>NC_056739.1:1637545599-1637590599 GCF_019279795.1 Protopterus annectens | reverse complement strand
TTAGCTATGTATTAACTGTGATGTATGTACCCCAAGTGTGTCAGACATGGTTAGGTGTGATCAGTGCACAACCCTGGTAAACTACCTTAAATAAAATAAATAAATATACTTTACAGTCAAATATGAATGAGCTCTACATAATCGGAAAACAAGACCTGGGCCTGGACAGTGTCTTATACCACCAGCTTCCCTTTACAAAGTTTATAATCACATTAAAGAAAACAGGAAAAGCCTTCACACCAACTACATATGAGCTCAGTCATATGGCTGTGTAGTGGAAGTGAAGAAAAGATTTAAGAAATTAGACTTGGATGAAATGTCTGACAACCATATTCCAAATTAAAAGAAGATAGGAAGGTAAAATGGCTGTATGTGGAGGCTTTGGAACTGACAGAAGAGAAGGAGAAGAAAGAGAGAAAGAGACAGAGATATCATGTTAAATGCAAAGTTCTGCAGAATAACAAGAAGAAATAAAAAGACATATTTAAGTCCCTCAAGCCTAAAACACCTGTTACGTACACTTCCAGTTCACACCCATACTGCCTTATGGCATCCAGAAAATTTCTTTGGGTCTGGTCTCTTTAAGTGACATATTAGCTAATAATAGGCAGTATGAGAAAGGGTAAGAAGTTATTAACAAAATTACACTAATATTATTAGTCTAGGATGTTCTGCAGTGGAGAAATGAATCGCTGTTTCTCACTTATTGTTCATATTTTCAACTGAGAGACATACATGTTATTGAGGTATATGATGTGAAACATCATTGTGGGAGACATGATAGTTCACTATCATGGCTGGTTTATATTATACTATACTGGAAACATTACTAGTTTTCCTTGCTAGAAATTAAGGAAAGAAAAAATATTTCTAGTATATGTACTTAATACTTCAAATACAGGGCGACTTACAAAGTGTTGCATGACATTAAATGAAACCTTAGATGTTGTTGAAAAAAACTGTCTGATTTTGCATTGTATGTTGCACATCTTGACAGATATACTGTACTATTTGTGTTGCTAATTATACAATTAAACAAATGTTTTCATATTTCCATAAATATCTCAATAAACATTCACTTATAGAGGAATTTACTGTTGTCTTGTGAAAGCTTATGTCTGGTTAACAAAAATATTCTAACAACACATGTCTAGGTTGTATGATTTTTAATATATGAGAATTTGCAAAAGTTTAAAAAAAAAATAATCTGGGGTTTGTGTGCATTACAATATATTGCACTATTTATGGAAAAGACTATGGGCCAGATTCAGGAAGCCTCCGTGTAAGAGTTATAACTCTTACACGGAGGCTGCAGTGAAACTGTGTGATGTCAGCATGTCATGCATATGCATGAGGTGCATAAGGCATGCTGAATCACACTAGTAACTCTTACACGGTCCGTGTAAGAGTAGAAGCGTGTCTGTAGGCTAAGCCCTGCAAGCGACACGCCCGGAAGACTAGAATGGCTGAAAGTAAACAGCCACGAGAGGCCATGGAAATGTGCATAAACACACTACACAACACATGCCCGATAGACCATCACTGTATAAAGTGAAGAGATGTAATAAAATTAAATTAAAACCTTTTTTTTTTTAAAACCCCGTAAATGTTTGCTACTGTGTGCGCCCGTGTGCGCAGGTGTGCTACTAGTGCAATCACAGTTAGCAATCAGTGGAAAAGGATATAAGAACTAAATATGCAAAGTAAGCCAAGAAGTAATAGCTTAGCGGTAGAGTTGCTGGCCTAAGAGTAGGCAGGCAGGGTTTGAGGCCCCACAACAACCTTTTTTTTTTTTTTTTAAATAAGCACTAAAAAGCCCCCTGACAGTATTGTACACATGTAAATGTATTCCCTTTTGTAAAATGGAATGAAACGGAGCATATATTCTGAAGTAACACAATAACAAAAATAGTCAGAAATGTACTGATAGCTAAGCTGCTGTGAGACGGAGTGCCCGTAGCTGAGTAGTGTTTAAAAAGCTGCAAACTGCGTGCCTGTTGCTAGGCATCGGTTTAACAGAGTGAAACTGTTTGCAACTAGCTGTGCTTAGCTGAACATGTGTGTCACTAGCCAATTAAGGTTTATCCCAGCGCACACCGTTTGCGAGGCGCTCCCACAAGCTAACTGCCAGTGCTCATGCGTTACCTCCGCGCAAACGAGCGCAGACCTGGTTTAAAGTGCTTAAAAGTGCCTTTATGGCACTTTGATTGACAGGTCCTGTACTCACTTTGAAAGTTTGCTAAGAAAACTAAATTCCCACTGTCAGTCTCGAACCCAGGACCTTGGTAACATTAGTCTGTATGACCTACCACTAAGCCATGCCTGCTTCACAAGAACACAGTGCTAAAATAAATATAACATTTAATAATAGGAATCAGTATAAAGGCAATATAGGAGATGTACTATCCAAAGCATGTCAGGTAGAGTTGTAATGGCCAAATTACTGGATTCCCATACTAGTTCAGTGTGAACAGAAACAGCACTGCTACCTGTTAGCTTGTACATAATAATGTAAGGTAATATACATATGTGAAGGTATGTATATCTACACATACATATATATAAATATATATTAATACATATGAAATATAATCGTAGGTCTCAGTAGCCATACACACTCACTACAGGAAAAAGTGAACATAATTGCAGCAACCTGAATCTGCAACACAGCCTGACCCCTGTGTGACCTACTTACCCTTCTAACTGCTTACAGGTGGCCTCAGCTATTTGATTGACAGGTCCTGTACTCAGTTGGAAAGTTTGCAAAGTAAAAAATTCCCACTGTCAGTCTCGAACCCAGGACCTAGGTAACATTAGTCTGTTTGACCTACCACTAAGCCATGCCTGCTTTGAAAGAACACACTGCTAAAATAAATATAACATGTAATAGTAGGAATCAGTATAAAGGTAATATAGGAGATGTACTATCCAAAGCATGTCAGGTAGAGTTTTAATGGCCAAATTACTGGATTCCCATACTAGTTCAGTGTGAACAGAAACAGCCCTGCTACCTGTTAGCTTGTACATAATAATGTAAGGTAATGAACATATGTGAAGGTATGTATATCTACACATACATATATATAAATATATATTAATACATATGAAATATAGTTGTAGGTCTCAGTAGCCATACACACTCACTACAGGAAACAGTGAAGATATATGCAGCAACCAGAATCTGCAACACAGCCTGGCTCCTGTGAGACCTACTAAGCCCTTTAACTGCTTAAAGGTGCCTCCAGCACTGTGATTGATAGGCCCTATACTCAACTCAAAAGCAGAATATGAGCATACTGGTAGGCCCTACCACAAGACCATTGTAACACTAGTCTGTATGACCTACCACTAAGACATGACTCTCATACAGGAATATAGTGCTAAATACATGGAACATGTAATAGTAGGAATGAAGATAAAGGCAATATAGTATGTCTACTACCCAAAGCATGTCAGGCAGACTTTTATAGTCACAATTACTGGGTTCCCATACTAGTGTAGTGTTAACAGAAACAGCCCTGCTAATTGTTAGCTTGTACCCAATAATGTCAGCTAATGTACATATATGAAAGTATGTATATGTACACAGATATATATATATATTTATATAGCAATACATATGACATATAGTTGTAGGTGTCAGTATGCATACACACTCACTACAGGGAACAGGCAAGATAAATGCAGCAACCTGAATCTACAACACAGCATGAAGCATGGGAGATGTACTAACCTTCACACTCACAGAACACTGTCAACAGCATACCAGCATGGTCCACGCCCTAAAATCTGAAAGGGCAACGCCTATCTCACATACCCTTTTATAGCAGTGTCCTGAAATCACAGTGAGACATGCAATCAGTACACACCCAGCTGCTTGCAATTAGCAAATGCTGCCTTACAATTGGTGCAGAGGCCATCACATGGACCACACTACACCACGCAGAGACAGAAAGAGAGAGAGAAAGAAAGTGAGAGAGAGAAGAGAGAGAAAGAGAGAGAGAGAGAAAGAGAGAGACAGAGAAAGAGAGAGAGAGAGAGAGAGAGAGAGAGAGAGAGAGAGAGAGAGAGAGAGAGAGAGAGAGAGAGAGAGAGAGAGAGAGAGAGAACACAACAAATATTAGGACTGCCAGCAGCAAAATCAGCAGCAAGGAGCACGCAGCAAGGAGCAAGCAGCACCACTGGCACAGCAACAGCTGCCACAAACACAGGTAATGCAAAGTAGCAGGTTAATCCTGTGTATACTGTGACACCTCCAAATTAATCATAGTTCACTATCTATAGGTATGTGCATGAGATAGGGTGTGTGTAGATAGTCATGAAATATAAACATATGTAATATTGTTGTACATGTGGGCCATAACTAACACTTCCATAGCTTAGAACACAAGGCCAGTTGTGCATATGATGCAGTAGTTCCCAGGGTCAGTAGAGGTTCCTCCTCATTGGTGTGGGACCACTGTGTATGTATGGCACTGTTCAGGTACATATCCTGTAGTATGGCCAGGGATTAATATCAGTCTGTCATGTGGTGCTATGTCCTCCAGGGGTGAATGTAGCACACATCCAGGGATACCATTTCGTAACAGTGATGATATGTGTTCTGCAATGATGAGGGTGGCTCTCACCTGGACATGTGAGAGGATAGGGAGGTTACAGTCATCTGGGATAACTAATAACACGTGTGTAGGACAATGGGGGGGGGTACCTGCACCTAAACTGTCTGCAACAATGTTGCCATTATCTGTGCATTTGGTGAATGTGAAGCCACTTAACACTGCAGACAACAGATGCCTTCCCGTCATGTGAATATGCCCTGTGCTGCAGTAGCCTCCTACTATTGTTATACAATATGCCTGTATCTGTAGTCCACTGGACAGGATTAATAAGTGGTGTGCAGTTGTTCTGGGTTAGATAACTGTGTGCACAGTACATGCAGTATGTGGGATGTCTGTGGTGAGCATATGCAAAGGTGCTGGCGGTGTGTGTTGTGGCTTCCACTGGCCCAGTGGTCTGCATGCATAGCATCACTGTCATAACTACTGAATAACTGTGTAATAACATGCATACATAGCAAGGTAGTGTACTGTGCTTGTGGTGTTGTTCGGATATGTATATCCAGGCTGAGTAATGTGTGTCCACATCACAGGGTTGGATGGCAGCACACATCCAGTATGTATGGATGAACACCCAGAATGTGTCAGGCGTGTCACCTGTGCAGACGTATCTGCCCATTACCTGTGCATCTCCCACAACACACACACATGCAACATATGGCAGAAGTACTATAGCAGTACACACATGTTCATAGGTTCATACTAGGCTATCTGCCCAAGGGCATTTACAAGCCCAGCCCATCGTTTTGTGGCTTACGCCACCCCTTTAGTATGGGGAACCATACCCATTATTTTGCTGTGCCTCTGTCGAGCAGTGACACTGAGGTAATCCCTGGGGTATATCTGCGATCTCCCATCCATTGGTCAAGATTTCTCTTGAACAATGCCAGCGGTGCTCTGCCTCACATATACCGTGATTTTGTTCCACAGCATAGGGAGTCTTTGGGTGATGAATCTATCCCTCCAGCATGTCCTATTAATAGCCGTGTCGAGGTTTACGTCTCCCGCCCTTGTGGCTCTGATGGAGCTAGATATTTTGAGGTGAAGCATATTCATCAAATCTGGGTTTGACATGGCCTTGTATGTTAGGCAAAGGTCACCTCTGAGCAAGCGGTAAGCGACTGAATAGAACATACATGGACAAAGGCAGATCATGCCTTCTAAACTTGGTTGACTTTTTCGAAACAGTCACCAAAGCCATTGATGAGGGAAAGGCAGTCCATACAGCCTACCTCGATCTGGCGAAGGCCTTTGATACAATACCCCACTCGGGTATCATTGAAAAACTCATCAGCTTAAATGTTAACCCATACATCACAAGATGGGTTGCAAACTGGCTGAGTGACAGAACCCACAGGGTCAGAGTTGCTGGCGCCATGTCAGACTCAAAGCCTGTCACAAGTGGTGTACCACAGGGCTCAGTCCTGGGCCCACTCTTGTTTGGCATCTACTTTTCCGAAGTACAAGCAAACACAGGAGGGTTATGGCTGACAAAGTTTGCAGATGACTGCAAACTGGGCGCCATAGTAGAAAACACATCTGACACAGATATCCTTCAGAAGGGTCTCACAGAAGCGGATAACTGGTGCCAGAGCCATGGCCTAAAGTTAAATGCCAAAAATGCATAGTCATACCCTGGGAAAAACAAGGTTACCCTAGCTACCAAATAGGTGGCAATCCACTGAGTACAGAAGAAGTTATCAGGGACCTGGGGACCCAGGTTGATAGTAGTCTGTCATTCGACACCCATGTAGCTAAAGTAGTTAGGAAGACCTTCTACATTGCCCACCTTATCATGAAGGGATTCTCATCTAGATCAAGGAGGTCATAGTCTCCTATACTCATCACTCATCAGACCAATGATTGAGTACAATGCCCCATTCGAATGTATCTGACCCGACACTTGCAGCAGCTGGAGAGGCCACAAAAGTTCCTCACCAAAAGGATAAAGGGTCTCAAACATCTGTCCTATGCTGCCCGACTGAAAGAACTCCAGCTCTATTCAGTCGCCATCTTGCTCAGAGGTGACCTTTGCCTAACATACAAGGCCATGTCAAACCCAGATTTGATGAATATGCTTCACCTCAAAAAATCTAGATCCGTCAGAGCCACAAGGGCGGGAGACTTAAACCTCGTCACGGCTATTAATAGGACGTGCTGGAGGGATAGATTCATCACCCAAAGACTCCCTATGCTGTGGAATAAAATCCCGGTATATGTGAGGCAGAGCACCTCGCTGGCCTTGTTCAAGAGAAATCTTGACCAATGGATGGGAGATCGCAGATATACCCCAGGGATTACCTCAGTGTCACTGCTCAACAGAGGCACAGCAAAATAATGGGTATAGTTCCCCATACTAAAGGGGTGGCGTAAGCCACAAAACTATGGGCTAGGCTTGTAAATGCCCTCGGGCAGATAGCCTAGTATGAACCTATGAACCTATGAACCTATGCTGGAGGGGCAAATCCTAACCGAGAGGCTCCCTTCACTCTGTAATGAGCTCGAACAGTTGAGAATGAACAGTCCATAGGTTCATACTAGGCTATTTGCCCTAGGGCATTGGTAAGCCTAGTAGAATGTGTTTGTCTTTTGCCACCCAATCACAAGTTATGCTGCTATGCCCTTGTCCGACTTTAGTATACTGTGCCTCTGTCTAACAGCGACATAGAAGTGATACCTGGGGTACAACTATGATCTCCATCCACTCATCCAGATTCCTATGGAAGAGAGTCAATGAGGGACTCTGCCTAACCAGTAGTGTGAGCTCATTACAGAGTGAAGGGAGCCTCTCGGTTAGGAATATGCCCCTCCAGCATGTCCATGTATGTCAGTGCTGAGATACAGCTCTTCTGAGCATGTGGCTGTATGGGACTCTGATTGCCTGAGGTGCATCACGTTCATTACTGCTAGGTAGGACATGGCTGTATATGGCACGCAAAGATCGCCTCTGAACAGGCAGTATGCCACTGAGTCCAGCTGGATTCACTTTACCTGGGCAGAATATGACATCTGTGTGAGCCATTGCATCCCCTTGATGATGTACTGTTGTCCTGTACCAGTTGCTGTAGGTGTCTGGTTAGGTACATCCCAAAAGGTGCATTGTATGCAATTATAGGCCTGATGATGGATGAGTACAGAGGCACAATGACCTCCCCTGCCATACATGTGAATCAGTCATGATTAGCTGGGCTATATAACATGTCTGTCAATCCACGTTTGCCATGTGGTAGACAAATGACAGACCGCTACCATGTTTTTTCCCCAGGTCCCCAACTACGTCTTCTGTACTCAATGGCCTAACACCTATGTTGTACTGTGCCACCAATGTGGAGGCGTGGGAATCTGCATTGAATACTGATACTCCCCCTCCCTTGTTCAAGTGTTGGGGCCGACAAGAATGGTAACAGCTATAACGTGGTAGTACTGGTGTGCTCCTGTGAAACCTGAAACAGGTTCATGTTACTGCACAGATATCGATGTCCAGAATGCTAGGTAGGGTTTTGTGTGCGTGCATCCTTGGGTCTTGAGTAGCATCACTCTTATTTCCTCATCCTTTGTGATACAAATGGATGTGGGTTTGCCTTATGAGCCTTGCCTAATACAGGCACTATGGGTGTAGCAGGAGGCTCTGCCAAATGTCAATAGGACTGTGGTGACAGGTGCAAGCTGTCCCTAGCAAAGCATACCACCCCAAGATGGCAGGCATTGGCACACCTGTGAATGACACCAGTATGTCAGTCAATTGTTGGAAGGGATCATCACGCCTTGATATTGTGGCATCGTTCTAGGTGAGGGTAGGATGCTACTAAAGGTCAGGGTCAAACTGTCTCAGGCTACGTGCTCAGAGAGCTCTGTAATGTCTCATGTCATGTAGTCCAGGGAGGAATGTGTCAGGCCATTCACAGCAGCATGGACATTGACTGAGTCATACCTGTACCTGCCTTGGGGTTACCTGAGTGTTTGTGTTATGTGGCAGGTCATAGTGCCTGACAGGCTGCACACCGTGACCCTCACCTTGTTAAGCCTGTTGAACATGATGTGAGTGTGCCTGATGATAGAGGCACCTAGTACAGGTGTATGAGGTGTGTCGTTAACTGTTAATGGCTGTGAGTGTTCAGCACATTGGCTTTGTGTGATATGTGTTGCACATGTTCGTTTATGTGGTAGTGGTTGCCTGGATGTCTGCTTAGGAGGTCTCTGCTGCATAGGCAGAGCTGTGGTCTGAGCCTACAAGTATGATCATGTGTGATCATGTGTTAGGTCTGCTGTTGTGGTAGGTCTACGTGAGACTGGAAGTGTAGTGAGTGATCCCCTTTGCCACGTGACTGGTTATGGCGGTATTGAGTAGACAGAGCCTAGCCTCCAGTCTGGTATATGGTTGCATCACTCACATGAGTTTGAATTTGTTGTTAGGAGGACCGGGTTGTCTGTGTACATACAACTGTTCTAACATTTTCTCTGGGGTACCACACTCACCAGCTGGACTGGGAGGGAACTGACAACTGACCTCTGGACATGCTAGAATACTATTGTGAACTCTGTAATCACTAATGATTGAAAACAAGGTCCAGTGGGGAGTGAGGGTGTACTGACATTACCTACAACTGCTGACTGATATAAAAGTGTCAGTGAGCAAATGCCAGGTAACCTGAGTGCAATGTGTCACAATGAAGTAAATGCAACAATGACAAGCAGTCACTTGCTGTCATGTGTAACATGGAAGTACGTACAGTAAGCAATGCAGATAACAGTAGTGAGTCACAGATGTGTTGAGAAGATGTGTACTATGTGGAAGTAGCATACCAGTGAAATAACAAGCTAACAGATAACAAGCATATAAACAAAGGTAGATCCAGGAGGCCTGGATGTAGTGTTTGCTACAACAAACAAGGTGTAGCAATGTCAGTAAGATACAGCTCAGATATGCAGGCACTATAAACCTGAAACCAGATGTCCCCAGCTATGAATGGCAGAGTACAGTCTATTGTCACACATGAGTGCAGACCACAAACCTCGATAATGTTAAATAACTGGCCTGAAGGCCAACTGCCCATACCAGAAGTAATACATTTGTACACTGGGCCCACAATCATCAGTTTCCAACTTCAATGGATGAAAGATATGTGTCCTGCCACCACAGTGCTTGCCACCAACCGCCCTAATGTAAAACAACCGGTCTGAAGGCCAAGTACTTAGTACAAATGACATAGAATGATAGCTACACTGTAATCAGGTTTTAACCAATCAGTAATAAGTAGAAGTTAACACTCCCTGTATAGAATGTGTACCATGTATTGTTGAGATACTATGCTGATAACCTGTTTGTGTACCTTTCCAGATAGACATGGCACCTAAAAGGAATCCTGCCTACTCTGCTGCAGAGGATGACGTGATCCACCAGAGCCTGGTGCGTGACTATGCCATCCTGTTCTCACGCACCACCCAGAATCAGCAGGAGAGGTCTGCACTGTGGCTTAACCTTGTTAGCAGGATAAATGATGTTGGCATGCATGATAGGACATATGAGCAGGTGAGACATCACTGCAGTGATTTGATAAGAAATGTCCGCCAGCGTGCTGCAGATATCCGCAGGCAACAGGTTGCCACAGGTGGGGGGGTGGCCACACATCCCCCCCTCACCAGACAGGAGGGGTACTGCTAAGTGTTGTGGAACCAGCCCCAGAACAACAGCAACAACCATGCATCCTGATGGAGGTTGGGTCCACACAGCAGCAAGACAGCGAGCGTGCAGGTAAGATGCCATATTCATTTATTGTTATTACTTTTACATTTGTTGACCCAGATAGTCTAGCTGGATATAACTTCATTTTCAGTAGAGGCCTGTGGAGAAAAGCTCCACACATAACATAATAAAGGCAGACAGACAAGTTGTCAATACAGACAGCCAACATAATAGAATTGTACACCAGCCTGTTAATCAAATCAACATACATGTAAGGAAGTCAAACAGTTTAGAGTCATACACAATGTACCGTTGGTTTCAAAGCAATCCTACCTAAAGCATAATGGTTATGCAATAAGACAAAAGCCATATACATAATAGTTAGGGCTCAGAAGGGTAGAGAAGTAGAAGGAGTATGACAGATACAATGATATGGAAGAGGCAGGAGTCAAGAAGGGAAGTGAGGAAAAGTCATCATGATATATATACAGACATGATGTGCAGCTGATGTGTATAAGGGAACTAGTGTACTACTGTACTGTATCATGTGCAAAACAAATGGCACACGTGCCCACTGACATTACTCTCTTCACACTTCCAGGTCCCTCCCATGTACCAACGGGGCAGGCCATACATGCTGGTGAGTCTTTTTAACAGTATCTGTAAAACAATTTATAAAACTAGGAAGAGTAGTGTAACTCTGTAGTAGACATGCTGGTGACTGTGTTCACAATAACTGTAATTGACAGGTAGTAAATTGAGTAGTGTAACACGGTACTGATGTGTGTGTTTACTGTGGGGTGTGCATGTGTGCTAGTGTGCCTGTGCCCAAGTGTGCATGTGTGTTAGTGTCCATGAGTGCATGTGTCCATTTCTGAATGTGTGCATTAGTATTGAAGTGCATCTCTTTCAAATATGTATTGAGACTGTAATCTGTGTTCCATGTTTTCCTCCCGTAAGTTCTGGTGCTGCTCTGGTGACCTGCAGCAGGGAACCTGAATCTTGTGCCCCAGGTACTGATGATGATGAAATGTCTGTAATGGTGCAGGAAGGTGTGTCTGGGTCCGCCATTGGTCAGCCAATTGACAGTACACAGCTTCCAACCCCGTCAATGCGCACAGTCATCCTGCCGTTACATCCTTTATCACCATTGTCCCTAGGTGATGGACAGTCAGCAGTGGGCATAGATCAGGGTAATGTGGTACCTGTGGTACATGCATCCTCACAAGGCAGCCATGTGCAGAGGCCTCCAATGGTACCACGCAGACAGTCGCCCATGGGTTCTCGTGGGGCATCCGTGGCCGTACTGCCTCTGGCCGGCGTGCCAAGGAGGTATGTCAACCTCCACTATGTTTAGAACTGTCATGCAGGCACAGGCACGTATGGAAAGGTACACCAGACAGGGTCTGAGGGAGCTGAGAGCATGTCGCATAGCCATGACAGGCGGCATGCATGATGTTGCGAATGCTATCTGTAACTTCACAGATGTCGTTGACAGACGTTGTGGGGCATACAACAGCTGCTCCACAACCAGATGTCCATGGGCCAGGGCGATGGTGTGCGTTTGCGGCGTCGGCGTGGCGTATGACAGCAAGAGCACCAGCTGGCAGTGGCCGCGGCGACAACGGGCCCACTCGCGCCTCAAGTGCCAGCACCAGCCCCAGCAATGCTGGGTCTGTGCTGTCATCCAGACGCCCCAGGAGACCACGTGCACGTGGCTCTGGACAGTCCCAACAGGGAACTGTGTCCAGTCAACACACCCCTGCTTCCGATGACAGTACCCAGTCTGGGTTAGTACCGGATACGGCCCGTAGCACCCTGCCAGGCACAGGTACCGTGTCCGTGCCCACAGACACTGATCTGGATGACCTGACAGGTGCAGTCTGTGGCTGTCCACAAAACCCTGTACATGGCAGCCATTATGTGGGACTGTGTGCGTGCTTACACACATGCAGAAACATAACACCTAGGGCAAACACATACACACACACACTGCACCAACAACGGTCCACCCTGTACTGCTGCCCCTCACAAACACACATACACACACATGTCAATTGGTGTTACCAGTGGCCGGCTTGGGCATACCTAACCCACACCCTGTGCATATGATGACACTGTGCCACCTCCTGCATACTACAAAATCGGTGCAGGTAAAGGTAAACACGTTGCTGATGCACAGGGTGACTACATAGATGTGTATAAGTAGTAACATGTTGGTAACTGTTGTGTGTTGCAGTATAAATGTGTGTATATCCCATCAGTCCTGCTGCAGTAACTGTATGAATGTCCTCAATTGTTATCTGCACCCATACTACTTAACAAAGTGTACCAGCTGCACACCATCACATGCTAACATTGACTATGGCAATGCGCATCTTGTGCTGTTATGTAGATTCAGCTACATGTATCTGTTCTGTCACACATGCATTTATACACACCCTGCTACCCACACACATGCACACGCTCACCTGCCATTCCCATTATTTATCACCCTACATGAGTAGCTGTTGATACATGACAGGTACACTTTTCAGAAGTGCACTATGTTGTTTACTACTGGCATCCCCTTCTCTACCTATACTCACAGGGTGCAGGCAACCTCATCAATTGGAAGATGTAATGTGCATCAGGTACTGTAGTACCCTGATTGCCACAGCAAACATGTTTCCCATACGGAAATGCACACACAGACACATCCCACATCCACACACTTGCCACATTCAGGCTTCAGAACACTATCTAGGTATATTCCGGTACATGTGCGTGTTACAGTAGCATGTAACACTATACTGAGTACTGGCAGTTAGTTGTCTGTTGTCATGTTGTCTGTATAGAATAAAAGAATTGTTTTATTATCCTACTCCGTTTTGTGGACATTACTTGAAGTGTTACCTTACATGTGTTATCAGTACCACCACCTTCTGTTTTGTAGATTTGTTTGTATAGGGTGCTATCAACATCACTGCTTGTTAAGGGTAATGACCACCCTGCAGTGCATAGCCCCATGTGGCAAAAGCCACATCCCACCCCATCATTGTGCACACACACTAACCCCACCAACAGTAAAACACATACTTTCCATTTGCAAGTATTGAAACCCATACCTAACTGTGCAATGACAGTAGAAACAGACACATTAGCAGAGTGTGCTATTTGCAGTAGTTGGAGAAATCTTTACTAATGCTGTACTTAGAGGGTGCTGACATCATCTGTGTGTAGGAGGAGGGATGTGCACCCTGTAGTGTGTTCTCCCAGTTGGCAAAAGGCAGTTAACCCTCCCAGCATAGTGCACACACATAAACCACACTCATACATTCCCTTTGCAGGATTCAAACCCCCACCTAACTACGTTATGACACTGAAGAAAGACACATTAGCAGAGCGCGCTATGCCAATTACTGGAGGACTTTACTACAGGTGATATAGTTATACAGTCCTGACATCATCACTGTTTCAAAAGGGGGATCTGCATCCTGTACAATACTGTCACGGTTGCTAATAGGGACATTTCCCACACACACACATCGATGTGTTGGAGGTTTGCATATGTGGGGATCCAGAACACCAGTGTGATTAGTATATGTTTTGATTGCAACAATGAGGGATATACTCCCAGTGGTGAGCAGTTTGTACTCATGTTTGTAAAGATCAGCTCTAGTATATCTGCCCCTCTTGTGGGAAGGTTGGTTACCTGTTCCATAGCCAAAGAATGTCTGATCAATGGGAACCTTAGAGCTTGGGTATTGTGGCTTGTGTAATGTTCACAGTCTATGTTTGGGTAGCTGGCATCACCCAGTATGATGGTGTTTGCAGAGTAATCTAAACTGTCCTGTGTCAGCATGAAGGCTGTGTGGGAGACCTGAGTTTGAGAGGGTGCTGTAAGAGCTCCTCTGTGTCTCTTTCCATGTGGTCCAGGGAGGTACGTCCCAACAGGTAGCTGACTGTGACCCTCCCTTGCTCTGTCTGGAGGCGGCACGTCTGTCAACAGCTCATGTCAAGCAAGTGCACACCCCTCATAAATGATGTGGAAACCTTCAAAGGCCCAAGGCCTGTTGAAAATATGGACCAGACTGCAGATACCTGTATAGAGGCATTCTGTGGACACATTCAGGAATGCATGGATCATGAAGCCACATATGAAAGCATGACCCAATTCTCCAAAGGCAGATGTCCTGGGCCGGACACCAGCCATAAACACACTATACAATAGAAGGATGGCGCCACTACATGATACAACAACCTCCCAAAATGTGAAGGCACCACTGATGAGTATTGGAAGACAACTACAGGCACCCATATGATTGTCTAAGGCCATCTTTGAGAGAGGATTCCACAAGCCACTGAGGATAATCACAAGGCTGCCTGTAGTTATGTTAGTAACCTGGGTGGTACTACCCAGATATGCTCAGAGGTAATACAATATGTCACACAAAATATAAAACACACAGACATTGCCATCATCCTAGTGGACAGGTTCAATGCTGCCTTCTCTCCCCACCACACCAAAAGGGAACATATGTCTCGCATCACAGTGCTTCCCCCCCTGACATCACAGATGCTCAGGTAAGAGATGCCCTTCCCAAAGCAATAAACACTGCATCAATGGGACCAGACAGTGTCCCAGGCTGTGTCCTACATGAACCACAAGAAGAGCTACACCCAGACATAACACCACTGTTCAATCCCAGCCTTAATATATGATATGTGGCCAGAGAGTGGCATACAGCAACAGTGGTCCCTCAACATGCAGGTGGTGCCGTCACGGATCCTGGACACTACTCGCCCCATATGTCTGACTAGCTTTGTCTGCAAAGCTATGGCAAGAATCATCAAGAACCTCACATATCTAGATATTGTGGACCTACAGACATGTCACCATACACAGTTTGGCTTTGTCAATGGCAAATCCTGCCTATCAAACCTGTTTGCTTTGTTTGAAACAGTCACCAAGGCCACTGTCAAGGGGTAGGAGGTCCACACAGCCTACCTGGACCTTGCATAAGCCTTGGATACAATACCCCACTTGTGCATTCTAGGGAAGCTCACCAGTGTACATATTAACCCCTATGTCACTATGGGTATTGCACAGTGGCTCAAGGGCAGAACACACATGGTAGAATTGCTGGAGCCACGTCAGCCTCCAACCTGGTACAAGTGGTGTCCCACAAGGCAAAGCCCTAGGGGCTGTCATGTTCATTATGTATTTGTCATAGGTACAGGCCAACATGGAAGTACTGTGGCTCAGCAAGTCACAGGTGACTGCAGACTGAACACCATAATCAACTCAACAGCTAACACACGCATCCTCCAAAGGGACTCTTGCAAACACACGACTTGTGCCACAGCCATGGCCTCAACGTGAATGACAGAAAGAGTATAGTCATCCCTTTGTCAAACACTAAATGACCACAATGTACCACATATGTGTTAATCCAGTAAGTGCAGACCAAGGAATTATGGACCTTGGGGTGCAGGTTGATAGCATTCTACCATTTGACAACAACATGGACAAAGTGGTTAGGTAAGCATGTGATATGGGCCACATCATCATGGGATCCACATGTAGGCCAGGGGAGGACATTGTGCCCCTTTACTCATCCCTCATCATGCCCATAATTGAGTATGATGAACCTGTCGGCATGCACCTTACCAGACACCTGCAGCAACTGGGGCTGCCACATATGTACCTCGACAAGGGGATCAAAGTGCTCAAACAGATGCCACATACTGACTGGTTAAAGTAGCAGCAGCTGTACTCAGTGACATACTGCCTCTTCATAGGCAATCTGTGCCTGACATAGAAGGCCAGGTCATACCCTCACGTAATGGCCATGCTGCATCTCAGAATATCCAGATCCCACCAGGATACACGCTGGAAATACTTGAACTTCAGGAGTGATATACATAGGACATGGTGGAGGGGCACATTCACAACTCAGAGGCACCCTTCATTCCTGATTATTATCTCAATAGAGGTTAGGTGTACTGACTCAGTGACTATCTTCAAGAGCGATATTAATGACTGGATGTGACATTGTAGGGTTACCCTGGGTATCACTTATGTGTCACTGTGAGAAAGAGGCACAGTATACTAACCTTGGAAAAGGGCATAGCAAGACAGATTCACAATGCATGTTGAAAGGCACGCACATTCTGGCTAGGTGGATACATGCCCTGGGCAGATATCCCTGTACGAACCTATAGACCTATGTCTCTTTTTCACCATTGGCCCTATGTGCTGTCAATCACCAATGTAATCTCAATACTACGGTAGCATGTGCAAAGGTCAGTTGTCAGTCACCTCTATGGTACAGTTGTGGAATATGTGTGTCATGTAGTAATGTCACAGCTGCCACATGTACACAGTCAACCCTATCCCTACCCATTGATGTACATCACATGTATGAGATGGAAACACATGGCCAAACTGTAACAACAACATACAAGTTAGTCAGATGCATGGACACATATGACTCAGTCATTGTCCATGCCACCACAGCTGATGTGGGATGTCGCTCACCGGGATACGTGATAGGGAACATGGAAGGGATCACTGAGCAAGTGACACAGGCTGGTAGACCCCTGACCTTGGTTGGCATCAGACCCTCACCAGGGATTCCGACAAATTACTGAATGCTAATGAATAAGTGTATCTACAACACCCTAGCTGAATGGTTCTTAGCATGCAGTCACTGCATTGCTATGGAATACTGTCTTACCACTCCCACAACAGGTGAGAACATGCAGCTCCTGTACATTAACAACATGTAGACTTTATGCCCCAGACCAGGTGTGCATCCCTCACTACTAGGCTGATAGCATCTACATCTCACACTGTATATACACATCCCACATGCAGCATCTGCACAGAAGACCACGGTCATAATGTTACCCTGTGCAAATACCATGTATTCACATGTGGCAGGCATCACACATGGTAACTATTGAAAGTCTCAGGTACATATGTGTATTTGGCACACACATACATCATGTGTTCATTGCCATAACCGGTGTAATCAATGTCATGCATTATTGTGAGGGACAACCCACACACATGGGCATTCTGTGTGTGCACAACACATATGACATGTCTGTAATCAAAAGCCATACATAATTGTGATATCATTTAGAAATGGGTATGTGCATCCTGTAGTGTGTTTTCCCAGTTGCCAAAAGGGATATATCAATCATACACACTTACCACACTTGCTGGATTCAAACCCCTACCTAACTATGTTTTGACACTAGAGACGGACGCATTAGCACAGCGCGCTATTCGCATTACTGGGGAATGTCTTTTCCCCTGATATACTTATAGGGTGCTGACATCATCAGAGTTTAGAAAGTGGAATGATCATCCTGTGGTGTGTTTTCCCAGTTGCCAAAAGGGATGTTTCTTTCATACACACTTACCCCCCTTCACACACACTTGCCACTTGCTGGATTCAAACCCTTACCTCACTATGTTATGACGCTAGAGACGGACGCAATAGCACAGCGCGCTATTCGCATTACTGGGGAATGTCCTTTCCCCTGATATACTTATAGGGTGCTGACATCATCAGAGTTTAGAAAGTGGAATGATCATCCTGTGGTGTGTTTTCCCAGTTGCCAAAAGGGATGTTTCTTTCATACACACTTACCCCCCTTCACACACACTTACCACCTGCTGGATTCAAACCCCTACCTAACTATGTTTTGACACTAGAGATGGACGCATTAGCACAGCGCGCTATTCGCATTACTGGGGAATGTCTTTTCCCCTGATATACTTATAGGGTGCTGACATCATCAGAGTTTAGAAAGTGGAATGATCATCCTGTGGTGTGTTTTCCCAGTTGCCCAAGGGATGTTTCTTTCATACACACTTACCCCCCTTCACACACACTTGCCACCTGCTGGTTTCAAACCCCTACCTAACTATGCTATGACACTAGAGACAGACGCATTAGCACAGCGCGCTATTCACATTACTGGGGAATGTCCTTTCCCCTGATATACTTATAGGGTGCTGACATCATCAGAGTTTAGAAAGTGGAATGATCATCCTGTGGTGTGTTTTCCCAGTTGCCAAAAGGGATGTTTCTTTCATACACACTTACCCCCCTTCACACACACTTGCCACCTGCTGGATTCAAACTCCTACCTAACTATGTTTGGACACTAGAGACGGACGCATTAGCACAGCGCGCTATTCGCATCACTGGGGAATGTCTTTTCCCCTGATATACTTATAGGGTGCTGACATCATCAGAGTTTAGAAAGTGGAATGATCATCCTGTGGTGTGTTTTCCCAGTTGCCAAAAGGGATGTTTCTTTCATACACACTTACCCCCCTTCACACACACTTGCCACCTGTTGGATTCAAACCCCTATCTAACTATGTTATGACACTAGAGACGGATGCATTAGCGCAGCGCGCTATTTGCATTACTGGGGAATTTTCTTTCCCCTGATTTACTTATAGGGTGCTGACATCATCAGAGTTTAGAAAGTGGAATGATCATCCTGTGGTGTGTTTTTCCAGTTGCCAAAAGGGATGTTTTTTTCATACACACTTACCCCTTCACACACACTTGCCACCTGCTGGATTCAAACCCCTACTTAACTATGTTATAATACTAGAGACGGACGCATTAGCACGGCGCGCTATTCGGATTACTGAGAGAATCCTTTTCTCCAATATACTTATAGGGTGCTGACATCATCAGAGTCTAGAAAGTGGAATGATCATCCTGTGGTGTGTTTTCCCAGTTGCCAAAAGGGATGTTTGTTTCATACACACTTACGCCCCTTCACACACACTTGCCACCTGCTGGATTCAAACCCCTACCGAACTATGTTATGACACCAGAGACGGACGCATTAGCACGGCGCGCTATTCGGATTACTGAGACAATCCTTTTCTCCAATATACTTATAGGGTGCTTACATGATCAGTGTCTAGAAAGGGGGATGAGCATCCTCTGGTGTGTTTTCACATTTGCTAGGGGTAACATTTGGACCAAGTGTGTGAGCATGCCCAGTTCAGCCTTCCTGTGGCATGTTGTGTGAAAGATGTCTCATTTATCTAAGTGTGTGAGCATGCCCAGTGTGGGCTTTACATATGTTGGACTCTGCAGCCCATCACATTTGTGGATGAGTGTGACCTTCAACAAATACCTCCAGTTTATGGTTGTGTGTTCTGTGCCATGTTGTGTAGTTAATGACCGAATGCTTTTTGTGTGAACAAAACTGGGAGTATACTGTGCCTGCAGGTTTTGCATGGGATACTTTGCACACAATTGTCAACATCCGTTCATACTGACCTAACACTGTAGCACTGTCTAGTGTAGTGTTTCAGTACTTTCACTGTGGTGGTCAGTATCCTGGGCTTCAGTACTATCACTGATTTACATTTTCATAGTGTGCACAACAGGCTGGTTAGGGTCCAGTTGTGCACATCTGCACAAAGGCAGTGCCTCTACAGACCCTGTTAATTGCTGCCCCATAAGCTTAACAAGTGTAGTCTGAAAATCTATGGAGAGGATCATAATTGAGCTCATAAACAAAGATATAGGGGACATGCAGACATTGTACCCATCCCATTTTGGCTTGGTCAGGGGCAGATCATGCCTTTTGTACTGTGTTGACATCTTCAAATTGGTCACTTAGGCCATTGTTGGGGAAAGGCAGTCCATACAGCCTATTTTGGCCTTGCTAACACTTTCAATACAATACCCCACTCAGGTATTGTGGAAAGCCCTAACAACTGAAATGTAAACCCATATGTCACAAGATGGGTTGCAAACTGGCTTAAGGACGGGACCCACAGGGTTAGAGTTGCTGGCACTATGTTAGACTCCAGGCTGGTCACAGGTGGTGTCACACAGGGCTCAGTCCTTGGCCACCATTGTTTGTCATGTACTTCCCAGGAGTACAGGCCAACATGGGAGGACTTTGGATGACAATGTTAGCAGATGACTGCACACTGGGCACCATAGTGGACAGTGCATCACACACAGATATCCTTCAGAAGGGACTCACAGTAATTGATAGCTGGTGCCAGGGCCATGTCCTGAAGTCAGAGTGCACAACATGTGTAGACATACCCTTCAGGAAAAGCAAGGTGACCCCAAGCTACCATATAGGTGTCAATCCTCTAAGCACAGAGGAGGTTATCATGGACCTGGGGACCCAGGTTGACAGTCGCCATTCTTCTGAGACTCACATTGTTAAAGTGGCTAGGAAGACCTTCTACATTGCCCACCTGATAAGGATGGGATTCACATCCAGATCTAGTGGGTCATTGTTCCCCTGTACTCTTCACTTATCAGACCGGTGATCGAGTCAAATGCCCTATTCTGGCTGTATCTCACCCAACATCTGCAGCAATTGGAGACACCCTGACTGTCCCCACCTAAAGGATCAAGGAACCACAACAGCTGTCATATGCTGCCAGATTGAAGACACTCACACTCTATTCACTCACATACCGTCTGCTTAGAGGTGACATGTGCCTGACATGCGAGGCCATGTCCAAACAGAGATTAATGGACATGCTCCACCTCAGACTCAGAAGATCCACCTGAACCACTAGTGCAGGTGACTGACACCTTAGCAGGGATGTATGTTGGACATGTTGGAGGGATGGAGTTATCACTCGGAGACTACCTATGCTGTGGAATACAATCCTGGTCCATTTGAGGCAGAGCACCTTGCTGGCTGTGTTCAAGAGGTATCTTGACCTAATGCTAGTCGGAGAATGTGTCTGTCCATCAACACATTGTAAGCGTAGTTTGACATGTCATATGTCTTGTTTAGTATACTGTGCCTCTGTCTACCTGTGACATAACATTGATACCCAGGGTAAACCTCCCATCTCCCATCCACTCATTAGGATTCCTGTTGAGGGACTCAACCAGTGTCTTTATGGACAACCTGTACTGGTAGTTTACTCATGTGTGGGGTGGCTTCTGTGTTTTGGATAATGCAGTACAGCCTGTCCTATATATGTCAGTGCTGGGGTTCAGGTCCCTCATGTGCATAGCTCCCTGCCATTCAGATTGTACAAGGTGCAGCATGTGCATTGATTCCAGCTTGGACATGGCTTTCTACATCAGGCACAGCTTGCATCTGGGTGGACAGCATGGCAGTGTGTGGAGCTGCACTCTGTTTAATCAGACTACACATTACATGTGTTCCAGCTCTGTCATACTCCTGGTGAGGTACTGTTGTGGACTTTACAGGTGCTGGATGTGTGTGCATGAGGTACACCCCACAGGGGCTGTTGTGGTCATTTCTACTGCTGATGAAAGATAACTGCAAAACCAGAATGACCTCCCCTTAGCTAGATGTCAGACAGCATGGACCATACAATCACAACTGGAAACAGGACCCTCTCCACAAAGGGAAAGTGTCCTGTCTGGCGGACCCCAGCCATAAACAAACTGTATGACAGATGAGGGTTACTAATGCAAGACAGAGCTACATCTCCAAAGGGAAGACAGCTGAGATCAGCACTAGTAGAAAGCTACATTATCTCATAAAGACATGCAAGGTCAACTTGGGGACATAAATCACCAAAGACAATGAAGGTAACCACACTGCTTTCTTCAGTTATGTCAGACACCTGGTTGTGAACCCTCGGATATGCTCAGAGTTGGTACACAACAACATATATTCCAGTGACCTGACAGATATTGGCAACATTCCGGACAGCTTCAGTGCGATGTACCCCTCCTCACCCCAAAACAAGATAGTTATCACTGCTGTATGTAACCTCACTGTCATCTTGGATGTCCATGTGAGAGCCACACTCAGCAAAGACAAGTACACAGCATCCATGGGACCTGCTGGTATCTCCAGTTGCATGCTATGTGAACTCCAGAAGGGGCTGGACCCATATATACAACTGCTAGTTAACCTTAGTCTTGCTACAGGATATGTACCTGAACACTGGCATACGGCAACAGTGGTCCCACTCCACAAGGAAGATGCCTCCACAGACCATGGCAACTACCACCACACAGGCTTAACCAGCCTTGTCTGCAAAGATATGGGAGGAGTCATGGAGCTCTTACACAGACACATTACTGACCTACAGACCCTTGTTCCCACCTAGTTCAGCTTTGTACAAGGCAGATCCTGCCTTTTGCACCTTTGCACCCGAAAAGTACCTACCATGAAGATCAGGGTTCTTCAACACATGTCATATGCTTCCGGAATAGAGGAAGTCCAGCTTTGTTCAGTGTCATACCGCATACTTACATGTGACCTATGCCTGACATACAAGACCATGTCCAATCAGGATTTGGTAGACATGCTCCACTGCAAGCAATCCAAATCCACCAGAGCCATGAAAGCTGAGTATTTGAACCTCACCACATACATGTATAGGACATGCTGGAGGGACAGAGCCATAACTCAGAGGCATCTCACACTCTAGCAGAGTATCCCAGTTCATGTTTGACAGAGTCCCTCACTGACTCTCTTCAGGAGACATCTGGACAACTGCATATGAGACAGAGGCACAGACTAGACAGAGACACAGTCATGTTATTCAATTACATAAGGGGGTCATAATGTGTCACTACTAAGTCAGAGGCACAATATTCAGAATCTATTCTGTACACTTATTACCACTATAAGGGGTGGCAATAGCCACATCACTATGGCTAGGCTTATACATGCACTAGGGCAGATAGCCTAGTATGAACCTGTGAACATAGGCCTGGGGCAGTTCCTGCTATTTGGACAGTGGTCTGCAGCAAGCTATATAGTAGTAGTCGGTTTTAGCCATTGGTTTTTGACCATGGCTATTCCATGTTGCTTCTTGTTGTGGTACAAACATGGGTGTGTGGTTATCCATGCTATTTATTGCTAGTCACCCTCATTTTGTATCTTGTTCCATGTTTTTGCACATGTACATCACTGTATGACGTGCAGCTGTTTCCACAGGGTCATATCTTGCGGATATGGATGTTAGTTGGGGTCCTCAGGTGTGCATATTGTACATGATATTACATTACTTAACACATGGCATTCATGCCTCAGGTGGTGCTGCAGGGCCACCTCTGTCGGATACACATACTACACTCCCTGTACGTTTGGAAGCAGGTTGTGTCATGTTAGGCATCCCTGTTACTGTATGAGTGAGTCAGAGCGGGTATCAGTCCCAGTGTTCCTACTGACCAAGCATATGTGCTATGCGTTGCCTCTTTGCCAAGGCCAGGTCATACTGGGCACGCCTCCTTCTTCATTCATGCTAACGAGTGCAGACCTGGTTTAAAGTGCTTAAAAGTGCCTTTATGGCACTTTGATTGACAGGTCTTGTACTCATTTTGAAAGTCTGGAGACAAAAATAAATTCTCACTGCCAGTCTCGAATCCAGGACCTTGGTAACATTAGTCTGTATGACCTACCAGTAAGCCATGACAGCCATACAAAAACACTCTGCTAAAATAAATATAACAGTCAATAGTAGGAATTAGTATAAAGGCAATATAGGAGATGTACCATCCAAAGCATGTGAGGTAAAGTTTTAATGGCCAAATCACTGGATTCCCATACTAACCTTCACACTCACAGAACACTGTCAACAGCATACCAGCATCGTCCACGCCCTACAATCTGAAAGGGCTACGCCTATCTCACATACCTTTTTATAGCAGTGTCCTGAAATCACAGTGAGACATGCAATCAACACACACCTGGCTGCATGCAATTAGCAAATGCTGCCTTACAATTGGTGCAGGGGCCATCACATGGACCTATGCAGATACCTACAAAAGCATTCAGTACCCACACTCCACTCATGCAATACAGTCATTGCACAAACCTAATGAGAAAGAGAGAGAGAGAGAGAGAGACAGAGAGAGAGAAAATATACAGACAGCCAGCAGCAAAACCATGAGTAGCAAACAGCAAGCAGCAAGCAAGCACCACTGACACAGCAACAGCTGCCACAAACACAGGTAATGCAAAGTAGCAGGTTAATACTGTGTTTACTGTGACACCTCCAAATGTATCATAGTTCACTATCTATAGCTCTGTCCATGAGATAGGTTTTGTGTGCATAGTCCTGAAATATATACATATGTAATATTGCTGTACATGTTGCCCATACGTGACACTTCCGTAGCTTAGAACAGAAGGCCAGTTGTGCATATGATGCAGTAGATACCAGGGTCAGTAGAGGTTACTCCTCATTGGTGTGGGACCACTGTGTATGTATGGCACTCTTCAGGTACACATCCTGTAGTATGGTCAGGGAGTAATATCAGTCTGTAATGTGGTGCCATGTCCTCCAGGGGTGAATGTAGCACACATCCAGGGATACCATTCTGTAACAGTGATGCTATGTGTCCTGCAATGTTGAGGGTGGCCCTCACCTGGACATGTGAGAGGATAGGGAGGTTATAGTCATCTGTGATAACTAATTCCACTTGTGTAGGAGAATGGGGGGGGGGGGTGATATCTGCACCTAAACTGTCTGCAACAATATTGCCAATATCTCAAACATGTTTTCCATACGGAAATGCACACACAGTAATATCCCACATCCACACACTTGCCACATTCAGGCTTCAAAACACTATCTAGGTATATTCTTGTACATCTGCATGTTACAGTAGCATGTAGCACTATACTGAGTAGTGTCAGTTGTTTGTTGCCATGTTGTTTTGATAGAGTAAAAGGAGCATTTGTTTATCCTACTTTGTTTTGTGGACATTACTTGAAGTGTAACCTTACATGCATCATTGGTAACAACACCTTCTGTGTTGTTGTTCTGTTTGTACAGGGTGCTGTCAACATCACTGTTTGTTAAGGGAAATGTGCACCCTGCAGTGCATAGCCCCATTTGGCAAAATAGACATCCCACCCCCACCATTGTGCACACACACCAACCCCACCCACAGTAAAACACATACTTTCCATTTGCAAGGTCCAAACCCCTACCGAGATGTGTTATGACTCTAAAGGCAGACACATTAGCAGAGTGTGCTATTTGCATTAGTAGGAGCAATCTTTTCCAATGCTGTACTTAGAGGGTGCTGACATCATCTGTGTTTACGAAGAGGGATGTGCACCCTGTAGTGTGTTCTCCCAGTTGGCAAAAGGCACTTTCCCTCCACAGCGTTATGCACACACAAACCCCACTCATACTAACACACATACATTCCCTTTGCAGGATTCAAACTCCTACCTAACTATGTTATGATACTAGAGACGGATGCATTAGCAGAGCGCGCTATTCGCATTACTAGGAGATTTCATTTCAGTTGATCTACTTATAGGGTGCTGACATCATCAGTGTTTAGAAAGTGGAATGAGCTCCCTGTGGTGTGTTTCCACAGTTGCCAAAAGGGATGTTCTTCTCATACACACTTATACACACACTTACCCCATTCACACACACACATGCCACTTGCTGGATTCAAACCCCTACCTAACTATGTTATGACACTAGAGACAGACGCATTAGCAGAGCGTGCTATTCGGATTACTGGGAGGTAGCATTTCTACTGATCTACTTATAGGGTGCTGACATCTTCATTGTTTGGAATGGGGAATGTGCATCCTGTGGTGTGTTTTCACAGTTGTTAAGAGGAACATTTGAACTAAGTGTGTGAGCATGCCCAGTTCAGCCTTCCCATGGCATGTTGTGTGAATGATGTCTCATTTATCAAAGTGTGTGAGCATGCCCAGTGTGAGCTTTCCATATGTTGAACAATGCAGCCCATCACAGTTGTGGATGAGTGTGAACTCCAAAAAATAACACCTGTTTAAGGTTGTGTGTTCTGTGACATGTTGTGTAGTTACTGTCCAGATGCTTCCTGTGAACACAACAGGGATTATACTGTGCCTGCAGGTTTTGCATGGGATACTTTGCATACAATTGTTAACATCCATTCATACTGACCTAGCACTGTAGTACTGTATAGTGTAGTGGTTCAGTACTTTCACTGTGGTGGACAGTATCCTGGGCTTTAGTCCTATCACTGATTTACATTTCCATACTGTGCACAACAGCCTCTTTAGGGTCCAGTTGTGCACGTCTGCACAAAGGCAGTGCCTCTATGGACTCTGGTAATTACTGCCCCATAAGCTTAACAAGTGTAGTCTGCAAAGCTATGGAGAGGATCATAATGGAGCTCATAAAGAAAGATATGGGGACATGCAGACATTGTACCTGTCCCAGTTTGTGTTGATCAAGGGCAAGTCATGCCTTTTGTACTTGGTTGACATTATCAAAACAGTAACTAAGGCCATTGATGAGGGAAAGGCAGTCCATAGAGCCTACCTTGCCCTTGAAAACACTTTCAACGCAATACCCCACTCAGGTATTGTAGGAAACCCTACCAACAGAAATGTACACCCATATGTCACAAGATCAGGTTGCAAACTGTCTTACGGACAGGACCCACGGGTTAGAGTTGCTGGCACTATGTCAGACACCAGGCCAGTCACATGTGGTCTCACACAGGGCTCAGTCCTTGGCCCCCTATTGTTTGTTATCTACTTCTCAAAAGTACAGGCCAACATGGGAGGACTTTGGCTGACAAAGTTTGCAGATGACTGCACACTGGGTGCCATAGTGGACAGTGCATCAGACACGGATATCCTTCAGAAGGGACTCATGGACACTGATAGCTCGTGCCAGAGCCATGGCCTGAAGTCAACTTGCAAAACATGTGTAGTCATACCCTTCAGGGAAAGCAAGGTAACCCCAAGCTACCATATAGGTGGCAATCCTCTAAGCACAGAGGAGGTTATCATGGACCTGGGGACCCAGGTTGACAGTCACTGTTCTGATGACACTCACATTGCTAAAGTGGCTAGTAGGACCTTCTACATTGTCCACATGATCAGGAAGGGATCCACATCCAGATCTAGTGGGTCATTGTTCCCCTGTACTCTTCACTTATCGGACTGGTGATCTGGTACACTGCCTTATCTGGATGTATCTCACCTGACATCTGCAGCAAGTGGAGAGACCCTGAATGTCCCCCAACAAAGGATAAAGGGTCTCCAACATCTGTCATATGCTGCCAGATTGAAGACACTACAGCTCTATTCAGTCACATACTGTCTGCTTAGAGGTGACATGTGCATGACATGCAAGCATGTCCAACCAGGGATTAATGGACATGCTCCACCTCAAAATCGTCAGATCCACCTGAACCACTAGTGCAAGTGACTTACACCATAGCAGGGATGTACATTGGACATGTTGGAGGGGTGGATTTATCACTCGGAGACTCCCTATGCTGTGGAATACAATCAAGGTCCATGTGAGTCACAGCACCTTGCTGGCTCTGTTCAAGAGGTATCCTGACCTGTGGATGGGAAATCATAGGTTTACCCCGGGGATCGTCACTGTGTCACTGCTGGAGACAGGCACGTCAAACTAATGGGCACAGTACTGTTTCCATATAAGGGGTGGCGTCTTGCAACCAGACTCTCGGCTAGGCTTAGAACTGCCTTGGGGCAGATAGCCTAGTATGAACCTATGAACCTATGAACCTATCTGACCATGTTGCATTATGTTCAGATGTGAACTACTTACAACGGCCTCATCCAACATCAGTAGTGTATTCCACAACATGGGTGTACATTGGCAAACACTACCGATGTGCCCAAGGCCATTTCTAATGGTTATTGGATAGTGTGTTTGTCCATCAACACATCGTAAGTGCAGTTTGACATGACATATGTCTTGTTTTGTATACTGTGCCTCTGTCTACCTGTGACACAACATTGATACCCAGGGTATACCTACCATCTCCCATCCACTCGTTAGGATCCCTGTTGAGTAGAATCAATGAGTGACTCTATGGATAACCTGTACTGGTAGTTTACTCATGCGTGGTGGTGGCTTCTGTGTTATGGATAATGCAGTACAGCTTGTCCTATGTATGTCAGTGCTGGGGTTCAGGTCCCTCATGTGCATATCTCCTGCCATTCACATTGTACAAGGTGCGGCATGTGCATTGCTGACAGCTTGGACATGGCTTTCTACATCAGGCACAGCTTGTGTCTGGGTGGCCAGCATGGCAGTGTGTGGAGCTGCATTCTGTTTAATCAGGCGACACATTACATGTGTTCCAGCTCTTTGATACTCCTGGTGAGGTACTGTTGTGGACTTTACAGTTGCTGAATGTATCTGCTGAGGTACACCCCACAGGCGCTGTTGTGGTCATTTGTAATGCTGCTGAAAGATAACTGCAAAACCACAATGACCTCCCTTAGCTAGATGTCATAACCCTCATGATTAGGTTGGTATATGGATTGTTTCTGTTAACCCTACAGCCACATTTTTGTCCAATGCAGGATATCTATCACCTTGTGTCCCCATTCTGGCATTACATGTTAGGTATGTCATGGGTCGACACCTATGTGGGAATTGGTGGTCACTTACTGGATTATCCACAGAGGCTGACTATACTGTTTTCACCATTTAACATGCTGACATGGCTATGGCACCAGTTGTCTGTTTCTATGTGGCCCTTTTATGGGATGCTTGTGTCAGCTGGTGTATCAGATATGTCAGGCGGCTTGTTGTCCTCTACAAACATGTTCCAGCACAGTCCTTACTTGTTGGCCTGTACCTATGGGGCATATATACCAGATGGTGAAGGTCCCAGGACCAAGCTTTGTGGGATGCCTGTTATATGTGGTTTGTAGTCTGACATGGCTGCTGCATGTCTGACCATGTCAGTTCTGTCGTTGGTCTGGTTTGCAACCCCTCTCATGACATTGGGGTGTATATATCAGCTGGTGAGCAAATCTATACGGAACACATAGGGTATTGTACAGAAGGCTTTGCAAGGTCCAGCTACACTGTGTTGACCACATTGCCCTCATCACTGACTTCAAGTACTGTTTCAGCTGAGTCACACATGTTTAGGGGTGGGGTCTGCACTTTGTAAACCCACACTGGGTAGGGTCGGGTGTCAATAGATCCACAATATCATTATGTCTGTGGTACATGCTGGTCCTTTCCATAGCTGTGCAGACCAAACCTCTCATGATTCTGTGGTGGTTGTTTTTAGTATCCATTCAGGAGACACCTTTGTTGAGAACACCCACTGTTGTACACTGCTCTTTGGGTACGTATCCTGTGGTAAGGGTAACATAATGTCAGGGAGGCGGCAGTCTGCTGGGAAGGTATTTGGCATTATGGGAGTTTGCACTGCACATGTCAGGATGTATGTTGGCCATACCTGTGTGTGTCTGGTATGTTGTTTGTAATATCTGTGTGATCCGGAGCATATCCAGGAATCAACAACATGCTTACTACCATCATTTGCAGCAGCCTTGGGGTTATCTGTAGTGTCCTGTACAATCTGTATCATAATGGGTTCATACTAGGCTACCCCCCTAGGGCATCTGTAAGCCTGCATGTCCATTTTGTTTGATGGATTCTGGGGAATTGTCTACACCTGTGTCAGTGCTAGTATGATACCAGGGGTATAGTGACGAACAGCTCAGAAGCTGACTTCACACTTCTTCGGACTGAGATGGTATCCATTAAGCCCACTGGTCCAGTGGAAACCACAACACACAATGGTGACTTCTGCACAGACACTTTCTACGGACATCTCCGAGTAAGCATGGACCATGCAATCACAAATGAGAACGAGACCCTCACTACCAAGGGAAAGTGGCCTGTCTGGTGGACCCCAGCCATAAACGAACTGTATAACAGATGAAGGATACTAATGCAAGACAGAGCTACATCTCCAGAAGGTAAGGCAGCTGTGATCAGCAGTAGTAGAAAGCTACATTCTCACATAAAGACACCCAAGTTCAACTTGGGGACATAAATCACCACAGACAATGAAGGTAACCACACTGCTTTCTTCAGTTATGTCTGACGCCTGGGTGGGAACCCTCATATATGCTCAGATTTGGTACACAACAACTTATATTCCAGTGACCGGACAGATATTAGTGACACCCTGGCAGACCAGTTCAGTGCAATGTACCCCCTCCCTCACCCCCAAAAGATGATAGTTATCACAGCTGTATGTAACCTCACTGTCATCCTGGATGTCCATGTGAGAGCCGCAGTCAGCAAAGACGAGTACACAGCATCAATGGGACCTGATGGTATCCCCAGTTGCATGCTATGTGAACTAAAGATGGAGCTAAACCTGTATATGCAGATGCTATTTAACCTTAGCCTTGCTACAGGATCTGTACCTGAACACTGGCGTACGGCAACAGTGGTCCCACTACACAAAGGAGATGCCTCCACAGACCCTGGCAGCTACCACCACACAAGCGTAAACAGCCTTGTCTGCAAAGCTTTGTGAAGGGTCATTATGGAGCTTCCACACAGAGACATTGGTGTCCTACAGACCCTTGATCCCACTCAATTCGGCTTTGTACAGGGCAGATCCTGCGTTTTGCACCAAGTTGACTACTTTGAAACTGTCAGTAGAGCCGTTGATAAGGGCTACACAGTCCACACAACCTACCTGCGCTTGGCTAAGGCCTTTGACACAATACCCCACTCAGGCATCATAGACAAGCTCAACAGCTGAAATATAACACCATATGTCACAGCATAGGTTGCAAAATGGCTCAGAAACAGAACCCATAATGTCAACATTGCAGGTGCCTTGTCAGGTTCAAAGCCAGTCACAAGTGGTGTCCCACAAGGTTGTGTCCTGGGACCTCTCTTATTTGGTATTTACTTTTCAGATGTGAAAGCTAACATAGGAGGGTTGTGGCTGACAAAGTTTACAGATGACTGCAACCTGGGCACCATAGTGAATACATCAGCCAGCACACACATCCTACAGACTGCCGTCACACAGACAGATAGCTGGTGCTGGACTCATGGCCTGAAACTGACTGCAACTGATGTGTAGCCATCCCCTTTGGGAGGAACACAGTACCCACAGATCTGTACATAGACAGCAACCCAATTAGTACAGGAAACAAATCAGACAGCTGGGGACACATGTAGATAGTGACATCTCATTTGACACCCATGTTGCCAAAGTTGTTTGACAGACTTTCTATCTTGCCCACCTTATCATCGAGGGTATTCCATCCAGACCATAGGAGGTCATTGTACCACTATACTTCTCCCTTATCAGGCCCATGCTTGAATACAATGCCCCATTTGGTATGTACCTCAACCAGCACTTGCAGCAGCTGGAGAGACCCCACAAGTACCTTACCATGAAGATCAGGTATCTACAACACATGTCATATACTTCCAGAATAACTAAAAACATGCTTTTTCAGTGTCATACCACATACGTACAGGTGACCTATGCCTGACATACAAGACCATGTCCAATCAGGATTTGGTAGACATGCTCCACTGCAAGCAATCCACATCCACCAGAAACATGGGAGCTAAAGATTTGAACCTCAGCACATACATGTATAGGACATGCTGAAGGGACAGAGTCATAACTCAGAGGCATCTCAAACTCTAGCAGAGTATCCCAGTTCATGTTAGACAGAGTACCTCACTGACTCTCTTCAAGAGACATCTGGACAGCTGCATGTGGACAGGGGCACAAAATAGACAGAGGCATAGTCACGTTATTCAATTATGTAAGGTGGTCATAATGTGTCACTACTAAGTCAGAGGCACAATATTTCATATCTATGCAGTACACATATTACCACTATGAGGGGTGGCAATAGCCACATCACTATGGCTAGGCTTATAAATGCAGTAGGGCGGATAGCCTAGTAGTAAACTATGAAACTTTGACACTGTGGTGTATGTGTAGGTGTTGTCAGTCGAGCAATGTAATGTGGTTTGGGGGGCTTGATATCTTCCTGTATTCCGACATTGTTTTGTCTATTCCTTCTAGCATGTCAAGGGATCGGTTGCTACTGTCCTCTCCTACTCATCTGGTGGACCTGGGAATATCAAGGCAATGTTACAATTGCCTCGTACACTGACAACCCTCTCCTTCTCCCATAAACAGAAATACATGCGAAGGATGCAACTCTATAGCCAAAGTGGAGGCTGACCTATCTCAACATAGGACTGGCAAGACCAGAGAGTAGGATAAGATAACCACACACACCACAAACCCAGTCTCACATATCACTATCACAACTTCAAATCATACACATAGACACACAGAGACATACTGGAGGCTATGATCAGACATCTACCAGAACAGCAGAGGCCACCACAGCAGACACCCACACAACTGCCTCCACAGGGCACAGCACATGCAACACATAGTCCACAGAGTCAGTGAGCCAAACAGTCACAGCCATTACGGCCAAACACAATGGCAGGCACACCTGTCATAGGTGACTCCATAGCCAGACACACTGACATCCAGCTCACCAGATTGAGTAAGGAGGGGGTCACAGTAAGCTGCCTATTGGGCACTGGAATCCACCACATAATGCAGGCACTCAGGTCACTGAACTGCAAGTACAAGTATGACTCAGTCAATATCCATGCTGGTGGGGACAACCTGAGATGTACCTCCCTGGACTACATGAAAAGAGTCATAGAGGATCTCTCTGATTATGTAGGCCAGGCAGGTATGACCCTGACCTTGAGCAGTATCCTACCTTCACCAAGTATGATGCCACCTAAACAGAGACAGGATGATCAGCTGTAATAATTGTCTTAAACTATAATGTCATTCAAAGGGGTCCAATGTCTGTCTGCCTTCAATGACATGCTGGGCAGGCCACACTGATCCGCAAGGGACAGCTTGCACCTGTCACCCATGGGCTTCGCGATTTTGACTAAGGCTCATGCCACCCCCATTGTGCCTCTTTTATGCAAGGATCAGATTGTACACCTACCACCCTAGACGACAGCAAAGGGGAAACACTAAGGGTAATGCTGCTCAATGCCAGAGGTCTCAACCTCAAGCTGCACACACTCGACACCCTTCTCAGTATGGGGAACATTGATGTCTGTACTGTGACTGAAACCTGGTTCACGCCTTCTGACAGCACCCTGGCACTATCAAGTGTTACCTCGTATCATGCATTCCAGCCCCACAATCCGGACAACACCGAGAAAGGAGGGTGGGTGTCCATATTCATCAAGGACACCCTCACCTCATGGTTGGTGGCAACACACGATGCATTGGACACCATCCGGTGCAATTAACCATAGGCAAGACTGCTCTGCAGTTTGTAGCATGTTACAGGCCATTCTCTGAAACTCAGGTACCTCACAAAGCTTTCATGAAAACAGTGGCGGGGATACATGTACCTGCAAACACCATCACACTGGGTGATTCAAACTATCCAAATATAGACTGGGATCAGTACTCCAGCCCCAACACTCTAGCCCACAGGTTCCTAGAGTTCATACACTCACATGCCATGGAACAACTAGTCACCATCCCCACAAGAGGAGACAACATAGTAGATCTCATCATCACAAACATGGGGTCACAATGTTCAACACCAGAGGTATACCCATCATTGGTGAGATCAGATCATAACCTACTCTCAGTGGAAGTCCACATCCCACCCCACCCCAGATAGAAAAGACCACAGTGCAGAACTTCTCAGAAGCCGACTACACACTTCTAATGACTGGTGTGGTCTCTTTCAAAGCCCCCAAGCCAGCAGACACCATTACCCAAGCCACTGTATCACTTACAACTGCCTTCTACCAGCACCTTCAGGACTGCATGGATCAGGCAATCCCAAACAAAACACAGACTCGTTGTACCAGAGGCAAGCGTCCAGTGTGGTGGACCTCAGCCATAAACAAGCTCTACAACACAAGGAAGGAGGTCCTACAAGATAGAGCGATATCCGTGGAAGGGTAGACACCCCTGCTCAATATAGGTGAAACACTGAGTTCCCCCATGAAATCATCCAAGGCGAATATTGGGAGTAAACCCACTAAGGACTCACGGGACAACCATGAGGCCTTTTATACATACGTTACACACCTGGGAGGAAACTCCCAGATATGCTCAGAATAGGCTCAGAATGCTGTAAATATCACTGAACCTACAGACATTGCCAACATACTGGCTGACAGGTTCAGTGCAGATTTTTCCCCCCACCCCTCCACCACAACTGGAGAGATATGCATGAAAGAGGATTGTAGCCCCCCAAACATCTCAAATGCTCAGGTGGGAACTGCTCTATCCAAGGGAAAGAACGCAGCATCCATGGGACCAGATGGTGTCCCTGGTTTTGTGCTCCATGAACTCACTCAAGAATTAAACCCGCAGTCAGGGCAGCTGTTTGATCTTAGCCTCAACTCAGGATATGTTCCCAAGGAGTGGCATATGTCAATGGTGGACCCACTTCACATGGGGTGCCTCCACCGACCACAGAAACTACCATCCCATCAGCTTGACAAGCAGGGTCTGCTAAGCTATGGAGAAGATCAGAATGGAAGTCATATATGAGGACATAGGGACTTGCAGACATTAGATCCAAACCAGTTAGGCTTTGTCGAGGGCAGATCATGCCTTTTAAACTTGGTTGACTGTTTCATAACAGACACCAAGGCCATTGACAAGGGCAAGGCACTCCACACAGCTTACCTTGACCTGGCAAAGGCTTTCAACACAATACCCCACTCGGGTATCATTGAAAACATCACCAGCTTAAATGTGAACCCATACATCAGAAGATGGGTTGCAAACTGGCTACGTGACAAAACAGACAGGTTCAGACTTGATGGTGCCATGTCACACTCCACAACTGTCACAAGTGGTGTCCCACAGGGCTCAGTCCTGGGCCCACTATTGCTCAGCATCTACTTTTCAGACGTACAAGCAAACACAGCAGGATTATGGCTGACAAAGTTTGGAGATGACTGCAAACTGGGAACCATAGTTAGCCACCCATCTGACACAGACATCCTTCAGAAGGGTGTCATAGACATGGATAACTGGTGCCAGAGCCATGGCCTTACATTAAACACTAAACAAAGCATAGCCATACCCTTTGGGAAGAACAAGGTTGCCACTAGTTCCCATGTAGGTGGCAATCCTCTAAGCACACAGGAGGTTATCAGAGACCTGGGCACCCCGGTTGACAGTAACCTTTTGTTTGACACTCACGTTGCCAGGGTAGTTAGGTAGAACTTCTACATTGCCCACCTCATCATGCAGGGATTCACATCTAGATCCAGGGAGGTCATTGTTCCCCTGTACTCTTCACTCATCGGACCATTGATTGAGTGCAATGCCCCATTCAGCATGTATATGACCCGACACCTATGGCAATTGGATGGGCCCACGAATTCCTCGACAGGAGGAGAAAGGGTCTCAAACATATTTCTTATGCTGCCCGACTGAAGGAATTCCAGCTTGATTCCGTGACTTACCGTCTGCTCAGAGGTGACCTGTGCCTGACATCCAAGACCATGTCCAAACCTGAGTTAATGTACACGCTTCACCTCAAGACCTCTACATCCATCAGAACTACAGGGCAGGAGATTTAAACCTCAACACAGATATTAATAGGATGTGCTGGAGGTACAGATTCTTCACCCAGAGAGTCCCTATGCTGTGGAACAACATCCTGGTACATGTGAGGCTGAGTACCTCACTGGCTTTGTTCAAGTGAGATCTTAATCAATGGATGGGAGATTGCAGGTATGCCCCAGGGATAACCTCAGTATCACTGCTTGTCAGAGGCACAGCAATATAATGGGCAAATTATCCGTCAGAGTGAAGGGGTGGCAGACTCCACGGAACTCTGGTCTAGGCTTATAAATGCCCTAGGGCAGATAGCCTAGTATGAACCTGTGAACATAGGCCTGGGGCAGTTCCTGCTATTAGGACAGTGGTCTGCAGCAAGCTATATAGTAGTAGTCAGTTTTAGCCATTGGTGTTTGACCATGGCTAATCCATGTTGCTTCTTGTTGTGGTAACAACAGGGGTGTGTGGTTATCCATGCCATTTATTGGTAGTCACCCTCATTTTGTATCTTGTTCCATGTTTTTGCACATGTACATCACTGTATGAGGTGTGACCCTGGTAGTGTCAGGGTGCTGATGTGGGCTTTGACCCTGTTTTCTATTACAGCACTGATATGTGCATTCCTATACTGTGTGCATTTACACTGCACACATCTTGCTGTTTATACCTTTGGCATTGGGTAGCATTACATCTAGGTTCCTATCCCTTGTGATAGCTATGAGGTGGGTTTGTGTTTTTGTGGTTTATGATTGGTGAGGGTGGATGTTAGTCATGGTCCTCAGGTGTGCATATGATACATGGTGTTACATTACTTAACACATGGCATTCATGCCTCGGGTGGTGCTGCAGGGCTGCCTCTGTCGGATGCACATACTACACTCCCTGTACGTTTGGAAGCAGGTTGTGTCATGTTAGGCATCCCTGTTACTGTATGAGTGAGTCAGAGCGCGTATCAGTCCCAGTGTTCCTACTGACCAAGCATATGTGCTATCGTTGCCTCTTTGCCAAGGACAGGGCATACTGGGCACGCCTCCTTCTGCCTACTGGGACAAGGTCAGGTTGTTCCTCCTCCGAGTCACCCCTGCCTGTGGTGGCCTTGGCAATGGTGGGGGATGTTTGGCCCAGCCCTGTGCTGGTCCTGCTGCAGCTGTTTCGCAGGATCATATTATGTAGCATAGCACATATCATGATCATTTGGGTACATGTAGTTGGTGTGTACTGCAAAGCTCCACCAGATGTGTCCAGACACCGGAACCGTGACTTGAGCAGCCCAAACACACGCTCTATGATATTACGTGTTTGTGCGTGTGCCTCATTATGGCATTCCTGTTCAGGTGTGTGTGCATTTCTGATGGGTGTCATCAGCCACGGCTCAAGTGCATAACCAGCATCCCCCACTAGGTGTCCGTGTGGGAAGTCCCCATTGGCAAATGATTGGTACAGCTGCGTCAGATGCCAGATGTGGGAATCGTGGTAGCTCCCAGGGCAGCCAGCACACACATTCATTATTATGCCCTGGGCATCACACACGACCTGGCAGTTGATGGAGGGGTATCCCTTGCGGTTAATGTAGACTCTACCCTGCTCACCGGCTGGTGCTTTGATGCGTATGTGCGTGCAGTCTATTGCACCCAGCACCTCAGGCTATCCCGCTATTTGCTGGAAGAGACGCATATTGCTGGCCACAACCTCACGGTCATTAGGGACATATATATGATCACTGACATGTGGTGACATGGCATCCAGGAACTGGTGCAGTACCCTGGAGGCTGATGCCTGTGATATCCCCATCATATCGCCAGTTGGTCTCTGGAAGGTACCTGTTGCTAGTATTCTTAGGCCAACACATACCTTGGTTTCCACTGGGATGGGTTCCCTCTGTTGGTTCTGTGTGTGAGGTGTGGCCTGCACAGCTCAACAATCTGCTGCAGGAGCTCTCTGTCCACTCTATAGCTCTACTATCTCCAGCTCATGTAACCCATGGTAGGTGACCCTAGGCCTGTATACTCTTCTCCTTCTCCTCACTCTGGGTTGTCTGTCAGCATCTGCATTATCACCACCCTCAGCAATTCGCCTATGCCTGATTATAATAGCCATGGCAGCCCCTAGCATTTCTGCTCTGAGTTCAGCTTATTTCCAGTTTTCAATTCTGAGAACTTATTTTCTGGCAGTATCTCTCGTGAGAAACAGCCTGCACTGCTCTTTGTTGTGTTTTAAGTGCTGGGTTGGGCTTCTAGTCTGCCTGTGTCATTGCCTGCTTGTAATTGTTTCCACCAATTAACCCCAGCAGTATTCCCTGGCAGTTTCCGTGTATTTTCGTTGTTTCCTGTTTCCTGTCTGTTTACTGAAGGGGAGCATTGTGCACACCAGCTTGAACACGCTCACAGTCACTTAAACGCGCGTACACATCCCTACACGGTGTTACACGCGCACACATCCTTACACGGTGTTAGCTAGGCTGATTCATGCTAAAACGCGCGCACACTGCCTTACACACGTGCACGCCCGCGCAAACCGTTGTAAACAGTTTGCAACATGCTCCCACATGTAGAACCTGCCTTACACACGCGCACACGCACGCATGCACGTATATCAAGAAACTTAGAGTGTAGGGATAGCGTATGCCCTCAATTTCTTGACTTTCCTAGTGTTCTGTTGGGACACACCTCCCTCCCTGATGTCTGTCTGTCATCTGTTACCTTACATTGACCTCCAGTCTGGTACATTTCTTTCTATCCTTCCCCCCGTGATGTCACCTACCTCTTACTCTGTTCCTCCCCCTTCTCTAACTCTTACACTACTCAGAAAGTGCTCATTACCTATGTGGCAGTGTGATTCAGTATTGTAACCCTCATTTACATAGGATTGCCTAGTAATGCTTAGTTACATATCTTACACGGAGCTTCCCCCCCTTGACAACCACTAAACGGAGGCCATATTGTTTTTAGTCTGCAAGTCCCTCCATTGACATTCCATGTAATACATAAATCCCACAATTGTGGGATTATAAGCTTCGGTTTTTAGTTTTAGGTAGTGCACCCCGTTTGCACGGGTGTGCGCTGCAGTTAAACACAAAAATCCCGTGAAAAAAAAAAAAGTTATATAATTTATTTTTGCAACACTCTTTCATGCCAATGGCCACATATTTGGCCATTGGCATGCTTACTGTAACAAATGCACCCTTTATTTGGAGCTGACATAGCTCCGTTTTTAATTTTGCAGAAATGTACTCAGTTATCAGCTGAGTACATTTCTGCAGCTAACACGTCCGTTACACGGACTGGTTTGGGCTTCGTGGATCGCTCACATACCTCATTTGCATATCTGTCAGCTGCAAATGAGGTATTGAGCATTTCCACGCCCACTCCGTGTAAGAGACGTGTTAGCTGTCTCTTACACAGAGATTTGGGCTGTTGCTGAATCAGGAGGCTTACACGGAGGCTTACACTACTCTTAAACTCCTTGTAAGCCTTCCTGAATCTGGCCCTTAGTTGGGAATTCAGTAAAGTTAACACAATTTTTTTTGGTGTGTATGCATCACGGCGCAATGCATACATGAGCCCGGACAATTTTAGATGCAGCAAGCATCACTTAGCAACATGCAAGCATGCGCAAATTGGGACTGCTCCGTGGAATGCAAATGACCTCATAAGCAGTTGAATCTTATGCAAATGACCCAGGTGGAGCTATCCAACAAACAGAAAAGTATCCGTGTATACTCCGTGTCATTGTCCGTAGTTTATGTGGGATTTTTCCATGTACAGGAGTCTACACGGACAGATGGAGATGTAAAAGTCCACAAATATGGACATAACTCCCCACAAAATGCTAGATCACAGACATATATGTACAAAAGGTATATTGTGGATATGTGAAAAATGAAGGGAATATGTAAAATAAATAATCATTTTTTTTAAATAATTTCAACATGTGTGTGCTATGCACAGTAGTATGCAAACACGCTTAACAGAAATTAAAAAAAAAATGACATTCCTAACATGGTTTTCAAAAATATACTGTAGGACCTTGTGTCGGGTCCATACAGCAGTCCATATGTGCTGTCACCAAGCTCACATGACTATGAACAGTGTAGTATCTATGCTGCCAGCATAGATGTGTATGCAAATGAGGTGGTTTTCCTGAATTGCTTTAAAGAGCAACCATCTCCACATATCCCCTTCATGTAGGCTTCTACATGATGTTGATATTCCCAGAGGATGTGGATGATATCAGGGGGGTGTGTCTTATTATTTTTAGGATTTGTTATTCCTAGCTGTGTGTTTGCTCAGTGCACCACATAGCTGAGTGTGTTCATGTGTACAGAATACCCATGTGACAGTGATGATGTAGGCAGAAATCAATCAAAACCAGATATCTTTAATAAATATTTTTGACCTTTGTATAAGCTATGTTGTACTCTGTGGTGCATTGCAGCACTGTGCACACTAAAGTAGGGCCTTTAACTCATTACATCTGAGTAATGCCTCCAGGTGCATCTGCAGTTAACTCCTACTGATGCCTCTAGTCATCAAATGTTACTTGTTCATATGTGCATAGATAATTCCAAAATCATGTTATGTACGAGGTTTTTAAAAGATTTCATCTTAAAGCTTACACAATGGCAAACTTAACTGCATTAATATTTGACCTCTGTCTAGTGCAGGTAAAGAAATATTAACTGTTGCTTTTGTGATATTAACTTATATAGATATAATTTTCACATTTTTCTAAATCTCTCAACAACCAAGGAACACAGACAGAACCCCTTACCTTCAGATAAAAGCTCTCAGCTAGATGAATAAAATGCTGCTGACAGTATGTGTATAACTTGAGTAGCTGCTGAGACATTTTAAGTGGTTTACGAAATATTACAAATGTCATAGTTACTGTGTTTACTGTGACTTATAAATTTCAGTTTAAGACCTGGAACCTAAAGAATACTACCACTATAAAAATAGTTTGTGCCGAAGGGTTTAGCATTTATACTTCTTTTGTAATTCCTATGGTTCCAAAAACATGAATATTTGTTTGAAATGTGAGGATATAATTTAATTGTCAAAAGGCCTAGACTCCGCCCATTGGAAGTTCCAGTGCAAACTTGCTGAGGTCCATTGAAGTGAATGAGTTAAATTATGTGAATTATATCGTGGTCAGGTGAACTGCATCATACTTAGACAATCCCACGTGTGGACCTAAAGTAGAACTGCATCGAATATGCATACAACCTACATTCTAATTTTCTCTCAATACTCTGGGCCATTGGAGTAGAGACTTTGGAATTTTAACTGGGATAATACTTGGGGTTCCTGCAGGTCTACTACATCTGTATGTGCTAGATGTTGAAGTCAATGCTGCTGGTGCTGCTGGACAATAGGCCTAGGCCGAGAAGGAAAAGAGTGTTCAGGCCCAGAGTAAACTTCCAGGAGCTACATGAGCTGGAGATTGTAGAGCACTTCACGTTGAATAGGGACATAGTACAAGAACTCACTGAGCTTTCCTGCCCTCAACTCAGACCCAGAGCTAAGAGAGGCAAATTAATCCAAGTGGAGACAAAGGTATGTGTAACCCTTAGGATACTAGCTGCACATACAAAAGAAAGAAGAACAACTGGGGGCATGATGGGGGTGTCCCAGGCATCTGCATCCAGGATACTCCACCAATGAATGCCATGCTTCCACATGCCAGTGAGCCCGTACCTTTTCCCCTTACTCCTGAGGTGAGGGCAGCAATATGCAACACTTTTACCATGTAGCATACTACCTTCAAGAATAGGTTCCATAGATTGCACTCATGTACACATAACTGCACCACCTGTTTAGCAGGGTACAATATACATTAACCTCAAGGTGTACCATTCCATCAATTGCCAGGTCATGTGCAATGCCCAGAGGATTACCCTGAATGTGTATGTTGGAAACCCTGGCAGTTATCATGACGCCTATGTCTGGCACACATCACATTTGTTCCTTATGTTTGCTAGGGGGGAGGTCACAAAGGGCGATTTACTAGGGGATGTTGGCTAAGCCCTGGAACCTTGGATGATGACCCCCATCAGAAATGCACACACACCCATGGAAGAATGTCATAGTCAGACATATGCATAAACTAGGGACATCATAGAGTGTGTGTTTGGGCTTCTGAAGTTACAGTTCCGGTGCCTCGATATATCTGGTGGAGCCCTGCAGTATGCTCCAGCCACATGTGCACAAATATACACAGTATGTGTTATGCTACACAGTATGATCCTGTGGAAAGAGCTGCAGCAAAATCAGCAAAGGGAAAGGATACACAGTTGCCACCAGTGCCTAGGTCACCACAGTCACAGTCATAGGATGACTTGGAGGAGGAACCCCCTACTGATGTCCCTGTAGGAAGACATAAATGTGCCCATTTGCTAAGGGACAATGCATAACACATTCACTGACAAACTAGTGACCTAGGGACTAACACCTTACTCCTACTCACATACAGATATTAAAATTAATGCCAGGCAACACACATATCCTGTACCTATCCATTTATTGACTGTATACTGCTTGTATTAGACAGTCAGCCCTGAACTACAGCTGCGTCAACTGCCACATTTGCAGGGTAACTCCAAAATCTACACAGTAGTCTACTGGATTATTATGATATGTCAGTGTATGTATGGACCAGGCACATTATGCAACTAACTACAGTGGGCTAGCTGGACAGAAATGACATCCACATGGGACTACATATAACCATTCCAACATGTTTCCATTTCTATTCAGTAGACCTCATGTAAGGAATATTCATGCAGCCTTACTGAAACAGATTACTGGTACATCGTGGAAGAGAGATGTTAGACAGCTGGGTTAAATAATAGTCAGACTGTCCTGTATCCCAGCAGAACATGTGGTACTCTTCCCCCACCCCCAACACAGCAATGTTCCCTTATATCTGCTTCAACGGTAACTCATCAATTCTATATCAGCATTTCACTCAGTCTCAGGACAGTAATATAGAAATTGATCATACATTGTATGCCTTAGGTAATGGTGGAATAACCAATGTACTTATTTATGCAGGTGATTGTGTGATGAATGACCCCCTGTCTGTCAAGCAGCTTCTGAGGCTTAAAGGACTAAGGCAATCACCTTGAGTAATGGAGTTCATGGTTCTTAGATAGACATTTCCACTTGTTTTGGATGTGGGTCATGAATAATTTGTGTTCTACAGACTGTCAGTCTGTTTGCGCTGTACTGTTTTAACAGCTGTCACATATTAATTACATAAGACAACTTTACAAAATCTTTGCCGCTGTGAGTGAATTGCAGTAGTGCAGACACAGGGACAGATGTCATATTATGTTAAAGAAAACTTTGGGCTAGGTGTGGGCTGGAGTCAGTTTATAACTAGCCAAAACTCACACTGGGCATGCTCATACACTTAGTTAAGCTGAGAGCAAATCTGTTGCTCCTCACAAAAAATGACATTTGTAATATACATGTGTTGAGATGGGTCTACTTTCTGTGATCAAAATACCATTATTTTGAACAAAGAACATATGACCTTACTTTCGCAAAAGGAATTCCGGTTCAGCTAACTGGCAATCTAAATAAAACAGAGCACTACAGTGGGGATAAGGGAATATACCCGTTTATCTACTATAGTGTGATCTCAGAGTTGGTATATGTAATGTAGCAGGGGAAGTGCAGGGGGCTTGCCCCCATACAAAACAGAGTTTAAATTGTTATTTTTTTTATTTTAACTGCCGGTTTGTTGAACCAGAATTCTCAAAAGTGCACTTTCGTTGAAGTGCACTTTCACGAATGTAAGGTCGCACTTTCTTTGTTCGAAATAATGGTATTTCGATCAAAGAAAGTAGACCTGTTGAGATGCATACACACACACACGCACACACACATATATATAAATATATATATATATATATAAATATATATAATATATATATATATATATATATATATATATATATATATATACATACATACATATATGTATATATTTTACTATCCCTCTCTCCCTATAGACATATGCTTATTTATTAAGCGGGTAGTGTCCAACTGGGCCATAGGGGCTGTTTTCAGCAGGGATCAGGGGAGAAAAGCTTAGCACACAATATCATTGTCCAATAATAGTTCAGAATCATAAAAACAAAATGACATATATATTATTAAAACACTTAATACAAAAAATTATACATGTATATTCAAGAAGACCAGAGATAAAATTAGTCACAGATTATACTGTAAACAGCATTGTAGAAAATAAATATCAAATGAATGAAATTGATTGACAGAGAAACATTCATGGTGATATCAGTCATAGCACATTTAAAGTATACATTGTTTATAATATAGCTACAAATTCTAAATGGGCTAGAGCCAAAGTTAAAGTTCCTTTGAGAGGGGAATAAAGTATTTAGGAGGGATGATAGATTACCTGGGAGAACAGCAAGAGCAGAGACTGGATTTGAGATGTTCTCTACTTTTTGTTTTAAAAGAAGAGTAGTTGGGAGAGTTTTGAATGTGTTGGGGGAGAGCATTTCAGGCCTTGGCTATTTTATTAGAGTAGAGGCAGTCACCATGGTAGTTGTGGGACTGAGTTATTTTTAGCAACAGTCTGTCAGAAGATCTAAGGGACCATGTATTGACTTGAGGTTGAACTAGGGAGGAAGGTGCAGGACATTGGTTGGGGTTGTGTATGATTTGGTATGTGAAGGTAAGATGGTTTAGTGTTAACAGGTTGGGAAGTTCAAGGCAATTCAGTTGTTGGAGAGCAGAACAGTGCTGAGATTTATGGGGATGATTGCTGGCAAATTTTGCAATTTTATTATAGCAGGATGATAGGTTGTTTAGGTCAGTTTTGTGCAGGTTTGTAAATATGTGTGAGCAGCAGAGTAGGGTAGATAGAAGTTGGGATCTAGCAGTGGGTAGTCTGGCTTGTTTTGTCAGGAAAGGTTTTGCATGAAAGAGAGATCCGAGTTTTGCATGGAACTTTTTGATTGCCAGGGAAATGTGAATATTACATTTCAGCCTGTGATAAATAGTTACACCTATGAGTTTGGTATGGTTTGTGGGTTCAATTTTGGTTCCATTGGTGGGATGAATAAAGAGGGATGGAGAATGGTTACTCGATGGTTTGTTGATGAAAATCATTAGTTTGGTCTTATTTGGGTTTAGAATTAGCTGCTGGTTGGAAAGGAAGGTTTCTGTTTCCTGAAATGATTTTTGAGTCTTGCCTTGAAGTTCTTGGAGGGTTGGGGCAGAGATGTGTTATCTACGTATTGCATGATTGCAGCAAGTTGGGTTGC
>NC_056739.1:1637270599-1637540599 GCF_019279795.1 Protopterus annectens | reverse complement strand
AACTTGCTGCATTTGTGAGTGTATGTGCATCCCGTTTAAGAACAAGTGTAGATCCCTCAATGACTTCCAAACTGAAATGGATGTGCACATTTTGGCCCTTGCAGCTGACACAAAACTCCAAACTCATGTCTTACACATGGACTGCAGATGTCATCTACCATAAGACTACTAGCAGTCACTTTAGTCAGACTTAGTCTGTGGCACATACATTAAATATTGTGATCTGTAGCATGTATGACTAGATAGATAGGGATTTTAATCTCACTCCAGTACACTTGCTATGCATGTGCATTTCAATAGAAAACAAATATGACTAGCATGCAGAGGCAGGGTTTTGCACTATTTTGGCCATAGCAGGTGAGGCAGGCCTCAAAATTCCTGTCCTCCACAAGGCCTGCTTATTTCCTCTAGCATACGAGTACCTAATGACATGTTAATGTCAGACTCAAGGTGTGGTGCATGCATTACGTACTGTGATCTGTAGTACTAAGATTGGATAGGTAAGGGGTCTAAACTCATTGTAGCCAGCTTGGAGTGTGTGTGTGCTCTACAGTGTTCTATAAACATTAATTGGCAGTGATACCATTCTAACTATAGCCAAGTTGGTGTGCGTGGATGTCAGCTTGCAAAAACAAACTAAATGGAGAAATGCTCAACTATTTTTTTAAAACAAAAAAGTGCAGAATGCAAAGCTTTACAGAGTAACACTTCCTCAGTGCTGACATACGTTTGGCCACTACAAATTTTATAACAAATGAAATAATCACATGACACAGCCATCCAATGAGCTTTTAAGTAAAAAGAATCACTAATGCAAATATATTTGTTTCCTGATTATAGCAGGTTTCAAGCTGATTGGAGCATTTAGTCCTGGAAAGGCATGAGCTCTAAGTATTAAAATCCAGTTATACTTAAGATTTTCTAAAATATTATTCATATCTCCCCATTTAAGATTTCAAAATGCACATCAATTACTCTAAACTTAAATTCATGCGTACAGTCATTATCCAGCACATGTTTTGCTAATGCATTTGTCTGAACACTCCTTCATATATTTGACTTATGTTCCACTATACGCTCCTTAAATTTGCGACTACATTTCCCAACATAAAAACAGGAGGATTTTATTCACATGGATAAATAAACTACATGTGGCATAAGAATAAAATGAAAATGCATTCCCTGTTACCGGATACATGAATGTGGTACAATTTATAAGATCTTTACAGCAACTTCAGTTATGACAAGCAAATGTCCCAACCCTATTGCTAACATTATTTTCTTTGTCTACTTTTAAGTCCTTGTAATATAATTTCCTTTTTAGGTTATTCCGATTTCTATAAGCAAAACTAGGTTTTTGGTCTATTAATAAAGTCAACTCAGGCGTAGCAGTTAAGATTTTCATTTTTTTTATTATTTTCTTAACATCATTGGTTCTCATATTAAACATAGTCACACATCTAACTATCTTGTCTTATTTTTTTCTATCCTGAATCACATGACTGAAATGGCTAATGAGTTCAAAGAATGGGGATATAACAGTTCTGCAATACAAGAAATTAAGAATCACGTTATTAAGGAAACAAAGAATGGGACAAGACCAATTTTTAGTGGGCCAAGAAATGAGAGTAATGAAAATGTAAATATGGATTCCTCATCAGGAAAAAATAAAGTTAGGTATGTGACTATGTTTAATAGGAGAACCAATGAGGTTAAGAAACTAATACAAAAAAATTGGAAAATCATAACAGCTATGCCTGAGTTGAATTTATTGATAGACCAAGAACCTAGTTTTGCTTATAGAAATTGGAAGAACCTAAAAAGGAAATGATGTTACAAGAACTTGAAAGTAGACAAAGAAAATAATGTTAGTAAAAGGGTTGGGACATTTGCTTGTCATAACTACAATTAATGTAAAAATCTTATAAATTGTACCACACTCATGCATCCCAATAACAGGGAAGGTAGTCTTCTATTATTATTATGCCACATGCAACACCACTTATGTGGTTTATTTATCCATTTACATAAAATGCTCCTGTTTTTTTTTTGTTGGGAAATGTAGTCACAAGTTTAAGGGGCATATAGTGGAACATATGTCAGATATACGAAGGGGTGTTCGGACAAATGCATTAGCAAAGCATTTCATGGATAATGACTGTGCACATGAATTTAAGTTTAGAGTAATTGATGTGGTGGTTTGAAGTCTTAAAGGGGAAGATATGAATAGCTTTAGAAAATATTGAGCATAATTGGATTTTAAAACTTAGAGCTCATGCCTTTCTGGGACTGAATAGTGCAATCAGCTTGAAACCTGTTTTAATTAGGAAACACAGATTTAAATTAGTGATTGTTTTTACTTAAGATCTCATTGGATGGCTGTGTTATCTGATTATTTGGTTGATTATTTAATTTGTTATAAAATATGTAATGGCCAAATGTATGTCAGCATTGAAGAAGGGTTAAGCCCGAAAGCTTTGCATTTCACATTTTTTGTTTTAAATAAATAGTTGAGCGTTTCTACATTTGGTTTGTTTTTGCAGCTATTGATTTTATCCAACTTAGTTTACCACAGCTTTTTCTTTTTGTTTGGTGTCCGGATGTCAGTCAGAACATTCTACATTAGCCTATAGGATCATAGGATCATTGGAGTTTAATAGGCTAATGTCCCAAGGCCCTTATAATCCTAGTCAAGTTCTTAGTCTTATTTACATGATCAGCACATATTGCCCCTGTCCAAAGGGGACACAGGCAGAAACCCTGTGGTGAACTTACTGTCACCCATCCAATTGTACAGACTGCATCTGAAGAGAGCCAATGGGGTACGCTGTTTGACATTAAGTGGGAATTTGTTGCAAAGGTTTGTTAAACCCTGGTAGATATATCTCTCCCTCCAACATGTTTTATTGATGTCACTTACCAGGTTAAGGTCCTTATAGCGAGTAATCTGTGCACCATTTGACTTACAGATGTGCAGCATTATCAATAAATCAGGGTCACAGATTGTCTTGTATGCAAGGCAGAGATCACCTCTGAGTAGTCTGTATGACACAGACTAAATTTAGAGTGATTTCAGATGATCCCCACAGGACAGATGCTGGAGACTTGAATTTCCCCTTGTAAGGAACCTTTGTGGTCACTGCAATTGCCACTGGTGCTTGGAAATGTACCTAACAAAATTGCCATTGCACTCACATATTGGCCTGATAAGGGAAGAGTACATAGAGATTACAACTAATTCCTATTTGGGTGACAGTGCTCACAGTTATGACATGAGCAAGATGTAATGCCCTTCTTGCCAATGTGGAGACATGGTGATCTAAGGTAAGGTAGGTGTAATCCTGTTTGCCCAGGTCTGTGTGCCCAGTTCTCTCACCTCTGAGTATGTATGTAAGGTATTGCTATTGATGTGCTATGTAGCAGGGATATTGCTGGTACCAAAAGGAATGGTAATACATATATCTGCATGGGGTTTAGTGCCATGATTGTGTCAACAATCATTTGGTCATGCATGACTCTGTTGTAGAATGTTGATGTAATTTGAAGAGTCTATGAGTGCTCCCAGTTTGCAGGCATCAGCAAATCTCATCAGCCACAGACATTCAGTTTGTGTTTGTACGTTGGATACATGGATTCTAAACTTTAGAGGACCAGGACTGAACCCTGTGGAACACCAATGGTTAAAGCTCTGCTACTGAAGGTGGATACCCCTATTCTGACTATATGAGTGCTATCAGTGAGCCAGTTAGTGAAAGCTCTAATAATATTAGCATTGATGCCTGAGTGGGAGATAGTGCCAAACCTCTTGTCTATGTCCAGGTTGTTGTATGCACAAATATCCCCTCATCTAGGTCATTGTTGACTGCTTCATACATGTCCACCAGATTTAACAGGTATGATGTCCCTATCACAGATCCAAATAGTGTAGTGTCAAGTGTTTTAGATTGTCTATATCTTTGTCGATATGCTCCATGATGAGTTGCCACATGGCCTTACATATATGGCTAGTCATGCTAATAGGTCTATAGTTCCCATGGTCAGTGGACACACCAGCTCTGTGCAAGGACATAACAGTGGCTAATTTCTATTCAGCTGGGATGCATCCAGTCGTTACACTATAATTGCAAAGAGTTTCCAATGGCATTGGTAATCCAGGTTGGCTACAATGTAGGATGCAGCCTGGGATGTTAGCAGGTGCAATAGATTCTGTGTTTGTCACTTTAGAGAGGCCATTTCGTACTTGCTCTTTAGAGATACAAGGTATGGGACAGGTTGTGGGGATGTCACCTGTGGGGGAACGACAGGGGATTGCAGTTGTCACAGAACCTGTTGGCCAACAGGTTAGCTATGTCTACAGGCTCATTATATGTGGTATCATTACGTACACATTTGGCATCAATGTGGGCCATTCCTTTTACATTACACAGCTAACTGCATAATGTCTTGTAGTTGTCCTTTGTGGAGGAGGATAATTTTGCCCCATACTTTGTTTTGCAGGACTTCACAACAACACTTATTTGTTTTTTTAAGCTGAGGAGGGAATGTCACCATTTTTTGGGGGGAGGGGGGCTCCCTCCCTCCTAATGTGAGTTACCAATGTCTACCTCTTATTTTAAAGTCTGCTAATGGCAGTTATCAACCAGGCAGGTTTGCTGTGCCATGAGGAGCTTGTTTTGCCCCTGTCAGGTACAAGAGAGTCAATGCATCTGTACAGGTGCTTGTATGAGCTTGGCATAGTTGTCTGTTCCATCGGAGGGGGGTTGGCACAATCAAGCTATTTATACCATCCCATAGTAGGTTATAATCTGTTTTGTTGAACTTTATTACTTTATATGCTGGGGGGGGGGCATCAGGTGTGATACTTACTTTGAATGACACCAATTTGTGGTCAGATCTCACCAGGGAGGACCTCACAGTGGAGGATGTTCAATGGTCACCTATATTGGTAAGAACCTGATCCGGTATGTTGTTTTCCCTTGTGTGGATGTCAACCCACTGGTCGAGGGCATTGTAGTTAAGGAAGTCAACTAACCTCTGGGAAAGTCAGTTTGAGCATGAATAATCTACCAGTTGGTGGATAGGTAAAGTCAACCAAAACAATTGTGTCTTGATAGACTCAAGTAGATCCATTTAAGAGCAGTGGATGTCCTGATTGATGTAGTTGCTCCTATAGCTGGCAATGGCTTGATTAGGTGCCCTACAAGCGGTCAATAGTATCTGCAGTTTCTCCAGGGAATCATACTGCTTAACCAAGCTGGATGTGTATCTATCCTTAATGAATACGGACACACCACCTCCATTACTTTGCACACGTTAAGTTTAAGGTCTGAATGTGTGGAAGGAGGCATAGCCTGGTATGGCTGTGGTGGTCTCCACAGAATTAACCCAGGTGTCTGTGACTGCACAAATGTATGATTCTTACATGGTAGGGTCAGCTTCCATTGAGTGGAGTTAAATGGTGACATTCATAGTGTTTAGCAGCATAACCATGATGTTGATTGTAGATGGGATTTTCTCATGAAACGTGTTTCCTTGTGGCACCACCTAGAACGCGCTGTATGGGGGTGGCAACAACCTTATCCAGTTGCCAAACTCCCAGGGGTGACAGATGAAGGCCATTTCTGGCAAAGAATTGAGGTCTGTTGAGCAGGTGATCCCAGGCTGACATATAGTGGGTCCCTTTACATTGGCATCACACACTATGGCAATTATTGACGTCAATCATTTTCCATTTGTATTGAGGCATCATCCTAGATTATGATAAAATGAAGATCAAGGTTAACAGCATACCTGTCTGAGACACATAGTCTGTCAGCCCAGTTATGTCTCTGCATACAGTCCAGAGCAGTATGTCTCAAGCTGTACACACCAACAGGAACTATGATGTAATCATAACAGTACCTGATGGTGACAGACTTGAGTGCATGTGTGATATGGCATATTCTGGCACCTCACAGAAAGCTAACCATGACCTTTGCCTTATGTAGCCTGGTGAGAGACACATCAATGTGTCTCATGATGCAATCATCTATGAGTAATATCTTTGATTTTGTCTTTTGCCGTACATGTTTCACCAGTATGACAGTGGTGCGTGAGCTATTACATGTACTGTGTTTTCCAGAGGTATGATTATGTGCAGAGAGCTTGTGTTTGGGTTTCTGAGGTGTTTGGTGTTTACGTATGTGTCTAGTAAAGACCTCTGCACATGTAGGTATATGTGATGTGGGTTTGGGTGGGGTAGGATGTGCTCTTTTGAAACATTTAATTCTCTAAATTCACGGCCAGTGTTTTTGGCCTCTGACTGACTAAATTTGCAGAAGACTGCAAATTAGGGGCTGTCATGGACTGCCACACTGACTCAGCAGTTATCCAGAATGGGCTGACACAGACATTCAGTTGTTGTCAGAGCCATGGGCTAACAGTAAATGCCAAGGAATGCACAATAATATCCCTTGGGAAGTCATCCACCCCTGGTAACTAACATATTGACTGCACATCACCAACAATTGACTTACAGACAGATAGATACTGTTATGGGTTGGTAATATTTGGGGATGCATTCTATGTTATGCAACCTATAAGCAAAGGTATGGCATGTAAATCCAAGACAGTCATTGTTCCACTGTATTCGGCATTCATCACACTTACCATTGAGTGCAATGTCACCTTTGGTATGTAAGTAACCAGGCATATCTGACAACTGTCACATCAACAGATGTTCCACAGTAAACTGATACACAGTGTACATAACATGTCCTATGCAGACCGTGTCAAGCCTGTAACTGTGTATTCTGTCTCATACATTGGAGAGGAGGTGTATGCCTGCCATGCAGGAAGGTGTCAGACCTCACTGTGTACCTCCTGCATATCTAAGAAAGAACTAGCAGGAAAATTACTTCACCTACACACCTACACCTTGACTGTGGTATAAACAGGACACGCTGATCAGAGAGTTATGTAGCCAAGACACTACGCCCAAAATGTAACAAGCTCCCAATGCATGTGAGAGCACAGTTCCACCCTAACACAGATCATGTGCAAGTTACATGACAGGATGGGGAGCACAACAATTATAACTGCTTTAGGACAAATGTCTGTATTGAACACAAGGAAACTGTGGATGGTTCACCTTGCACGTCGCATCTTGTCCATGTGTCAAAACCCTGCTTACACTTATCAAGGGTATCAGACCTTGTCAGAGTTTAGGGATGCATGGCTAGAATGAAAGACAGCCTTGTTTTTGTTAGCCTATTATACACATGTGAACCCATGGAGCCATACAACAATACTGTTTTCTCTTTCTGATGACATTTTTCTTCTGTGCTGTTATTCCATCCTTTGTTTGGACATTGATGGGTTTATTGTATATGTGAGCCCATAGGTGTGTTCTACACAGTCCGGAACGTGACACATAAACAGTGTCATGAGACACCTTTCATTGTGTGACTACATTGTGTGACTAGGCAGTCATTGCAACAGCATCCAATGTAACATACACGACATAATGTGGTTTACACATTATAAATGGCAGCGTTCAAACTGTGTGACTGACCAGTACAAATAACATGTCAATAGCAACAATGGATGAAAGATATACATATTAATTTAGATACTCACCCTATGTCTCAGGCACTTCATTTCCCTGCACCAGTGACAATGTTGATAGGAATGTGGCACAGGTATCATCACTTGCACAGGGTGTTGTATGACAGGGATGCAGGAGGCATAAGCTGACCCAATAGGTTGGCAAGCATGCATGTGAGGCAGAAAGAGGAGCAGGTAAGATGGACCGTGTAAATGTGGTGTGTGTTGTCTGTTGGTGGCCTGAGTATGATAGTGGTATGTGAGTGTCTGCATGATCACAGTCAAGCTCAGTGCTAGTACAACGTGAATGTATGTTGGACAGCTTTGAGACATGCATGGTAGGGCTGACATCATCTCCACCCTCAAACATGAAAACTGGCTCTGCTATAAGTTGAACTGGCAACTCCATGCCCAAGGTCAGATGTTGGGATACTACCTGACAGTGACTGCTGTCTGCTGGAACTGTGTCTTCCATGGGGCCACCCAAAACCATGAGCCCATGGCCTGCCACATCTTGGTGTCAACAGCACACTCCCCTCTGGATTGCTGGATGTAGTGCCACTACAGCAGTGTGATTGTTCACAGCCACATGGACTCTCAGTGTATGCAGTTGCTGACCTACATCTATGACTCTGATGCTCAACTCCAACCAGGTGTTCCATCACAGGCAATGTGCATTCCAAGTCAAATAGTGTGTGATCTCTCTCAGACTAATATCTTTCCACTGCATCAATCAACCAATCCAGGGTATCAACAATGCTGTGGAGGCAGTCATGGATGTCAGACTGCTGCATCCACAGCCCTAAGCATTCATCTGGAGTTCCTTTCAGAACATGCCTGTGCCTCCATGATGGCCCTAAACATGTGCCGTGTGACACATGATAAGACACCTGCAACAGGTGGTGGAGGGACAACAGGCCTCCTATGAGCACCTCTATCAATCTGCCTTTGTAAAACCTCACCAACTGTTTGGCTATGGCCAGTGTTGACACTCACTGCAGCCACAGTAATCACACTTCAATTTTCAATGTCTCCACCTTCCAACTGTCCAATATCTGTGGCCTCAGGGGACTGGGTATGCATAGGCATACTGACTGTGTGGTGATAATGAGGGAGGACAAGGGATGAAAACCTCTGTGGCAGATTCAGCCCCTGCAACCCCCAGCTGTGCCTCACTTTGGCCACCGTCATCATCAGTGTCTGAAGAGATACATACTTCATGTGAAGGGGACAATGATCAGCCTCCCAGGTCACCTGTGATATAAAGGGGAAAGCATCACATTATTACTGACACTGCTATGCTCTGCAGTACTATGTTTCAATATATATTAAGCTGTATGCACTGCTGTCACCATCACAGATTTGTACAGCCCACAATTTAAGATAGTAGGTTCTGAGGTCATTAATTTCTAACCCACATTTGTAAATATTTCAGAATAACAGCTCTTTAAACCAGACTCTTATGAACAATACATAAATTATGTACACTGCTGACATTCTGTAGAACTCTGACCAGATTACAAGTATGGCTATCTGATAAGTCCTGTCAATACTATGAAAACAATCACTGTGGTTACACCTACAAGGCCTATGTATAACCCCAGTGTGTACAGTCAGAACATATCTCTGCATTTTTCAATCATGCAGACAGTACACGTATCAATCCAACAGGTCTGGGATGACACTTTAGCTAATACCTTGAATAAATCTACATCTTTGACAAACATGTTTTGTGATTACCCATGGTAGGGATACAGACTCTTCCTATTCCTCTTCCTGATGGTCCTGTAAAACAATTGAGGAAAGGTAATGTAAACAGCACCATATGTTGCAGTATAACACTGGTTGTATGTCCAAATATTCCCCAGTTACAAAAGCTGCTATGATAACAGGTATGTGGGTCAAATCCCTGCATGAGCTTAAAACTCCAGGTGACCTACTTCCCCCACCCCATAAAACACCTGACACCCACTTAAAACAACGTAAAGCCTGACATGCTACAGTATTCTGATATTGATTCAAATAAACATTCCTTGATGCTCCTCTTGGGTGGAAATGGTGGCACCTACATCCACAACATATGGTGTGATGTAAGCCTGGGAGCTGTCCTGTGTTGCAAGGTTCACCAGGAATTCCTTAGAGGCTTTCAGAGGCTGTTCCACTGCAGGCCCACTACCAGTGACCTGATGATCCCTGGCCACATCTGCTGTCCTTCTGCTTACTGAGTGGATCATGTTTGTGGCATGGTGTCGCACCTGCTCATATGTGTGATTCTGATGCCCCACAGCATTTATGCTATGGACCAGTTCATCCCAGAAGGCTTGTTGCTCCTACCTATTTGCCCTCCCTCTGGACAGCAGGACTTGGTAGTGTTATCATAATGACTCATTATAAAATTGTTTTCCACCTCAGTGAAATGTGGGCAATGTGTGGTGTGCATGTTACCACCTGATATACAAAATAATGAGAAGATATGTCAGGATCACAAATGTGGTTGAACAGTATGTGCAGATACAGCAATTAAGGAGGGCTATCAGTATTCCCCACTTGATTACACATCTCCTATGCAACAGTGTTGCAGTCATGCAAAGGTTGTGGAGGCAACTAGGATAGTGACAATAGTGAACTACTGTATGTGCTATGTCAGAATGTCACATATGATCACACACCCAACACAGGAGTCCACTTGTAGTGGGGCCCATAGCAGGAAAGCTCCCCCCATAACATATGTCTATAGTTCAATGCCAAAATATCACTGTGAAGTATTACAACTGCCAACAAAGGCAGTATCCAGGAGACCTGTGTCCCTAGTTAACAGACACCATTAAACCCTTGCTGTAGTCTACATCCTCTGTTGGTGTTACACAGCTGCCGGTCAATGGCATGTCATCAGTACAGTTCTAAGAAAGGCTTACTGATGTAATCCCCATTCCCCCCAAGTATATTAAAGCATATGCATCATGTTGAAAACAAAATTGTTACATATCTGATGGAGTACAGTACTCCTCTTTTGAAAGCTACAGATATATGTGTGTTGTGACAAAAAGTTCACCATAGAAAGTAACTCTCATACACAATGGTTTCCCTGGCTAGGAGTCTGCCTTTCTAAGGTGGTTGTCATCAGCAGGTGATTGCCTCTGCACCAATCTGTGGTTGAGTAATGCTAATTGAAGCCTACATGGCTGATGTGCAGTGTAATCAGGCAATCCCATGAAACTATTGAAGGAGTTATAAGACCTCAATGTAGAATCCATCCCCTTTCACATATGATGGGGTGGACATGCTGGGTATAAATACTATGTAAGCACAGAGATGATGTTTGTAGTAGATACTTATTACATACATATGTGCGTGCTACAGGCTGCAGCTGGTGTTGCAGGCAATAAGCATAGTGAGAGAGGCTGCAGAATGTGGAGGACAACAACACTTATGAGTAAAGGTGCGAGCAGTTGCAGTCCTGAGGTACAGCCAGAGCCTGATTGAGGGAACCCATTCCACAGAATATTGAGGTATGTGTTTAAGGTAAGTATGTTAGCCAAAGGTATCATTAACAGAGTAAAAGGCAACATGTTTGTTATGTCCTTGAAGTATGTAAGGGGAAAATTTACCATTATATCAACCATTTGGGCAACTGCCAAGACAGGTGTTACATTATCGTAGTCGTCTGTAATTTTTGTGCTGGCAATCCTTGCTGCTAGCATGACCTCCATATGTGTATGGTAGTTGTGCAGCTGTGCTTATCTGTAATATCAGTAGCAAATTATAGTGTACTGTAGTCTGATATTACTGGGCCTCCTTTGTATTACATAACTTAAAATCCTCTGTGAATGCATAGTAATGCATGACCTGGCACTCTTTGCACTTTCTAGTGTTGTAGGAATATGTCAAATGTATTCCTATTTGCAGACCTTTGAATTCCATCATTGAATAGCAGACATTCCATCTAAAATGCATTGGGTGGATAAATAGTTGATGATACAGTCATTCATTCCAAAATTCACAATGGTGATGTACACATACATGTATTTTGAATGCTGCATGCCAACGGATTTGAACACAGGACCATGTGTATCAAAAGTTAAAGTTTTCAAAGCAATTAACAGACTGAGCTACTAAGTCACTGTTAATATATAGCCCTGCTTAAACATGCTTAAAGACTGTATCTTGGCCATTTGTATGTTTGTGTATCACCTGTGTTAATTAGTAGCTGTGTGTCTTGGCGGTTTGATACACTGGTCTATATGTGTGATGGCCCTGGGTTCGAAATAGGGTGCAGGAGTACATTTTGAATGTGATTATTATTATTTCACACACATATATCAATATAGCATCATTTAGCTAAGCTCAGTGGTGCTGGGTGTTGCCAAGCATCGTGCAAGAAATCTTTAAAGAAATGAAAAATGGGAAGATTGGGATGTGATGGAATGGACTGCAAGCAAGGGGAAAAACATAGGAAAGGCAGGTGGGTATGTGCAGGAAAGGTGCAGGAAAGAACCATAGTTATCCATTTTTTGCACATCAACTGTGCACTTTAACAGATTTTTTAGATGAATTTGGACTGTCACCCCCAGACAGATGTGTGAGGACAGCATAAGTACATTGTGAAGTCAATTGGACCAAATTAAGTGTGTCTAGAGGACATGTATGCGAAATTGAGAGATATGTATGGGACAATTTTTTTTTTTTATTTTAGGAAAGGTACCCGTTTTTTTTAAGGTGAGAGTGGAATATTGGGGAAAGGACACAGGTACATGTGGGGGTGGTAAGTTAAGAAGGTGAGGAAGCTTTTGCAGACAGACAAGACAGCAGACATGGTTGGTTTGTGACACAAGAGGGGATTAAGCACCTTGGTTGGAGAGGGTGTTGTGGAATCCCAGTCCCATGGACATCAGACATGGTAGCAGTGTGACTGAAGTCCTCACCCATGAGCCTGTCAGCACTGTACTTTCAGTGCTTCTGTGGAGTCAGTGGCTGATGCTGGCAACTGTGGTAAGGAAGCCCCACCAGGATGGACAGCATGCTCTCCATCTGGCATATGTGTGCATCAAACTTTCAGTGCAAGCAGCCTACGCACCATGCCTGGCAGTTCTTCATGGATAACATAATCACCCCCTCCACTTCCACTTCCAGAGGGGGGATCACCTCCAGCTTGTGGGGCAGAACTACCAACTGCCAGGGGAGCCAAGGTAGGTGGATCACCTGGAACTGGCCTACCCTGTCACACTGTAGTAAATTAGATATAAATATAAGGTAAAAATAAACATAACCAAACAAATGTTAGTATTAACATAATGGAAGATAAAACTGATTAATCAAAAGAAATATAAAGGAATATAATGAGGAACACAAAAGTAAATAATGTAAATGAAAGTATATTAACAGCAAATAATATGAAATTATACAGAAGCCCAACATAAGAGGTAATTTCAAATAATATATTAATATCAAATCACAATAATAAATATAAATTGATAAATTAAAGAAGAGAAGGGGTGGGGTGAAAGAGAAAAAAGAAACCATTAGTAACTCTGCAGCAATATTACTACACAGACTACTACTACATGCTTCTACATATCTAAGATTTCAGTTGTGAGTAAAGTGACTGCAAATGTTGTATAGATGATGTTGCATGTACATAGCTCTCAACCTGTTATCATGGGACTTTATGGGCCAAGCCCTACCAAATGGTAGTACAAAGGCACAACTACAGGGAACATGGTTATAGCACGCTCATACACTAGTAGCAAGGTGTTCCGCTAATGGATTTATCAATAAATTGAATTCCAAGTAATGTCATGTATCTGCTAATCAAGGGCCAGACATATGGGGCAGTAGTGATTGCGTTCTGCAAAAAACATGACAGTTGAGAGTCATGTTCATGTACATTAATTACACTAGACAGCCAGTCATTTGTCAGTTGGCTGCCATGGGATTAGAACCCAGAAGCAGTGACTACAGGAATAATGTGCACTTTATTTGAATATAATGAATTCTCAAATCACCATCTTCTTTAAGACTTTTATTGCAATATTTTGTGTGAAATCATACATTTACACACATGCATAGCTGTGTGTGTTATCAGATTGGAAACCAAATGCAGTGACCACATGAATAATAAGCACTTTATTTGAAAACATTACTTATCAAAAAAACACCTCCTTTTACACTGTAATGCTTAATGTCACATGAAATCTGACAATTACACACATGTATGGCTGTGTAGGACGTCTGTTAACCTAACTGTATTCCCTGTTCAATTGCTGTGTGCTATCTACAGCATATTTTGGGGAAAATTATCAGAACAGAAGCTTGACACTTAATCTAGGTATTGCACTACATGTAATTTTGAATTTTTTCTGGATTACTTATTAGTTATTATGTAATAGTTGACTGGTATTGGATTACAACACACATGCAGTGAATTCAGGAATAATGAACACTTATTTGAAAAGATTACTTATCAAAGCACAATCTCGTTTTAAACTTAATTGATAATGATTCTTAACATTTGGCATTTAGACACATGGATAGCTATCCAGGAGTTTAATTAACTTACCCATATACCATGTCATTGCTGGAGCCTTCCTGTGTCCTGACAGAGTGCTCTTCAAACTATCTGAAGATATACAGAGCTAAGTATATTTTCCTGGCACTTCAGAGTTCTGTACTGTTAATTGTTGCTTAACTAATTTTATATCACTGCTGGCTGACTTCACAGTTGTGCACTGTTATTTTTGCTTCACTGTATAGTTTTTCAGATCTCTGCTGAAGGTGTTCTTTTCCTACCCATCCTCCCTATTCCTGTCTTGTTTAAATTTGGAGGCTTTTGCAGTTGTCTGTCCCCACTGTAGATTTGATCTGGGACACTCCCCCCAGTCCCATCTCTTTACCTCATTCTACCTAATAGACTCTTTCTGCACTTGTCTTTAGTCATTTTTAATTTAATTGCATTTTTTAAACTGTTTGGTCTAACATTGTTACATCTCAAGTGTGCTAGCTTGCACTGTATTTGAATCATTTTACTGCTGTTTTAGCTACTTTTTGTATATAAAAAAAAAATCTAAGCCTGTTTCCTACCTTTCCTGTAACAAGTGTAGTCCAGATTCAGATTTGCTGTATCCAGGACTGTATGTAAGCTTCTGAGCCCCCAAGCTTTCTGTGTTTGAGGGAAGCCTTCTAGCCTATCAGTGGGAGTGGTAAGCACTAGGTAACCTATCTACCACATAAGGAGTGGTTCTGGCCCAGAAATTGTAGTTATTGGCCATTTGGGCAGTTTTTTCATCTCTCTCAACTTTCTGATTTAAAAGCCCGCATTTGCACTCATTTCCCCCCTTTCCTGTAACTAGTTTAGTCCAGATACAGATTCTTAGTTTTTGCACTTGAATTTGCTTATTCGTGATCAGCACTTGTTCAGAACTTGTTGTAAGCACTAAATAAGCTACTAATTACTACAGCACTCAACCTTCCTCGTTACCTAGAGGAAAACAGTTTTGGTACTTAACTTTCCTCACTTGCTTAGAGAAAAACAGCTCTTGTACTCACTTTCCTCATTTATCTAGAGGAAAATAGTTTTTTATTCAAGCATGTCCAAGGGTCAGCTCCCAGTGTTCTCTCCTGTCTATCTGATGAATCTGGGCATCTTGGGGCAATGTAGAAATTGCCTCATGTACACAGACAACCCTCTCCTCCTACCACCCAGCACTACAACCTGTGAGAGATGCACTTATCTAGCCAAACTGGAGGTAAAGCTCTCTCCAACCAAGACTGAACTTGACAGTCAAGAGGAGAAGGTAAACACTTGCACCACACCACACTCATCACATAGTCTACACCACCAAAATCCACACATAGAAACACAAAACATTCACGGAGGCTCTCAATAATAATCTGCTCAAGCAACAGAGACCTCCAAAGCAGAAATGCAAGCAACCTCCACCCCCCAACACAACCCAACTGACACATAGCCCGCAGACTTAGTGTGCCTCTCAACCACAGCCAATAAGGCAAAACAACATACCCAACACACTAGTCATAGGTGACTTTATAGTCAGGCACACTGATGTCCCACTCACCAGGCTAAACAAGGAGAAGGTTACTGTCAGCTGCCTGTCGAATGCCAGGATCTGCCACATAACCCACGCACTCAGGTCACTCCACAACAAGTACAAATATGACTCTGTCATTGTCCATGTTAGTGTGAATGACATGAGACGTACCTCCCTGGACTACATGAAAAGAGACATGGAAGAGCTCTCCGATCTTGTAGCCCAACCAGGTATGACCCTAGCCCTGAGTAGCATTCTGCCATAACCTAGAATGATACGGCAGTACAAGGACAAGATGATTGACTTCAACAATTGGCTAAGCTTCTGGTGTCATTCTAAAGGGATCAGTATCTGTCTGCCTGGGAGGACATGGTCGATAGACCATGATGCTTTGCCAAAGATGGCCTGCACCTGTCACTCCTGGGATTCCGGATACTGGCTAAGGTTCTTGCAGCCCATATAGTGCCTTTTTTAGGCAAGGTTCAAATGTCAAATTCACCACCATAACAGGAACAGGCAAGCAAAAACTGAGGGTGATGCTACTCAATGCTAGAAGTCTAAATCTCAAAATGTACTCACTCGAGACACTCCTTTAAATGGAGAACATCAATATCTGTGCAATGACTGAGACCTAGTTCAAGGCTCCAGAGAGCATCCCTGCACTGCCAAGCTATAACTCATACCACACTTTTCAGCCATGTAACCTGGACCGGAACACCAAATGCGGAGGTGTGTCTATATTCATTAAGGATATCCACACCTCCAGGCTAGGTGTTCAGCATAATGCATCTGAGGTTATCCAAGTGCAACTAACTCTGGGAAAAACTGCAATCCAAAATGCAGCTTGCTACAGATACCCCACCATGCCCCAGGATTCCCACTCCTCTTTTCGTGATGTACTGGAAAATATTAGGGTTCAATGAAACACCCTAATAATGCGCAATTTCAACTACCCCACCATTAACTGGAAAAACTACTCATGTACCAACTCCTTTGCTCAACGCTTTCTGTAATTCATAAACTGCAATGCCCTGGATCAACTTATCCACACCCCCACCAGGGGCAACAGTATCCTAGATCTAGTCATTACCAACATGAGTGACCAGTGTTCCACACCTGAAGTCAACGCCTCATTAGTCCAATCCGACCATAAGCTAATCACCCTAGATATCCACTTCCTTCCCCCCCCCCATTAAGGAAACCATGGTAAAAATTTTCTCCAAAGCCAACTTCATGCTTCTTAAGACAGAACTGGTGAACTTCATGACACCCATGCAGATGGACAATACAGTTATAACTACTGACTCCTACACAATTGCACTTTATAAACACTTACACTAGTGCATGGATCGTGCTATCCCAAACAGAACCAAGATGCTATCCTCTAAAAAAACAAAGCCAATCTGGTCGTCCCCTGCCATAAACAAACTGTACAACAGAAGGAAAAAACTGTTGCAAAAGAGAGTAAAATCCCACGAGTGGAGGAGTTCCCTGGTCAGCCTCAGTAAGAAGCTGCAATCCCTGATAAAATCCTCCAAAGGTAGTTACAAAAGCAAAATCGCCACTGATTCCAAAGACAACCACAAAGCATTCTATATCTACTTCAAGAATCTCAATGGCAACACTCAGATCTGCTCTGAGTTACAGCACAATGGCACTAAATATACAAAACCAACTGACATTGCCAACATCCTGGCAGATAGGTTCAGTGCTAACTTTACCACCCTCTCACCCCCTAAAGGGCCCATCTCTATACCAGAAGAATGCAAAGTTCCTGTAATCACGGCTGCACAGGTAAAAAACACACTCTCCAAAGCCAAGAACACAGCATCCATGGGACCAGACAACATCGCAGGCTGTGTTCTACATGAACTACAGAATGAACTGGCACTCCACCTAAGTGCCATGTTCAGTCATAGCCTCACTTCAGACTTTGTGCCTGCTGAATGGTGCCCAGTGACGGTTATCCCACTCCATAAGTGGGGAGCCACCACGGACCCCAGGAACTACTTCCCCATTAGCGTGACGAGCCTGGTCTGCAAGGCCATGGAACATATCATCATGGAACTTATAAACAAAGACATTGGTAATCTCCAAACACTGGACCCTACCCAGTTCGGGTTTGTAAAAGGCAGATTATGTCTCCTAAACCTGATAGACTTCTTTGAAGCAGTCACCAAAGCCATAGACAAGGGTAAGGTGGTTCACATAGCCTATCTAGATCTTGCCAAGGCTTTCAACACCATCCCCCACTCTGGAATTATAGATAAACTCACTAAACTAGGTATAAATCCTTATGTCACAAGATGGGTTGACAAATGGCTCACTGACAGAACCCACACTGTGAAAGTAGCAGACTCCAAATCTGACTTCAGACCAGTGACAAGTGGTGTACCACAGGGTTCATTCCTGGGTCCTCTCCTGTTTGGTATCTACTTCTATGAAGTACAGGCTAACACAGAAGGTCTTTGGCTAAAGAAGTTTGCAGATGACTGCAAACTAGGAGCCATAATCAAAACTCCTAATGATGTGGACATCCTACAAAATGGCCTCACTGAGACAGATGCCTGCTGTGAAAGCCATGGCCTCAAGCTCAGTGCCAAAAAGTGTATTGTCATCCCCTTTAGTAAAATCTCTGTACTCATGAACTACAATATAGGCAGTAGTATACATAACAACGAAAATGTGATAAGAGACCTTGGGACACAGGTGGACATTAGTTTCTCCTTTGATAATCACATTGTCACATTAGTCAAGAAATCCTTCTACGTGGCACACCTCATCACAAAAGTTTTCCCATCCAGAATAAAAAAGGTCATTGTTCCCCTCTACTCAACACTCATTGACCCATTATAGAGTACAACGCCCCTTTTGGTATGTACCTCACAAGACATCTACAACAACTGGAAAGGCCACAGACATACTTCAAAAAGAGGATTACCGGCCTCAAACAGCTGCCCTGCACAGACCGTCTCAAGAAACTCCAGCTTTACTCAGTCACATATTGCCTACACAGAGGTGATCTCTGCCTAACATACAAAGCTATGTCAAAGTTGTTGGACATGCTCCACTTAAAGAAATCCCAATCCCTCCGAGCGACAAGCTCTAGGGACCTATACCTTGTCACCACAATAAACAGAACATGCTGGAGGGATAGATTCCTGTCCCAGAGACTTCCCATACTCTGGAATAAACCACCTATCTATATCAAACAAAGCTCCTCATTAGCACTCTTCAAGAAAAATCTTGATGATTGGATGGGAAATAGGAAATTCACCCCAGGGATCACTTTTGTGGCTCTGCTCAACAGTGGCACAGGAAAATAATTTTCTTGGATGGCAAAAGCCAGGGTACCTTTTTGGCTGGGCTTGTATAGGCCCTAGGACCGATAGCTTAGTGCCTACCTATTTTCAGTGACTGAGTGGAATATACAGCATTATTTCAGTCAAAAAGGGCAGAACATAGGCTTGAACCTTACTCTAGGTATTGAGCTAAATTTATTAACCCATATATCCTGTTGATTTATTGAGTTACAAAGACATGCATCTGAAGTGTTTCTCCCCAGGCCTCCGCTGAAACTTGGCTTTGTTACAAGTTGGACTTTCCCAGTAAACAAATGTTAAATCAATCAATTAATTAATTAATTAATTAATTAAAATTTCTGACATTTTTTGCTGCATTCTTTATTGAGTTACATGTAACACTTGACTGGTGTCAGCTTAGAACACTCATGCAGTGAATGCAGGAATAGTGAGTACGTTATTTGAAAACATTAGTTATCAAAGCACCATAAACATTTAAGATGTATTGATTAATGTTGCTTCAACTCTGGCATCTAGATCATGGATAGCTGTGTATGACTTATGTGAATTAACCCATATAACCTGTTCATTTATTGAGTGCAACCTACAGCATATTTCAGACAATGACCAGACAAGAACAGTGATCTGATCTTTCGAAGGTATGCTACACATTACTGCATGCTTACTTGCTTTAACTTGCTTTACCATTTCAGGTAGGCAGTTAGACATTAATAAAGATGTGAGATGTCCCAGGTATGTCATACCTGACTGTTAAGACTGCAAACTCTGTAAGTAATTTATTGTATAATTGCATTATGCAATAAGTTAATACTTTGATGTTTTCCTACTTACCATATAATTGCCTCATCCTGGCCAGGTGCCCTACATGGGACTGGACATAGCAAGCCTTCTCTTGTACAGCTGTGGGAAGAGAAACAAACCATTATGCATAACAGTTTTGTACAGATTCAGTTTGTATATTTCTAAGTTACTGGCAAACATGCATACATATCTTTGGGGTTTGCCCAGCCCTAACCTCTTGGATCCAGGTGTCTAAGGTTCCCATCTTTCTATGCTTCATGTCATCATAATGGTGACAACACTGCTCACCAGTGCAGGGGATAACGGTAGCTCTGGTAAGTCCCCTGGCCAACCAATCGCAGGCCTCAGACTTACAGACTGAGCTCTAGTAATTGCCCCACAGCAGCCAGGGTTCATAATTTTTAACCAGAAGTCTAAAAAACACTCTGTACTCCTGTACTCTCCACTTCTGCACACAAAAAGCAGTCTCCTTTTCCAGCAGGACCAGGCATATCCACATCCAAATAAAACTCCATTGAATGATGTGAAATTCCTGCCTACTGGCCTCTAAATAGTTTGCATTCCTGTCCTTGGACATCATACTGTAACTTTCAAAAAAGTGCTGCTTCACTTAGCATCACACAAACATGCACAAGCCATGTGTAAGTGCAACTTAGCAATGTGCAAATAGGAATAGACCATTGACCATGTTTAAACACTGCTTAGCATCATGCAGCTTTTCTAAATGTAACAATTTTTTTTAATTTTAAACTAAACCAATATTTCAGTCACCTGACACATTTTCACATCAATAAGTGTAAAAAATATGACTGCTCTGGACCAGAACCTAGGACCTGCTGCACTGCAGGTCATGACTTAACCTATCTAGCCACTGGTATAGTTAAGGGAACTTGTAAATCTTCACATATACTACAAAGGTGTCTGTAATCATAGTGCAGCTTCTCTGCACAGATTTGCGCATTGCTAAGCACCACAGAACTACAACAATTGAATACATCCAGTTTCTATTTTTAGATGTCTAGTGGATGTCTGCTGTATATATCAGAGCAGCTAAGCATAGCTAAGCAATGTGCCATATCGTGCAAGCAAGCATATGGAATTTTTTTTTTTAAATTTAAAAAAAAAAAATAAATAATTAAAATTGAATATATTTTTAGATGTATATCAGATTTCTATTGTATATGTGAGCAACACTAAGCATAGCTGCACACCATGTCACACTGCACAAACAAGCACATGAATGTAAAAAAAATTAAAACTGTAGTTTCATGAAGTAATATCTGCTGATCACCTTTTGGTCCAGGTTAACATGCTGAAAAGTATTGTGCTGTGCTTACCACCAGTCTAGAGGTTTTCTGGACAATCCACAGGTATGGCACAGCCTCCACAGTGTTGCTTACATGTATTCAAAATCTGTGTTACTGTCCTTTCCCTCAGCAGCGCACCATAATTAATATGTATGGCTTGCTGCTGAGGAGGAACCATGGTCGTGTACACAGGTACATTCCGTGTAGGTTCTTCTTGGATCCTATATTGGTTTTATTGAATCCTGGGATATGAATTCTCTATTATTACTGTAAGAAATACTTCTTACTAACAATATTGCTATCTGTATAGTTTTAATAGCTTTTATTCTTTAAAAATTATCTACTTTTATTTATCTTGATTTTATGTTTATTTTTCAGAAGATGCTTTGGAATGTTAGGAGTGTGCAAGCTGCTACAGGTGTGACATTCCACACCACATAGGTGGTAATGAGTTATTATACAACGACCCCCCCCATTAATATTCCAAAACTTGCACGCTGATTGGTCAGCGTGCACGTTGTAACTCAAAGACTTATACTAATGGAAAAAGGTCTGGTTGCCTGGACTTTTTCCATTAGTATATTTTTGGACAGCAACAGAGAACGGAAGAGCTCCATTGCTGTTATCTTGCTATGTTAAATGTGTTTAACATAGTGAGATATCTTAAAAAAAACAATGGAGATTTTCCTTTCTATGTTGCTTTTTTTGAAGCTGTCTCGCTATGTTAAACTCGTTTAACATAGCGAGACAGCTTTATTAAAAAAAGCAACGGAAAAAGGAAAATGTCCATTACTTTTTTTTTAAAGCTATCTCGCTATGTTAAACCCTTTTAACATAGTGAGGCAAGTTTTTAAAAGCAACGGAGATCTTCTTTTCTCCATTGCTTCCACACACACACAGTTCTGATGTACTGCATAACCATAAGCTTGCGCAGTACATCAGAACTGCCACAGAATACTGGACAGCTGTTGAAGGGCAGCAAGGAGGCATTATACAATGCCATTATTTAAGAAAAGTAAGTATTTTTTTTCTTAAATAATGTCATTGTATAATAGCAATAACCCACTTCTGGGTATGGGTAATGCTGGATTTACCCACGGTTGTCTTTGTTTGGCCACTCGAGCTTCGCCCTTGTGACCACACCACACCGACCGTGGGTAAATCCAGCATTACCCACACCTAGGCGTGGGTTATTGCTTAAATATTAACTAAAACTGGAATAAAATAATAGAATGGAAAAGGCAACAGGCTAACTCAGGAAGATTGTCAATATTAAAGAAACTTTTCTTTTAAAAACTCAACATGATAAAAGACAAAGATGGCAGGGTCATAGCAGAAGCACAGAATATTAAGAAGTGGGAAGAATAAATAGAAGACTTATATATGATGTACTGTAACATCAGTGATACTTAACATGACATGTTTTCTGATTGAATGACAGACATCCTGCAGACTGAAGTTAAATTAAAAAAAGGAGCACTTTATTAACAGCAAGTTTATATCAATTTAAAATCAGCTAAATTGTTTAGAATCTTGAAAAAGTGTAATGTAGCGATGTTGCTAATACTTGATACAAAAATATGGAAAACTCGGTGGTGATCATTAGACTGAAAAAGGTCAGTTTAATTTCCACTTCTTGAAATGGCCAGTGCTTAAAATGTACTTAAATTGCTGAACTATTGCAGTTGTCTCACATGGTACCATGGTAAAACTTAAGGACCTACATGTTATACTCCAGAAATATACAGAACAACACCTGCCAGATATGCAAGATGGTTTTAAAAGAGGCAGAGGCTGCAGAGATCAAAATGCTAGCTTCCATTGGATAATAGACAATACAAAGAAATCCAGAAAAAACAATTCCTTCTACTTTATTGACTATTATAAGCCTTAGAATGTGTAAACTACAACAGATGTGTCAAGTCACCTTATTTGACTTCTGAGTAATTGGTGTAAAGACCAAGAGGCAACCTTTAGAATTGAATATGAAATAACTGATTGATTCAAAATTAAGACAGGAGTAAAACAAGTCTGTAGATTGTTACTCTTCTTACTTATATATGTTAGACATATCAAGCAAATAGCTTTTTTGGGCCGAGACATCAGAGACAGAGATTTCTACAATAAACCTGTGTTGGATTCACTGGCTGGTTGTATTCTGCACTTTTTTCGTTTGTGGTGGTCATTTTTTTATATCAAGCAAAGATGTCTGGCTGCATGAATCATTTGCTGGAATCATACAGAATAATGTCATTCTGATGACTGAAGTGGAGGAAGAGGAGGATTTGAAGGCCCTATTGAGGAAGATGAAAAGAGGACTCATGAAATCAGATATACTGCTCTGCAACACTAAAATAGCAATCTAGCCCTACAAGTTATTTACAAATAGGTAGGGGAGATGTGGGATCAGTGTCATTTTTTTTATTTTCCTGGACTAAAAAAATATCTGCAGATGGCAACTAGAACCTCAGAATTAAAATACACTTGCTTGTTGGGAGGAAAGATACGTCAAATCTGGATAAGATATTCAACAGCAGATAAGTTACATTGTCAACAAAATCCATATAGCCAAAGCTATAGTTTCCCAGTAATAAAACATGGGTCTGAGAGCTGGAGTATAAGCAAATATGTACATTGGAAAAATGAATGCTTTGGAACCATTTTGTTAGAGAAAATATTTGAAAACTCTACACACTATATGAAAATCAAACCATTTAATACTGAAGGAAAAATACAGAGTGTTCAGTGGAACATCTGATATTAAAACTAACCCTCTAAAAGTTTGGCCACATAAAGCAGGGACATGACTCACTGGATAAGACACTATTGCTGACAAAGACTAAAGGCAAAAGAAGAAAGGTGTGGCATATACAAGGGTAAATATACAGTATTAATGAGGAAATTAATATAAGTGGCATGAACTTAATGAAACAAATATTGGCAGGCAAGTTTGATGTGCTAAATGCCATTGAAGTCACAAATAATTTGACTCAACTAAAAGACTAAAAAACAACAAATAGCTGGTGCATCACTTACTTCATTATGTACACACACACACATTACATTGTGTCAGTTGTATGACTAGTTCTGCTTATATAAACACATCACCATTCAAGGCTGCTACAATACATTTGTGTAATTTGAGATTTTTATTGTATATTTTCTCATTCTCTTTTTCACCTTGCCTTCCATGATACTTGTTAATAACACATCTCTAGCACTGTCTATTCTGCACAGGTGGCACAGTTTGGGCAAACATTTATCAGCATATATTCATAACTGATACAGTATTCATTGTCATATGTGCACATGCTTTGCCTTGTTTTTCAATCATTTGCATAGAATTCTCCTCTGTATTGTAAGGATCACTCAGCCTGATGTCACTGCTCAGTTTGTTTGCCCTTTGCTTTCTGGGAAAATACTGCCTTCCAATAACATTCTAAAGGATATCTCTGCAACTTTTGCATCAGACTCATTGCCGTGTGAAGGTTGTGCAGAACAGTGGCACATCTCTGAATCCTGAAGATTATAAATTATCAGTGACAAAGTCACAGGCTACTGTCAGTCATAACTGCAGCTCTTGCAAAGGAAAAACTCAGTTCAAATTGTATGTGCAACATAGATTTGATATGTGGTGAGACCTTTCTTGTATGAGGTTTCATATTGCAGAACATCATGCAAAAACTTTCTATGCAACCTAGTGTAAGAAGTAACGGTAGCTGTAATGTAGTTCAGTGCAACATGTTCCTTAGGTTTAATTACGTTCATGATCAAAACTCAGCAAACAGTGATAAAGCAGCAAATGCACATATATAAGGAATACAAATAAGTAAAAAGATAGGGACTGAAATCAGCAGTGTTCAGAAAAAAGCAAATAGTCAAAAATGTAGAGTATCAGATTACAGTTCAGAAATTAAACAAGGAAGCATCACTACTCTTAATTATTGCACTCTGCAAGTTTTGAAAAATAAAATAAGGAAATACATTTTAACATTCCATTTCGTGTACTGTAAATCTTTTAAAATATTCTAACCTCTGAAGTGCCTCTCCTCAAGCATACTGATGTAATTAAGAAGGTGCTATTTTCTCCAGTGGCGGCTCAGACTCATTCTAGTTCTCAAACTAATTTTAGTTTTGGATTACTTTTTCCCTCCAGTTATTTAATTCCCAGTTCAATGATGAAGTTGATGTACTCTTTATTCTTGGTTTGAAGTAAATCCATTTCACTTTTCCTAAATGAATGCTTGCAGTCATATTTTAACTTTTGAAATGTGTCCCAGTATGCCAGCTTTGGTTCTTTATTTACCTTCCTTTAGGCCAGGTTTTCAGTCGTATTAACGTTTTTTTTTATTTATGTGCCATTTTAATAGCACAGAGTGCTTTAGAACTCTTGGCTTTTAAGGCACCAAGGTTATACATATGGCAAAAGGGCATCTGTAAGCTGCTTTCCTAAAAATGTTTGACAGAAGCATTCCTCTGCATTGAGTAGATGTGTTAAAGTACATGGATACCATCCTAAAATCATTTTGGGTTGAATGCACATTTGTGCATGTAACTGATTGTCAAAATGTGGTGTGTAATGCCATTAGCTAGTAAATTCATTTAAAATACAAAAAATACGTGAGCACTGTTTCAAATAGGGATTCTGAGTTATTCTTGACATTTAAAAATCTAACAAATCATCTAATAGACAAAACACTAGAAGCTGAAGCAGATTAAACAAGTCAATTAAACAAAATCAACATAAAAACAAAATAACCGACTTAAGTAATAGAGGATTATAATAAGATGTCGATTATAACTCTTCTGGAGAAACTGAATTCAATTAATTTGTTGAACACCATTAAACCATAGGAAACTATGTTATAGCTGATAACCTCACTGTAATACCTTGTATAGGAGTTTTTTTACTATCCTGAGTGCTTCTACTTCTTCTAGTCAAAAGTACAGGGCCTAAACCCTTTTAACTTCATTTGCCTACTATATGACTGAGCAAGCAATAATTTATGATCACATCTGTGCGTGTCTGTATAAATGCTTGGTGCACACATTCCACTATTCTATGGTTTAATGCTACTGCTTTCTGTACCAAAGATATTGGGTCTGAGTCCTTTTCTTTACTGTTTTGTTTTAGCCACAAAATGTAAATACCCCAGCACTCCTTTCCTCATTGTTTGCTGTGGGGCATTGAGCAAGTTGTAACTGGTAATGACATCTCAGTGTGAGTCTCTGTATAAATACTGCATGCCCACATCCCACTAGCATTTTCTGTATCAAGGGTATGGGGATGGATTCCTTCTCTCCTCTCTCTCTCCTTTCTTACTTTAGTCTGACAGTTGTCACAGAGGTTTAAGGCTGTGAGCTGTAGTTGCTTCAATACAGGGCTTGTTTCCCTTACCCTTCCTTTGCCCACTGTACAACATTGAGCAAGTCACAACCAAACAGTACTTTGGGGCAAGTGGAAATTTTGGCTAGGCTCTTCAATGGTCCTCTAGACTGCAAGCCTACTAACTATCTATGAACTAAAATAGTTATCGTGTAAATGAAGGAAATGTATTGTGGTAAACTGGACTTTGAACATATGTAGAATGATCCCCTGTTTTGTTGACAGTGTGTTTATTATTTTGCTGTAAATAAATTGGATAGTATGAAGTCCTTGAGTTTACAGTTAATATTTTAACTATGAATACATTTTTAATTTAGCCCAACGTGCAGGCATGCAGCTGTGAAATGCATGTGTTTGGACTACAACAGTTTGACCATCACTTGGTACAGATAAGTAAGGTTATGAACTGTAAATAATGCTGCTTCTTGTAGTACAAGGTTTGATTCCCTCAGCCTTCTTTTCTCTTCTGTATGATTCTGACCAAGTTACTTCATCAGACAGTTTGAATTTGTGAACCCCTCACATAGCCAATATTTAGTGCTTCACTATATGCTATTTGATTATGAATCCCAACAACTCCCTTGTAGCTTAATGAGTTGCCAGATATAGTTTCACTAAATGTGAGTTTCATGGGAAATGATGTTTACAGTTTTCCATACTAAGTCTGCTTTTGATTTAAGAGTATTTTGTTTTCTTTAGAAAATGGTTGTTAGTGATTTCACTCTAACATGTGAAATAGAAGTTTTAAACAAAATCTTAATCTCTGTGAAAACTGTAAATGTAAAGAAGAAAATAATATATGTACTTACAGATTTAAATGATGTTTTATGGTAAATGGGAGGCACAGCCAAGTTATGGGTATTGGCAGGGCTAGCAGGGTTCTGATTCATTACTCTACTTAATACCACATTCAACCACAGTCTTTCTCTGTTGACTCTGGAGGTATACGTTGCAACAATATGGCATTATTTGCCATTTAGGAAGGTCAGATATGTGTGGCGTGATGTCAGAGTGAATAGCTATTCTTGATGACAATGAAGGCATAGGAAAGTCAAAAATGATATGTAGATATCCTGCCAGCATGTAAATGTTACATTCATTTATATTTCTGATTTTTGTATGACTTGTGGGCTGTTGAAACATCTATATTGCCTTAAATTGTTTTGCTTTTATTCATTACACTAAAAAAAAATATTAATTCATTAACAGGTTGGGACTGTGCGATATTTTCTAAACATGTTGCATTTTACTGATATACTTTTGCAGTACATTCCTTTCAGCCTCAAGCAAATACAAAGGGGTTGACATTTGTCAGGTCATATAGTCTACATTATTTGAAGTGCTGATCAGAACTGTCTGATCTTCAGCATCCATCATGCAGTCATTGTCGCATTTTACTGTGATGCAGTCTTCTCTACAAGACCAGAATATAAAGGATTTCTGCCTTTAGTTAAACACTATTACTCTAAATCCAAGTCAGTACAAAGCACTAACAATCTAAGTTGTTAATGAGATGTTGCCTGTGTCAGTGGTACAGAGTTATAGTCTTTCTGCCTTCATTTATCTCCTATGTGACCTTGAGCAAGTCATATAACCACACAGCTTTGGGACAATTGGAAATTTGGGTTAGTCTTCTTAATGGTCTCCTGGACTGCATGCTTAGTAACAAGCTATGAACTTTTGGTCATTTTTTGCCAGCCCTTCCCTTCTACATAGCTGATCTAATTCAAGAAATGTTACGGTCATACCATCAGCATTCCATCTAATGCTACACAGGCCACTTCTTCTTCAGCAGTCGCAAGCACTGCATTTCAGATGAAGCACTGAAATGCAACGTTTGCCAACAGCAACATCTGCATTAGTAATATTTCACTTTAACATGGAATTATTCAGATGACTTTTGCTTCTGTGGAGAATGTGCGTATTAACTTAGCATACATTATCAGGTGGTTAATATTTTTTATGCCATCATAAATACTCTTCTGTTTAAACTGTACTATACAAGGTTGCATCTTATGGTGAGATGCTAGTGATCTTTATACAATTTCACATAGTTCATCCAAAGCTACTGATAAAGTGCAAGTAATTTACTTCTTCATAACAAGAAGGGGTGGATATAATCAACTATATGGCTATAATTGCTGGAGGAAGCCTATCTGTGGATGAAAGCACCATATTCTCTAATCATCATTTTTAAGCAGTGTTTAATCTGGCTTTGCAGGACTACTGTGCATGTATTAAGTTGGAATGCCTTGCTATGGATACTGTGAGTTTGTGTGAAACAATTTGGACTATGTTCATAGGTTCATAGGTTCATACTAGGCTATCTGCCCTAGGGCATTTATAAGCCTAGCCAGAATGTGTTTGGCTTTCGCCACCCATTTTAAATTTATTTTGCTATGCCCTTTTTCGAGGTTAGTATACTATGCCTCTATCTAACAGTGACACAGAAGTGATACCCGGGGTAAACCTACGATCTCCCATCCACTCATCAAGATTCCTCTTGAAGAGAGTCAATGAGGGACTCTGCCTAACCTGGACTGGGATTTTATTCCAGAGTGAAGGGAGCCTCTGGGTTATGAATCTGTCCCTCCAGCATGTCCTATTTATTTCAGTGCTGAGGTTCAAGTCTCTCGAGCCAGAGCTCGATGGGATTTGGATTTTATGAGGTGCAGCATGTCCATTAATTCCGGGTTGGACATGGCTTTATATGTCAGGCACAGATCTCCTCTGAACAGGCGGTATGCCACTGAGTAGAGCTGGAGTTTCTTTAACCGGCAGCATATGGCATCTGTTTGAGCCCTTTGATCCTCTTGGTGAGGTACTTTTGGGGTCTTTCCAGTTGCTGCAGGTGTCTGGTAAGGTACATCCCAAAAGGGGCATTGTACTCAATTATGGGCCTGATGAGGGATGAGTAAAGAGGCACGATGACCTCCCTGATCTAGATGTGAATCCCTTCATGATTAGGTGGGCTATATAAAATGTTTTTCTAACCACTTTGGCCACGTGGTTGTCAAATGAGAGATTGCTATCAACTTGGGTCCCCAGGTCCCTAATTACTTCTTCTGTACTTAATGGATTTCCACCTATGTGGTAATTTGTGGGCACTTTGGTTTTGCCAAAGGGATGACTATACACTGTTTGGCATTCAGCTTGAGGCCATGGCTCTGGCACCAGTTGTCTGTTTCTATGAGGCCCTTTTGGAGGATGCTTGTGTCAGCTGGAGAGTCGATTATGGCACCCAGTTTGCAGTCATCTGCGAACTTGGTCAGCCACAGTCCTTCCGTGTTGGCCTGTACCTCCAAGAAATATATACCGAACAACAGAGGTCCCAGGACTGAGCCTTGTGGGACACCACTTGTAACTGGTTTGGAGTCTGACATGGCTCCAGCAATTCTAACCATGTGGGTTCTGTCCTTGAGCCAGTTTGCAATCCATCTAGTGACATAGGGGTTTATATTTAAGCTGGTGAGCTTATCTATAATGCCCGAGTGGGGTATTGTATCGAAGGCTTTTGCGAGGTCCAGGTAGGCTGTGTGGACCACCTTCCCCTCGTCAATGGCCTTGGTGACTGTTTCAAAGAAATCAACCAGGTTTAAGAGGCAGGATCTGCCCTTAACAAAGCCGAACTGGGTAGGATCCAGTGTTTGTAGGTCCCCAATATCTTTATTTATGAGGTCCATGATGATCCTTTCCATAGCTTTGCAGACCAAGCTAGTCAGGCTTATGGGGCGATAGTTTCCAGGATCCGTTGAGGCACCACCTTTATGGAGAGGGACCACTGTTGCTGTACGCCACTCTTTGGGCACATATCCTGTAGTAAGGCTGAGATTAAACAGTAGTTTTATGTTTGGGTTTAGCTCTTCTTTGAGTTCATGTAGGACGCAGCCCGGGACACCATCTGGTCCCATTGATGCTGTGTTTTTTGCTTTGGAGAGGGCGGCTCTTACCTGAGCATCTGAGATGTCAGGGGGGCAGCACTCTGCTGGGATAGATATTTGCCCTTTTGGTGGGGGGGGGAGTTTGCGCTGAACCTGTCAGCTAGGATGGTGGCAATGTCTGTGGGTTCGGTGTATTTTTTGTCATTTTGGACTAATTCTGAGCATATCTGGGAATTACCACCCAGGTTCCTAACATAACTAAAGAAAGCCTTGTGATTATCCTTAGTGTCCTGTGCAATTTTTCTCTCGAAGCTGGCCTTAGACAATTTTATGTGTGCCCGTAGTTTTTTGCTAATACTGATCAGTGATGCCTTCCCTTTTTGTGATTTTGCTTTATCATTTAGTAGCTTCCTCCTTCTATTGTATAGTTTGTTTATGGCTGGGGTCCATCAGACAGGACATCTGCCTTTGGAGGATTGGGTCTTGGTTTTATTTTGGATTGCATGATCCATGCATTCCTGAAGGTGTTCACAGAATGCGTTTATAAAGGATTCTGCGGTCTGGGCTGTATTTTCCACAGGCCCGGGGGCTTTGAAGGATTCCACCTCAGTTTTGAGGAGTGTAAAATTTGCTTTAGAGAAGTTTTTCACTGTGGTTTTCTGGGCAGGGGGTGGGGTTGGGATGTGAATATCCAGTGAGATTAGTTTATGGTCTGATCTTACCAATGAGGGATACACTTCTGGTCTGGAGCATAGAGTCCCCATGTTGGTGATGATCAGGTCCAGTATGTTTTCCCCTCTTGTGGGAGTGGTAACAATTGTTCCATAGCATTTGAGTTTATAAATTCTAGGAACCATTGGGCTAGGGTGTTGGAGCTAGAGTAATGCTCCCAGTCTATGTTTGGGTAGTTGAAGTCGCCCAATATAATGGTGTTTGGAGAGACCTTCATATTGTCCAGTGTTCTCAGGAAGGCCGAGTGGGGTTCCTGGTTTTGGGAGGGTGGTCTGTAGCAGGCTATAAACTGGAAGGCAGTTTTACCCACTGCTAGTTGCACATGGATAGTCTCTGATGCTTCGTGCTTTGCCACCAACCTGGAGGTGTGGGTATCTTTGATGAATATTGATACTTCCCCCTCCTTTTGTGGTTCGGTCCAAGTTTTGGGGCCGAAAAGCATGGTATGAGGTATAACCTGGTAGTGCTGGGGTGCTCTCGGGAGCCCTGAACCAGGTTTCTGTTACTGCACAGATATCGATGTTCTCCATGCTAAGGAGAGTTTCGAGTGCATGCATCTTGAGGTTTAGACTTCTGGCTTTGAGTAGCATTACTCTTAGTTTCTTATCCCTTGTGATACCTATGGAGGTGGGTTTGTCTTTTGAGCCTTGCCTAAAAAAGGCACTATGTGGGTAGCAAAGCCTTTGCCAATATCTGAAAGCCCAGGGGTGACAGGTGCAAGCCATCCCTAGCGAAGCATCGTGGCTTGTCGAGCATATCATCCCAAGATGACAGGCATTGTATCCCCTTTGAATGACACCAGTACTTAAGCCAATTGTTGAAATTGATCATCTTGTCTTCATATTGTGGCATAATTCTTGGTGAGGGTAAGATGCTACTCAAGGTCAGGGTCATACCGGCCTGGGCTACATTGTTATTCTTTTTTACATGGAGATCTGAGAATGAGGCATTCAAAATAATAGCTATAATTCCTGAGATTGGGGAATGTTTAGAGATTAAAAACAAATTACTCTGCTGAACTGATGAGGTTAAAAAAGTTGTTAGTCTTATATTTGCAGGACTGATGTGAATTTGTGTGAATCTAATTTGAGTAATTTACTGTGGCTATCTTTATCACAATCGGGCATGCCAGTCAATAAAGTGGGCATAATTGATGACTATGGATATTGGTGGATTATAATGACAGCAGTCTGAGTGGTCTTTTATGACTGCAATGCTCTGAAATTGGTACATTTGCCATAATTGGATAATATATTTTGTTTTAATCCTTATTAAAAGAATGTTCAAGACTACAAATTTAAAACACACTCCAAAAAATGATGCTGTATTAAAACAATAGATGTAATTTAAAACAATCAGGGAGGTAAATTCAAAGGAATACACACATTTCTATATGGTCCTAAAATGTCCACAGGGAGTCCATTATTTGAAAACAGCCTGGGGCCCAAGGTGCACTTAATCCACCACTGCTGCTCTGCAATGGAATGTAGTTCTGACCCCCCAGAGGAGTAGTCTTTACGCTCTAAGGACCAATTACCAAGCTGGCCACTTTCCTTTCACTTGACCATTACATTACACTGTGTAAACACGTTACTTTTAAACCCGAGTTTCTTGGTATATGCATTCAGTAAATTAAACAAAACTTGTTTTACTTTGTCCCTCCATGCTACTACTACTTTCTTTCCATAATAAAGGGCCCAAGAATGGGTTACAAGGCAGACTGGGCTTGATAACCAAGCTGAATAGTGGGTTATTTCACACTTTCATCCTCCGTTTGAGTTTGGGTCATTGTAGTACACTGTACTCCTAAATCTTCTCCATGATTACATCTTCACATCTACTCAGTCACCATCTTCCTTCACAGGACAGGGTTGTGTCATGTGATATTACATTTCTATTTGTTCTAAAAGTGTGTGAACAGTGAAAAGACATGTTATATTTGTATTTCGTTTATTTTGGCATGATAAGCTTTATATATGTTAAGTCAGTTTATCTCCCCTATTAAAAATACTCGAAAATGTATTCATATTCAACTATTCAACTATCTAATGCATAACTGACCTCTCTTTTAAAGTCAACATGACTTCCATCCTCATCACAGAAAAAGTAGTGCTTTGCTGAATTTTGCTGATACTTTCAACACCCAGAGAAATGCCAGAAACCTAGTCTCCACTATCTTGCTAGACTTATCAAAAGCTTTTGATACTGTGTCCCACCAAATACTCTTATACAAACTCTCATCCTTGGGACTCACCAACTCTTCATTGCTGTGGTTCCATAGTTACCACTCAAGCGATGCACAAGCAGCGAAATAGCTACATGATTTCTCTACCTTCTTGCCAGTAACTATTGGTGTACCATAAGGATCTATACAAGGCCTCATACTTTTCAACATATTCATCAATGACCTCTACACTGCTGTAAAAATGCTAGTATGCTAATGACTCATTCCTAATCTATTTTAGCTAAACACTCTCTAAACTACAAGACATTACAACAACAAATAATATGTCACAACTACTTCTAAACTTTAAAAAAATATTGTTCTTTACCCTCAAGCACATCTCATATCTGCCAAAATACAATGGTAAAACAAGTAAATCACTCAAAATTACTGGTTGAAATCATAGATGACCAGTTGTAATTTGACCATGAACAACATGTATTTAAAAACACACTGAATCTAGATATATCATACAAAGTAAAAACTTACCTCACTGACATGGGCAGAAGGCATATAGCCTCTATGTTTTTACTGCCATCTGTTCTCTATGCTACCCCATTCATCACTAACCTTTAAGTCTCATAATATCCGCTCTTGAGCAATGTGATAATAAAATGGCCACATTCTCTGTAAACTAACAATAGAACACACCACTGCCTAACACACAGAGAATTAAATTGTTTAGAACTACCATATCACCTAGATATCTTTCTCAGTTAACTACAACACACATACTCCTCTATAAGCCAGAAAATCACCCAGCTCTTAACAACTTAAAACATAACTCCTCCAATGGAATTTCTAGAAAAAAAATCACAAATTATTATAGCCAAATAGTCTAATACTGCATGCCCTCCCCCGCAAAAAAATTATAAACCAACCAGTTTGGATGTAGCATATATATTCATAGCCCAGAGTGGGTTTATAGGTTCATAAGTTCATAGGTAGGTACTAGGCTATTGGCCCTAGGGCCTATATAAACCTAGCCAAAAAAATGTACCCTGGCTTTCGCCACCCAAGAAAATTATTTTCCTGTGCCCCTGTCGAACAGAGCCACAGAAGTGATCCCTGGGGTGAATTTCCCATTTCCCATCCAATCACCAAGATTTTTCTTGAAGGGTGTTAATAAGGAGCTCTGTTTGACATAGATAGGTAGTCTGTTCCAGAGTATGGGAAGTCTCTGGGACAGGAATATATCCCTCCAGCATGTTCTGTTTATTGTGGTGACAAGGTTTAGGTCCCTAGAGCATGTATCTGGGAAGGATTGGGATTTCTTAAAGTGGAGCATGTCCAACAGCTCTGGGTTTGACATAGCTTTATATGTTAGGCAGAGATCGCCCCTGAATAGGTGATATGTGATGGAGTAAAGCTGCAGTTTTTTTAGACGGTCTGTGTAGGGCATCTGTTTGAGGCCAGTAATCCTCTTTGTGAGGTATTTCTGTGGTCTTTCCAGTTGTTGTAGATGTCTTGTGAGGTACATACCAAAAGGGGCGTTGTACTCTATAATGGGTCTAATGAGTGATGAGTAGAGGGGAACAATGACCTCTATTTTTCTGGATGAGAATCCTTTTGTGATGAGATGAGCCACACAGAAGGATTTCCTGACCACTGTGGCGATGTGATTATCAAAGGAGAGACTACTGTCCACCTGTGTCCCAAGGTCTCTTATCACATTTTCGGCATTAAGTAGACTACCAGCTATGTGGTAGTTCATGGGTACAGAGTTTTTACCAAAGGGGATGACAATACACTTTTTGGCATTGAGCTTCAGGCCGTGACACCATTCATGCATATATCACTGAAGAATAACAGCAGCTATGTATTTCAGAAATATAAATAAGTATAAAGACCATTTAGGCATGACGTCCACAAACCATTAATAAAATGAACTAGTAACCAATGATGAAAAACCGAACCAGAAAACACCAAATAAGACACAGACGGTCAACACGCAGCACTCAATAAAGGAAGCCACACCATAAAGCAGTTCAAAAATGACAATATACCAATAATTCCACGAAAAGAGTGTTGAATAAAACAGGAGGTTTTATTCCAGTTTTCCAGATTAAGCGCTTTCTTTTCCAAAACAGGAAACTTCATCAGAATCTACTGACATCACATCTCTCCTTTATTAAATCGGTACACCCATTATGTGATTGGGTAAAAACCAAAAACAGTATACATTTAATTTTAATTACATACATAAAAAAATATAAATTTTAATTACATAAAAAAATATTTATTACCTTTACAGTGTTAAAATCTACTGATATTAATAGCAATTGGCTTTTAATTTTAACGCAGGTGTCAAAGAAACATGGCCATTAAGGTCAGGATAAATACATGCATCAAGCCTCAGCTGCCATATTAATTCCCTAAACTCAAGCCTGTTCTGCCAATCACCCCCTATCTGAAATATGAACCTTTTCCAGTACCCAAAATTTAACATAAGCATTTTCACATACTAAAGCATGTCTATAAATTGCATTACATTCTTTCTTCCTACTAATTTCATATACATGTTCATATATACGCTGGTTTAAACTGCGTTCCGTTTTGCCTATGTAAAATGCCCAGCATATTGTACAATAGGCAATATAGACAACCCCTTTCACCTGACAATTAAAATATTCATTCACTCGACATCTATATTGGGGGGCAGGTAAAACAAACTCTTCCCTATCCACTACAAATATGCATTGATTGCATCGTCCACATCTAAAAGTACCTGTCTTTCCTATATTCCTAACCTGAATATTTTTCTCAAAAAATTCCTTTAAATTGTCATTCTTCTTAACTAAATTTTAAGGGCTGGTTAAAAAGTTCTAATCTGTTGGGGATGGCCCTAAAAAAAATCCCAATATTTCCTCATTATGTAACATATCTTTTTTGTGTCTTCATTAAATGTTGTAACCATGTATAGTATATTTTCTTCCTTTTCTGCCAAGGTGGTATTGTTCACACTATCTTCTTCACTATTAAATAGGGGTTTGAATTTTATTCCCCATTCTAGTAAGATTTTTTCCTTTATATTACAACCCTTGAAACTTGAAATGACCCACCAATATAGTCAAGTTCACTCTCTAACTCATCTCTGACCGAAGTCATATGGGCCGCCCTAACCATCTGCCAACATTGTCATTAAGACCAGGATAAATACATGCATCAAGCCTCAACTACCATATTAATTCCCTAAACTCAAGCCTGTTCTGCCAATCACCCCCTCTATCTGAAATATGAACCTTTTCCGGTACCCAAAATTTAAAATCAGCATTTTCACATACTAAAGCATGCCTGTCTTCCTACTAATTTCATATACATGTTCATATATATGCTGTTTTAAACTCCATGTTTCTTTGACACCTGCATTAAAATTAAAAGCCAATTGCTATTAATATCAGTAGATTTTAACACTGTAAAGGTATTAAATATATTTTTTATGTAATTAAAATTTATATTTTTTATGTATGTAATTAAAACTAAATTTATACTGTTTTTTGGTTTTTACCCAATCAGATAATGGGTGTACCTATTTAATCAAGGAGGGATGTGATGTCAGTAAATTCTGATGAAGTTTCCTGTTTTGGAAAAGAAAGCACTTAGTCTGGAAAACTGGAATAAAACCTGCTGTTTTATTTTATTCAACACTCTTTTTGTGGAATGATCGGTATATTGTCATTTTTAACTGCTTTATGGTGTGGCTGCCTTTATTGGGTGCTGCGTGTTGACCGGACCTCTGTGTCTTATTAATAAAATGAAAACATGTCAGTGCATCAGAATGCAGGACTCTGGACAGCAGGGAAGAGAACAGAGCACCTAGTTTACATAACTAGAAGGATCTTGTAATACGACACAAGTGGGATGCTGCAAGATGTGCCAAATACCTATTTACTCTTTTGTAGTACAATTTTTTTCCAGGCTTATGCAGAGATGCTTCCCTATTTGATACAGACTCCCTTACAGACTAAATTTCAGTGAAAAGTAACCTAGAAGAACACCTAAATGTGCAGCCTGACTCTAAGTGCCATAGGTATATACAATATTATGACAAAAATACTACTATGCAGCAATCCAAAATTCTTCCCCAAATGTAGTTGTGTCCACAACTTGTTTTTTTTTCTCACACTATCCTTAGGAATATCTTCCTATTCCCATAGCCCATTTATGATACAATAAATCTACTATCATCTTTCTGTCTTCATCCAGGCAAGCTATTATACATACATACATACATATATATATATATATATATATATATATATATATATATATATATATATATATATATATATATATATATATATATATATATATCTGTTTGTGTTATCCTTTGTTGACCAGGTGAGTCCCACTTGACTAGTGGCCTCTTTTTACGGGAACCCAACATGGTATTTATGTCAGGGCACTGTGACATTATTTCCTCAACTCTTTTCAATCAGTGCCATCAGATCTTTTCAATCGACCTGAGCTACATGCAACTCAATCAGATAGGATGGGACTCTCAGGAGGGCATCACTGCCTAAAGCTAATCAGCAACAATCCATTCATCTGTAGTGGAAGTACTACCCTCAGCTTTCTGGTCTTCTATCACCAAAGGTATGTGAGCTACCTGTTGTGCCACTGACACTGCTATTTACATTGATACACCTGTTTTGAATGGTTATAAAAGCAATATTTTTCTTACCAGTATAAAAAAAGCCCATAATATAAGATCTGAAATGATTTGCTGTACAATGCCAAAACTTAAAATAAATAATACTAATACAAATACAATCTCACCACAGACTCCATTCTGGTACTTTATCATGGGGTTGACATCACTCACCTTTTTGAAATGGCAGCATCATTATAATGCTGTTCTGATACCTGCTAAACTTATACTACATGATTATGCTGCACATTTCTAGAGTAAAGTCAAAGGTACAAAAATAATTAGTCAATGCACACAGTACATGCAATATGCACCAATTTTTCCACAGTACATTAGGTCAGGATAATGTGTTCATAACTAAGACCTAGCACAAACAACACACTTTGGATACCAAAATGCTTCCCTCTACTTATAGCAGTATTCATGATAAGACTCATAGCAGAGCTGTCGTTATCTACACTAATTTGATTGTATGTACTATATGCTAGATGCACCACCTTCTCATACCTTGAAATGTCAGAGAAAATTCTACCAAACAGAAAAGTTGATAAGTTCAAAACCCTTAACATTGAATATATTTATTTTCTACTGGACACATCCAAAGAATATAGCAAACCACATCTGTCATGGATAAATTATGACATCACAAGTGAAATAGTTATATTTTGTGATCTTAATATAGGCTGGTCATAAACAATTGATCATTGTTCCCATCAAGCCTTAGTCTCTTCATTATTAGACTACATAATTATTGGGCAACTAGAATCACCAAAGCAATGGCCAATAATTGGATTCCCTGCAATATTTCTGGTAACGTAATGAGTTCAGGTGTGATGTCAGATTGTATAAGTAACTGGCATTCAATCTTTGCTATCTCCAAGTAGTCTAAAAGGAAAACACTCCACCATGTATATGGACTAAATATGAAAACAAGCTTCAATATCCACATCTTCATAAAATTACCAAACCTGAGTGGTGCAAACACATCCATCTCTCCTTAGATGATGCTATGGTCTAGCTTAATGAATCTCTGCTAGGCATGCTCAATCACTTATCACCAATGTGATCGAAAACATTTTAAAAATAAAGCCACATCTTGACTCACCCCGAACTCAAGTCATTGAGTATCAGTGTGACTCTGCATGGAATAAGCAGTCACCATCTTAATTAATTAATTAATTAATTAATTTATTTTATTTATTTACATTTGCTGACCAGGAGTGTCCGACTGGACATAGGTTCATTTTCAGTGGAGGCCCGGGGAGAAAAGCTCCACAGTTAAAATAAACAGACAGTAGTTACATTAGATTACATAGCGATTAACAATTTAACATAGCAATTACTTACACCATATTTACAGATGAAGAACATAGTACATCAGTAGACAACTAGAATCTTTATCTGTGAAGTACATAGCAGACATTAACAAATGTACAATAAGAAGTTCCTGCTGTATAATAAGTACTAGGCTTATGAGCATCTGAGCTTGCTATAAACAAGGTAGTTAGTGGAGTGGAAAGAAAGGTAGTAGTTGGATGGGGTGGGTGATATTAGAGTGGGAGTTGCAAGGGCATAGCCAGCATGTGTGTGCTTTTAGTAAAGTTTTGAAGTGGGTGAATGATGGTACGGAGGTAATTGTGGGTGGGAGGGAGTTCCATAATTTGGCTATGATGCAAGAGAATAGTGCTTCACCAGCAGAGTTATTGGCTTTAGTGATCTGCAAGTGATTTTTGTTGCCGGATCTTAGTGGTCTGGTGGTGCGATAGGGTTGGAGTAGATTTTGGAGGGATGGGACATTTGGTGAATGGTTTACTAGTTTGTGGGTGAGTGAGAGTTGATACCATTGAAGGAGGTGAGGGAGTTCAAGCCAGCCCAGTTCAGCAAGTGATAGACAGTGGTGACTATGGTAGGATGCCCCTGTGGCGAATTTGGCAATTTTATTGTAGCAGGTCTCTAGCTTGTTTAGACTGCATTGCCTTAGGTTGGTATATATTGGAGAGGCATAAAGTAGGGTGGAGATAAGGTGGGAATTTGCTATTGAAATCTTTGCTGCTTTGGTGAGAAGTTGCTTATTTCTGTATAATTCTCCTAGTTTTTTGTGGACTTCTTTATGGTCATGGATATGTGAATGTCAAATTTTAGTTTATTGTCTATTTCCACTCCTAGCAATTTGATGTGCTCAGTTGCCTATATAGTGGTGTTGTCTTTTGCTGTGATGTTAAAGTGAGAGTTGTTTTGAGTATGTTTGGTGGGTTGGAAGATGAGTAGTTTAGTTTTGCTTGGGTTGAGTATTAATTGGGCATTGGATAACCAAGTTTCAACAGAGGAAAACGCTTCCTGTGTGACTTTTTGCAGTTTGGGTAGGGACTGTGCTGAGCAGATGATGGTTGAGTCATCTGCATATTGTATGAGTGTGCCATGTTTGGTGGCAGAGGCTAGATTATTGGTGAAAACAGAGAAGAATAGGGGTCCAAGGATGGATCCTTTGGGAGCCCCTCTGGAGACAGGTAGTTAGGGAGATATATAATTCTGCCATACAATGGATTGTTGGTGGTAAGACAGGTAACTCTGAAACCAGTTGGTGACTGATTGAGAGAAGGATAGGTTATTGAGGACAGAGATGAGTTGTTTGTGTGGGACCATGTCAAATGCTTTAGAAAGGTCTAGGAAAGTAGCAGAGGAGAGATAGCCATTGTTTTTATGCTGAAGTATAGTGTTAGTAAAGGAGAGTAAGGCAGTGGTGATGCAATTCTTTGGTCAGAAACCATGCTGAGTATTGGAAAGGAGGTTGTTAGTAAGGAGGTAGTCTGAGACCTGAGAGTGTATGCATCTCTCTAGTATTTTGGAGAGTGGAGAAAGAATAGCTATGGGGTGGTAATTGGTTAGTTCTGTGGAGGGTCCACCTTTGTGGAGGGGAATTATATGTGATGCTTTCCACAATGTGGGAATGTAACTTTCTGACAGAGATCAGTTAATCAAGATGGATACTGGGTAGGCCAGAGCATCAGCTGCGATTTGTAGGTATTCACTTGGGAGGTTGTCTGCTGCTAACTTGGTGGGCTTAAGTTTAGTTAAGAGTTTTTTTATGTTGGAGGTAGGTACAGGAGAAAAAGAGAAGGCAGTGGGGAGATTACTAGTTGAAGGTGTGGGTTGGAGGGGCGGAGGGTTGTGTTGTTTAGCTAGTGATAGTATGGCTTGTGTGAAGTGTGTGTTGAATGAGGTAGCAATATTTTCTGAAGAGTGAGGGATGTTAGGTGGAGGGGTACTGACTTTACCTGGGTGGAGGATGGAGTTTATGGAGGACCAGAATTGTTTGGGGCTGTGTTGGGAGGAGTCTAGTGCAGTCTGATAGTATTGGAATTTGTCCTGTTTTATTAGCTTTTTGACTGTATTGCATAGTTCTAGGAATTTCTGTCTAGCTGAGGTGGTTTTGGTTTTGCACCAATGCTCCCAGGCTTTATCCCTGTTTTTCATTTCTGTCTTAATGGTTTTCTGTAGCCATGGGCAGGGTTGTGCTTTGGTTCTGGAAAGTCTTATGGGGGCATGGTAATTAAGGATGCTCAGGAAGGAAGTATTAAAAAATTCAACTGCGTCATCAAGACTGAGGCACTTTAGAGGATGCCAGTTACATTATTTGAGGGTTGAGATGAATGTAAGTGGGTTAAAGTTTAGTTTTTTATGTATTTGACGGTAGATGACAGGTTTATCTTGGCATAGGTATTTTTTGAGTAGGAATGTTGGGGAGTGATCACTGAGGCTATCTGATAAGCAGCCTGTTATATATGACTGGGGGCTCTTACTGACTAGTATCCAGTCCACGGTAGTGTGCTTGCTGGAGTTTTTATCTATCCTGTCTGGCGACTGGACTAGTTGGTGAAGCCATGAAGGTTTACATGATGGGTTGGATGGTTGCCAGAACAGGATTGCCAGTCAATATTGAAATCACCTACAATTATAGTTTCTTGGGGGAGATGGTGGGTAGACCAGCTGACGAGATTTTCTAGTGGGGGGATGTTTTGGCCAGGTGGGAAGTAGCATCCAATTATGTTGATGGTTTTGTTTTGGTTTATTTTGAGGTTGGTATATATTATTTCTTCATTTCCTATTTGTGGAGCTGATGATGTTAAGATCTGGATGTTTAGATGCTGTTTAAATATTATAGCTACACCGCCTCCTTTCTTGTTTAGCTGGTCTGCTCTTAGTATGCTGTAACCGGTAGGGAGTATTTGCTCACTGGTAATGTGTGGTTTTAGCCAGGATTCTGTCAGGATGGCTATATCTGGGGAGTACAAGTCTATGGTGGCATGGAGTTCATGGACTTTGTTGGATATACTTCTAATATTTAGGCTTAGTAGATGGAAGTCACGTGGCTTTCTGTTGGCTGTAATATGGGAGAAGTTGTGATTTCTAGTCTGATTATGAGGATTGGGGTTGGAGATGGTAGGGCCAGGGTTGGGGTGGATGTCTCCACTTAGGGCTAGTTTTGATATGCATGAGGTTATTAGTTTTCTCAGTTTTTGAATGTGTTTGTTTATAAGGGAAACTTTATGATTGTGCTCTGTGGGTAATAGGTATGGTGGGAAGGTTACTATGTTAAGTTGTAGGGATGCTTTATGTTTGAGTAATATAGTTGGTAGAATATGCATAGGGATGGTTCTTGAGTTGGTGGGAGGGGAGCTGAGTGAAGGTGAGACATGAGTGGTGGTGTGAGTCGTTGTACAGTGGTAGTGGTTGAGTGGAGGAATGATGGAGATTTGATAGGGTGTAAGATGTGCAAGGAGAGTGCATGCAGTGAGCATAGGTAAGGTATGCTTGTACATGTTAGTTGAGGAGGTGTGATAGTAGTGGGAAGATGGAGGAGGTAGTGTTGGGTTAGTGTTGTGGTTGGCTATTGGAAAGATGGGAGGGGTTTGTGATTGTAATAAAGGTGGGACCACTGGGGGCAGTAGGAAATAGGGGGCAGGGTGGGGAGTGAAGCAGGTAGAGACCCTGTTAGTTGCTTTTATGAGGGGGCTAGAAACAATCAGGTACCAGAGTTAACTGATAAATGAACATATGATAGTGTGTGTAGGGCAGGGTTAGGGGGCGGGTTAGGTGAGTTAGGGTTAGGGTGAGGGTCAGGTAAGTGTGCGGTTGTGTGTAGGTTAGGGTTAGGGGGCGGGTAAGGTGAGTTAGGGTTAGGACGAAGGTGAGGTGAGTGTGCGATAGTGACGGACCTTAGGGTTAGGGTTGGGTTAAGGTAAGTGGATAGCTAGTAGTGTATGTAAAGTTTAGTTTAGGTTTAGGTGTAGGATTTTAAGTGTATGTGTGTGGATTGCTGTTTTTTTGTGTGTGTTTGTGTTGTGTGTATGTTTCTCGGAATAGCAATTTTTTCCCCTGGGAAAAATTTGCTATTCTGACTGTTTGATGTTTTCGGATTTCGGTGTTTAGGCTTTGATATTATAACATTCGATCTTTGTAGAATTCAATGTTATAATATAGGCCCATCTAATACTGGGGGGACACACTAACTGCCTCCTTGAGCTTATGAAATTCCTGTTCACAGAGTACTGTCCAGACAACCTTATCTGGTCTATTTTTCCTGTATTTTCTATAAGGGGAAACATGTCTGTAGCACCCTGCTGTCTCTAAGAATGCATGTACTTACTTGTTGGTAGTGGGAGGACCATGCATGAATAGTATGAAACTTGACAGATTATTGCCTAACATTTCAACCACCCACTACTAGACCAAGATAAGTTATCACTTACATACCCATCTGAGCTTTTCAGCCTTTGTAGTCAACCCTGCCCTGCACATGTTATGTTCAGGGATATATATGAAATGGCCATGTCATATGAAAAAGCAAGGGAATAATCTCCTGGTCTTACTGGGATACAACCTACCAGGCTATGGAAGGTTGCTGAAAAGTTATTTTATTTTAACTGTATTAAGCTCAAACAGGGTCTCAAATGCTGATCTCTCAATGGCTGCAGGTGTCAAGGGTACCTGCTAGTAGTTATTGCTCAGCTCAGTATTAGAGAATAAGCCACACCCAGCTGCTCTAAGGCTTCATCTGTCCTGGACATGAGGTAAACATGTGACTCTGTATGACTGCTCAGTTTCCTGTAGTCAACACATAACCATGCGTTGCTATCTTTCTCTAGCACCAACACCACTGGTGAGGTACAGGAACTGTTGGACACTTGGATTACTCGCAGTTACGGCATCATTCAGAGAATGACTAACCCTTTCAGGTACTCTATATGGCACTTGTTTGATTAGCCACTGGCGTCCTTCATTTATGCTCCATCAGTTGAGTATACCCTGGCATACCAGTAAACATATTGCCAAATTTCAGAAAATCTGTTTGGATTTTCTGAGTCTGGCTAGGGTTTAATTCTGGAAAGAGGGCCACCCATTCACTATGGTCCAAGTGACCTGGGGTCGATAAGCAATTCAAGTGCCTGAGGGGGCTGGGAGGGATGGGTGTGTCCATCCATAACAGATGGCATTCATCAAATATGCTTCTTTATGGGAAGCATGGTCCACAGAGGGGAGCAGCCTTTCAATGTTGCTTTTGAATAAAGGGACAGGGCAGGGAAATAAGAGGAGGTCTTAGTGATCTCCACTCAGCAGTATAAGAAGTTGCAAGCACTGCACCCCATCCACCTGCTGGATGACCTAAAGATCCATTATGGCACCAGCTCACCTGAAGAAACCAAAACGATAAGAGGAACAGGTAGAATCAGCAATAGAATGGCCACAAGGATGGCTGGCATGAATGAATGAATGCAGCAGTGAGGTTCCAGGTGGTAGGTTTATCGCATCTAACTGATTATACTCTGTCTAGCTAAACAAAAGAATGTACTTTTCATCTAACATGTTTATTGATCAACTGCCTTTTCCTGGTAGGATGTTTTAAAACAAAGGACCATTAATTAATCTTACTGTTTCCTTAAGAGTGCCTAAATATGATAATAAAGCCTAGTATACCCAGCTTAATATCACACTACAAGTAGATGACTTCTTTTCTCTTTGGTCTATATACAAATTTCTTTATACTTTTTTAGAAATAGAATGATACAGCACAACTTCTTACTTAGAACATATTAGTTTCCATAAAGAATAGGTTGGGTTAATCTGGCCAAACACTGTTGTCACAGATACAGGCAAGTGTGCACATAGTAACATGTATGGTGGTTGTGTCCCATAACCTCTCCTTGGAGTGAGAAAAATATAAGTTAATTTAGTACCATACAGAGACAGTGATTTGTTTTACCAAGTAACTGAGAATTCTGGCTCCTTTGTCTTCATCCATTATGATTTAATGCAGTTTCCTAACATATTACAAAGAAGATTGTACTTTTATACTGGAATCAGCAAATTTCACCCCAAATATGTTATTAGGAACCGGTGGCATAATTTCTCATCATTCCTGAATTTTTAAAGTCTTGAGTTACCAGAATCAAACCTGTATCAATAATTACTATATTAATAAAGAATAACTTTTTTTTTTGTTACACAGCATGGAGAAAAGGGAGGAAGCTGGTGTAAGATAACTGGAGATGTTTTTTCATGATGATTAATTCTATTGTTACAATTTTTCTGTGAAATTCATATTTTGAAGTAAATACAAATAAAAACATAATTAACACATGAAGCAACTTGAATGCCCACAGAGATTCTGTACTAAAAGTGTACAAGGCCTAAACAACTGGAGTGCCCTCTGTGTGGAGACTGCATGTCCTCCCTGCATTTGTGTGGGTTTCCTCTGGGTGCTCCAGTTTCCTGCCACAGTACAAAGACAGGCATCTGGAGTGTTTCTCCACAGGCCACCACTGACAGTGGGCTCTGTCTCAGACAGACTTTTCTGGTAAACAAATGTTAAATAAATAAATAAACATATCTGACATGGACAAGCTCAAAAACTTATCACTTTACTCAGTATCCTAAGAGGTGACCTGTGTCTGGCACACAAGGCATCCCTCAATTCAGTACTGATGGATTCACTGCACATAAGCAAGTCAAGTGGCATCAGAAATACTCATTCTAAGGATCTAAACCTTTTCTGCAACATCGACAGAATGGTTAGGAGGGACAGATATATCTCACAGGGAATACTGCTGCTCTGGAAAGACTCCCCATCCATATAAAGCAAAGTTTACCCCTGGCCATATTCACGAGCATCTTAGATCTATGGATGGGAAACATAAAATTTACCCCAGGACAGCCCCTGTACTACTAATGGACGCAAGCAGCTCTTAAATGTTTTATCCCATGTATGGGTCCCTTCACATCATCTATGGCATGCTCTAGGTTATTCTCATTAGGCGTAATATAGTATTATCAATCACGGGATGGGAAAGGTCAACATCTAATCAAATGGAACAGGTTAATTCAAGCACAAAAACTGAAATTGGCAAGCTTTAAAATGGACCACAAGTGCAGCTTGCCTAGTATTTACGTATGAGCCTATGATTAATAAAGGCACAGCCCCAAAAACAGATAAATCAATTAATAAATGAACTAATCAATTAATTAAATAATAAAGAAAAACACAAACACACAAAATAAAAAAAACAAATGAATAGTGCTAGGTCTTCTTGCCATGACAATATCCTTCATGGCTTCTTATATGAACTCATTAATAAAAACAAAACAAAAAAAAATCTCTTTTTGAACATTTATTTATACTTTTAGTACAATTAATGAACTTGTAAATTATATTACAAAATAGTGGCATAAAACTCATCTGAGTTTAACTGAATAATAACTGAATATGTTCAATATATTTTCCATTAAAATATTCAGTATAACATACAATATAGTTTTATATTGATATGATGCAGTGAAGCATGGTTTCATGTCAGTAAAACAGAAATAGTCTTGAGTAATTGAAAAACAAGAACAAACCATCTTCAGTAAAATATAAAGCATATATTTGACTATGCACCAGAACTCTGTTTCCAGGAATAAAGTTATTTGATTACCAAGAAGAGACAGGAGTTATATCTGACTCAGATAGGTACAAACCTATTAGCCTGACCAGCATTTATTTCTAATGATACAGAGCATGTCACATTGTAACAAATCTAAAAAGAAACAGCAATCCATGCCTCCTTGACACAGAGCAAAGCTAATTCAGTAAGGAAACAACATGCTGACTGAAATGTATGCCCATTTTTTAAAGAAGCAAAATCAGCACTTGAAGAGCATCTACCCATGCACACCAGCTCACGCTGACCTTGGAAAAAAAAGGCATGAACACTATTCCACTTAAGACAATCATAGACTGACTGTGCTGAATTTTAAAGAGTGCGTTATTTATTTATTTATTTATTTATTTATTTAATGGGAGATCAAACAGTCAGATAAAAACTCACAAGATAGGGTGCGTGGCCCACTATTGGACCTGTCCATGGTCACCAGTATTATCCCAGAAAGATCTATATTTAAACATAATAGTCCTGCTTTATTTTGGAGTTTTCTTCTCTGGTATCAAGGTAAAAAAAAATAGTAGTGGATAACAGGGTATGTATATGATGGCAAGCATGATAACACTGATACCTATAGAATATGTTAATATAAATCAAGAGGGATATGTTTATATATTTTTGATATTTTTATTGCACTGGACCACCTGGACATTATATACATTGGCGCAATTTGTGTATTGAACTATTTGTCTATAGTACTCTTTGCATACTGTTGGACATTTAATTACTTTCAACAACATTGACTGTATGTTTAGGATGCATGGGCATTTTTGTGTCTTGTATAATCATAGCCATGTCCTTCCTTTGTGAGTAGCACTATTCTATGGATGTGGGGCACATTTGTAAAGTACAGAAAATATTGTAGACCATTTTATGGCCTTGGGGTAATGGTTTAAATGAGGAATACTTGATACAACATTATGTTTAAATATTTATTGTGCTGCATGGTGTTAGGTAATATTACCTTGGCTATCACGGGTGCCATTTTGTTTAATAACGGATGTGTGGGAGTAGACAAGGAAGCCAAATACTACTTGTCTACAGGTTCTATGGTATTTTTATGTACAGTGGACCCGTGAAATACTGGGGGGTCTATTTGGGCATGTTAGGTTGTTTCTAACCATAGGAACTTGGCAAACAACATATATAGGGACATGGGGGTTTATGCCTTTGATTCTCTTAACCATTTATGACGTGTGGATAAGGGACAGCAGTATGTTTGATTTAGTGTAGAGAAGAGACACAACTTGGAAATTCCTCAGTATTCAAACTACATATTGTACAAACAACCAATAACTTAGGATAATATGTGATTTAGTTATGATACAGTTTGGAATGGATTTATTTAAATATCTATGGGTCTCGAGGTGCTTTAATTACAAGTGTTGCCATTTTGTTTTATAAGGAAGACTTAGAAATATATGAGACAAACTCTGTCACAATCAATCACAGGCTTGTGGAGGCATTTTGCTTGTATATATCAAATTATTGATCTGGTGGATTACTGTAGGGTCCAGTTGGGGATGCCAGTTTACCTTTGACTATTGTCAGGGATTTCCTCATATTTCTACTACATGATGACTATTTGCAGGGACATTCTCAAAACTTCTCATTTTCTTGGTGCAATTGGATATATATGTTTGAATATAATTATTACTTAGGGACTGTGATTCCTGTCCAGTGTTGTGGTCTTTTTGACCAGTTTTTATATTGCTTAGTTATTGTTTTGGTAACCCTCACACATCGTATAACTATTGTATATGGTTTAAGCCTTCAGACATCTTTTCACTTATGTGACATTTGTTTTTTTTTTTTAAACCAAAGATACTATACGGTTCCCTTTCTATATCTCCGTAACAAATATATGGGTTGGATAGTATTTTTGACTATATTGTATGATATTGGGTGACATTTTTGGATCTTAATTGGACAATATTTATGGAACTCAGCACTCCATATTTATTATTACAGAGGTTGATATTGTTCTATTATACAGATTGCTGGAAGTTTTTGATCATCTTATGTGGACATATCACTGCAATTATCTACAGAGGGAAATAACCCAGTGCAGGAGCTATTATTGTTCATGATTCTTAGTACCATTTTGATCATATATGACAGCAGGGGCCTTTTTGTCCTCAGTATCTATGTAGTGAAGCAGTGTTGAATACCTGAACAATTTTGACTGAGGTCTTGGCACTGACTGTTCATAATTTAATTGAACACTATATGTACTTTGATATTGTTCCTATTTGCCATTCCTTATCATACATTAGTCAAATAATTTTTTTAAATAATTTTTTGATTAATATTATTTTGGTGTTGATCCAATCCAGCATGGAAGTTACAGATTTATTGAAAGGTCTCTCATCTGATAGAGATGACCTAGCGGCTTTTGGTCTTATTAATCAGGGTGAACATAATGGCAATGAAGCCACTTTGACAACAAACAGATGTGAGGTCGCTTTTCATAAATTGAACAAATGTATGACGACACTAAGGGCCAATGTTTGGCATGCTAAACTTTTCAAGGCCTATATAGTAAAATATATATCACCTAGAGGGCTTAGAATCCATACACAACCTCTTGTCTCTGAGGTGGATCCCATCTTGCTAGAACAATGGGCCGCAGCACAGCACAAGACATCAATGGAATTTGTTAAGATTTTGGCCTCGTATCATGATAGAATTATTGATAAGAACATTTCGGAGATCACTGATATGTGCATCGATATTGTCAAATTTGAAGGGCAGGAGGGTTACCAAAACAATCTAAAGAAATTAGGGCAGGATCTCTTAACCCTAGAGCAAACATTGAAAGACAAGAAAATGAGTAAGTTCCACCAAGATCTCACTGATTACAAGGGTGGTCATCCATTTTCAACCAATAAACATGTCAGATTTGACAAATCTAATAGGAAGGTAGTGAAAAGGAAAAGACCCCGGTCCATCCGCAAAAAAATAAATACACCCAGTTGTGATGAATCAGGAGAAGAATCCTCTATGACTTTGGAGTCCAATACACAACACACCTCTGACTCACCAGTATCTAAAAGTAGGAATTCTTCCATCCCTTTAGGGTTAAGCAAAAATGGGGGGGGGGGAGGCACAGGGGTGGACAGCATGGTAGATCTGTTGAGGCTCATGGCACAGAAATAAATAATGTGTTGAATATATCATCGACTGAATTGTCTCCTACACATGTAAAAATATTGAATAAAGGTCTCAACTTCATATCTGTTTTTTTTTGTTCCTGAAGTCACATTTGCTAAAGATGTCTCTGATTTTTGTAGATTACTTAAATTGAAATTATTTTTTCAGACAACCACTGACTCAGAACCTAACTCGTTTCAGGTATCAGAAATCAAACTTCATCCCACCCATGCATCCAAATGTGTCTATGTTTTACAATTCCACTCTCAAAGATCTACATTTTAACTTTAGTGATATTCATGCAAAACACAATAATTTGTCCAACAATGAGATGGACATGATACTGGAATTGGCAGCTAACAAGGAATTGGTAATATAGTCAGCAGACAAAGGTGGAGCCATAGTGGCACAATATTGGTCTCTATACAATTCTGAAGCTATGAGACAATTGTCAGATAATCGGTATTATACACATATGGTATTGGACCCTACACCCAGTTTCAAGAGGCAAATAGATGAGTTTTTGCAATCTGCCAGGAAGAAGGGAATCATAACAGACAATATTCTGCATCATCTTACAGTATCTGACCCTTGTAGTCAATATATATATATATATATATATATATTTTTTTTACCCAAAATCCATAAAAATCTACAAAACCCACCTGGCAGACCCATTGTCTCAGGAAGAGGCTTAATCACAGAACCACTATCCCAGTTCTTGACATTACATCTTAAACCCTTGCTTAAATGCGTTAGAGCTAGAATACAGGACACTACAGAGTTTCTTCGGATTATATCAGACATGCAGTTAGAAACAGGGTGGTATTTGTGTACTTTGGATGTTTCTGCATTGTATACCAACATCCCCTATTGGGCAAGTTTAGATGCTTTAGAACACTGGTTAGTCAAGTCCGAATTATATCCACCTAGTTTCAATACATTTTTTCTCTGTTTGGCTGAGCATGCATTAACCAAAAATGTTATACATTATGGGAACAACTGTTATTTACAGACTAAAGGCATTGCAATGCAGGCCTCGTTTGCTCCAATTTATGCCGATCTCTTCATGGCTTACATCAAGGAACAGATCATTTATGATAGAACCCATAATATATATATGGATGAGATCGACATATGGAGGAGATATCTGGATGATTCCTGTTTGGTATGGAGGTCTGACATATATACCTCAAGGAGTTTGTCACATATTTGAATGAGAACAAATGGGGCATTCAGTTTATGATTACATTTGACACCGATAAAATCCCTTTTTTGGATGTACTAGTAACTAGGAATGCAGACCATACACTGACATCTGAGGTCTATCGGAAATACCCAGAGTACAACTCCTTGCTTCACGCCTCCAGCTTTCATCCTTCCCATATATGCAGAAATATTCCAAAGTCGCAATTTTTACTCCTGAAGCAGATCTGTTCTGATGCTGAGACCTATCATACATATGAGTCTGAATTGGTTAAAAGGTTCAGCGACCGAAGGTACAAGAAAGGGGACATCACTCAAGGCAGATGTTGGGCTGCAAATCAGGATAGGGATACCCTACTCCAATACAGGGACAAAAAACAAAGTAATAATTCCCAAATCAGATTGGTGACCACTTATGGGAGAAACACGGATGTCCTCATCAACAGTGTCTGCAGACATTGGAATATCTTATTGGTAGATACCAAGTTCAGTACACTGGTAGATGATACATGTCATTTTTCCTTTAGAAGAGGTAAGAACATCGGTTCATTTCTGAATCATTACAAACTAGTGAATAGATTTGATAACAGCCCTAAACAAATAAATTTGGAAGGTGGGCCCTTGCAGGGATGTTTTCTATGTGGACACTGCACCCATTGTAAAAATATGTCCAAGATGAAAGAATTTACTAGTAAAAATATTGGACAAGTGTTTTCTATAAAGTTTTTTGCCAAGTGCCAGTCTGAATGGGTGATTTACATGGCCTTCTGTAACTGTTCAGCCTTTTATGTGGGACAAACATCCAGGTGTGTCAAATTCAGAATATTAGAACACTTCAGTGATATTAGAACTGGTAAACAAACAAGTGCACTTTATAAAGACACACAAAAACACCCCAAAGCCACATTCAGATTTACAGTGATTGATAGAATACAGGGAAACTGAAATAATAAATCAGGAATGCATCAGTTATTAAATAATATGGAGAAAAAATGGATTAATAAATTGAGTGTCTTGTTTCCCCCAGGATTGAATGAATATCTTTAATCAAGGATGCAATTTATCCCAGTTCACTTCAGGTGGTGTTATACTATATATATATATATATATATATATATATATATATATATATATATATATATATATATATATATATATACATGCTTGTATGCTCATTTAATTTAATGCACTAAAGAAGGCTTGCCAGCCAAAACTGGTTTGCTTGCTTTATTCTTGGCTAAATGTCTTCCCAATATATTATCTTGTATTTGTCACTGTTTGCTGGCTCTGCAGATTTTTTGATTGTGATTTGATTTTGGAGTTGTGCAGCTACCATACGTGCAGGGGGCTGCTCTTCTCTTCATAAATCAAGAGGGTCCGAACAAAGAATGCACCTGCCACTATAACAGCTATCTCTGTTCAGTGTTATCAAATAACTGATTACATAACAGTTATTTAGATCTTAAAATGGGACAGCATTTCAAATGTCCCTGGCACCATAGTAGAAAATAAAGTACGCTTTGGTCATATATTTGCAGCTATAGTCAGAAAGCAGATGCACATCCATGCAATACTTAAATTATGTCTAGTCTGTCCAGGGAAGTTATTTTCCTCAATTCACTGCATTACTTTGTTTCATTTTTGAATATGATATTCTATTATATAGCTTCTACATCAGAAAATTAATGCAATTAAGAAGTATAGAGGTTCCAGACAAGAAAAATCTTAGAGCTAGAAAATAAGAGCTGTCCCAAAAGACAAGAGCTGTCTTTGGTCTCCATATCTAACAAAACATTCAGACATGACCTTTGACTTGCCATAAAGCCAATGGCAGATTAAACTGAGTTATAAAAAATCTCATCTAAAATCGTGGCTGGGATAACTAAACTTAGAATGGGAAAATGTTGCTGAAAGCAGGCATTAATAATACAAACAGACAAGAACATTGTGTAACACAGTGCTTGCCATGTTTACTGTGCAAACTACCAAGAATGTTAAAATTAAGCAGCTTGTTAAGTCTTCACAAAAAATGAATGAAAAGAAAAAGAAAAAATGTCAGTTATGTTACATGTAAAGCAAAAATATGTTTATGCACAATGCAGGCTATATCACCAAGGCATCCACCTAGAAAATGATTATATTGCTATGTGCCCATATGTGCTTGTCAATCAAATGCTAGAATATTGTTGGGGTCCTATGCAGTGCAAACAGGAGAAGTATGCATTGAAAAAGACCAGGCAGTGCAAAACAGCCAGATTCTGCTTTCATTTACAGTTCAACCAACTATGTCATGGGATAGAAATCAAAATGGTAAATAGATTTCATCTTCCTAAAAGCATTAACAAGGTGTATCTATCCATCTGTTTTCTGGCAACAGAAATATGTGGCTACACTGTTCACTATGGGACTACTTGAAAATCCTTAGAGCCAATTCATGTCTTTAGCTCTATAACACTATTTTACCTTTTTTTTGCCAAAGGAATCTTGTAAGGTCAGAGTTTCACCTTGGCTCCCTGATAGGTTCATAGGTTCATAGGTGTGTACTAGGCTAATGGCTCTGGAGCCTTTACAAGCCTAGCCCATAGGATTAACCTGGCATCGTACCACCTGATCTTAGTTCCCAGTGCCTCTGTCAAGTAAAGCCAATGGAGTGATGCCTGGGGTGAATTTTCTATTTCCCATCTTGAAGAGGGCCAGTGAGGTGCTCTGCTTGACATGTATGGGAAGTCTATTCCATAGCATGGGCAATCTCTGGGTTATGAACCTGCCCCTCCAGGATGTTCTGTTGATTGTGGTAATGAGGTTGAGGTCTCTGGAGCATGTGGTGCGGAGGGATTGGGATTTTTTTAGATATAGCATTTCTAACAGAGCTGGGTCAGACATGGCTTTGTAAGTCAATCAGAGATTACCTCTAAGTAGGTGATATGAGACAGAGAATAGTTGGAGTTTTTTTAGTCTGTCCATATAAGACAAATATTTAAGGCCTAGGATTATCTTTGTGAGGTACTTTTGCGGCCTCTCCAGTTGTTGCAGGTGTCTACTGAGGCACGTGCCAAATTGCGCATTGTATTCAATGATTGGCCTAATGAGGGACGAGTAGAGGGAGACAATGACCTCTTTCGTCCTGGATGCAAAACCCTTAGTAATGAGATGTGCCACATAGAAGGACTTTCTGACCACAATGGCAATGTGGTGGTCAAAATAGAGGTTGCTGTCAACCTGTTTTCCCAGATTTCTTATAATGCCTTCTGTGTTCAGTGGACTATCACCGATGTGGTAATTCACGAGAGCAGTTTTTTTTTTTCCAAAAGGGATTATGACACATTTTTTGGCATTGAACTTAAGACCATGGTTCTGACACCAGTCCTTGGTCTCAGTGAGGCCTTTCTGTAGGATGTCAACATCAATCGGAGAGTTAATAATAGCTCCCAACCTAATGATATGTTGGCACCCTAAATGCTGACTGAATCTCAAAGATCTCTATTCTCCTTTAAACTTCATGTTTTTTGCATGGGGGAGGCTCACACCATCTGAGCTTATATATACTATCTCAGAAATCACCATACCTTGGAGAAAAGGGAATATTCTATGTATATGTACGTCTGTTTTTTCAGCCATTCAATCTCTGTGTTTTTGGTACTCACTAAAGCAGGTCCTGACATTTCAAATGGTTACCTTTCACTTTTTATCTGTTGAAGCAAAGTATTGCAGGTTCGTAGTTTCATAAGTAAGTACTAGGCTAGCTGCCCTTACTGGTCATTTTAAGACTAGCCAATTTCCCTTCTTGTGTTTGAAATAACTTTTTAAATTTATCGCAATCAGATATCATACATGTACACAGAATGTGGTTACAATTTGGAGGTAAGGAAAACTATGTAATAAAATAACTGACCCCAGTGTGTATGTGTGTGTGTGTGTGTGTGTGTGTGTGTGTGTGTGTGTGTGTATATATATGTGTGTGTGTGTGCGTGTGTGCGTGTGTGTGTGTATACATGTGTGTGTGTTTGTGAGTGGAGGTATGAGTAAAAATATGTCATCATGACTTTTTATTTTTGATCAATTTGTCATATGATTTTGCAGTCCAAAGAAGCGTACCCTCTCAAAAAGGACATATTTTGCTGTGATAATATGTGCAGAAAAGGAGTTGAAACTATTGCTTATTGTATTTTAGAAACAAAATGTTTTACAGCCAAGTTTATTTATTTATTTATTTTTTCATTTGTTTGCAGGGTAGACCCTAATCTCAATGGACCAGTGTAAGTCTTGGCCCAGAAAAGACCATGACACTAATACATATGAACTTGGATAGCACAATAGATAATGATAGCTCAAGTAGAACTTAAAGCTTATGGCATTAAGAAGGTTTTCAACATCTCCATAAAGCACAGAAATGACTTTTTGTTATAGATTAGAGTGCGTTCAGACTACATTTATTCGCATATTTTATGTGTGCAGTACAAGAGCAGGAAGAGAAAGGGGAATAAAAATAAATACAATGAGAGAATGGAATAAAGTCGTTAATGACATTTAGTGAAAGTCTTCATGCAGAGAGGAATTATGTGATAGAATGAGTTGTTGACAGAGGAGTAGGAAGACATATTATGGTATGGATGGCATGTATCATGTCTGTAAGCAGTTACATTTTCTTTGGTTGAACTGAAGGATTTCAACTCAATTTAGAATGTAGGATAAGAGGTAGTTTATTTGGCATGAGAAGAAAGTGAGCCCCAACATATTGGAAAATAGTGTTGGAAGCTTAAACTCAATACTTATAATTTCGTAGCATCTCTTATGCAAAAATATTCAGCTGCAATTAATACCATCATGATTTTTTAAGTTTTTCTCATGAGTTGAATATGCAATCATAGCTACATTTTGTTTTGATGTACTAGAAAATCTTAAACCACTACCTCTTTACCTTGGAAAATGATGGCTTCCATCATTTGAAATGCTAATAAGTATAAAAATGGAAGGATTAGTAGAACTTATAACTTTCTAATAAAAAATTCAGCAAAGTCCACTTAAAATTACGGCCTAACTAGTTTACAACTGAATGTTCAAATTTGTTGTCCAAGACATTTGAATAAACAATGTCAAACTGTTTGAAAGATATCTGTTTTAATAGGTTTCACAAATGGACTTAAATATCCACTAGAATTAGACAGGTTGTCAAGATGAATTGTATTGGTTTCCAATAGGTGTAAGTAATGACTACTGCTCATTGATACCATATAATCTACATCCAAAATATATATATTAATTGTGTTTTCATTTTAGTATATGTAAAAGTCACATATACTTTCCCAAAGAAATGTTTTTATTACTGTAGACATGGCATGACCAAAATACAATGTGCTGATGTTTATGGTGTATTGCATTTATATTATATACCAAGAGGCACTAAAATCCCTAAAAGCATAAAGGCAGCCTTATGACTGTTCTGTACCCAAGTATCCCATTTTAATTGTATATATATATTTTTTCTAAAAATGCTGAAATGGGGTTGACCATATGTCTTTCATGGTCTCACTAGGTTGTCATTACATTAAAATTAAAAATCAAATATATGCCTGGACAAAAGGCAATTTTCCCATCATTCCAAATACGCCATGGCCTGAACTCCATGTACTGAGAAGGACAATATGCTCCAGATAAAATTAGAACTCAGTTGCACTGAAATCCTGAAAAATATGAATGTCATAGGTGCATTGACTAATTATAAACAAAAACTAAATAATTACATAAATATTTCAGACACTGGGAAACCAGAAAACAAAAACAGCCCTAACAATTTGGAATAGCCATCAAAGAAGTTAAAAAGACAAACAAAATTAAATTTCTGTATGTCTTAAAAACAGCAGCAATTAAGGCCAATCAGTAGTATATAAACATCAGTCAAGAAAATACTAATGATAAATTCATCATTAAAGCCTAAAAGCTTTTAAAGTGCCATGCTTATGAATAAAAAGATTTTTTCTAAACATAGAAGTTCTTGAATGGACTTGCCACCATTATTTTTTTAATCTAGTCTATTAGAGCAACTTTTAAGCTATTGTATCTGTCACTATGCATTTATATAAAATGGTCAGCAAGTGGATTTTCTAACTGGATGTTTTAATACCAAAAATGTCCCCATAGATTCAGTTGAGCTTTCTGTTACTTTCCTAAATATAATACACCAACTTTCTGTTACTTTCCTAATTATAATACACCATACATAGGCACGCAATAGCATCCATCACTTTCAAAGAATTACATGTAGACTACACTGGAATATCAAAGCTAATACTCTTAACTCCACAACAATGTAACCACACTTAGGTGCATCTTTTGAAGGGAATATGACAAATCTCATTAGCAGCTTTGTTCTTAGAACAATTATAGACAAGCATATCTGCTAGACTATAACCATGGCAGAAATACCAAAAGTTCTATATTATATACCATGTAGTTGAGGATCAGTGTGCAAAAATCACTAGTGTCTCATCATGGTGGACACAGTAACAAATGAAATGAAATGAAATTGAATTATGGCACAAAATCGATGTTGCACTACATTCAAAGTGGCCATTTGATATAAGGATATTTAAAGAGGTATTCTTGATGCCTAAAGCTTTTCATCTATTCCATAACAGAAATTTTTATATATGCTGTAAAACCATTTTCAGCGATAATGTCTTTCAAATGATTTAAATAATACTCTTGGTTTTAGTCAAAAAATCTGACCTCTCATTACATGCTGTACTATGCCTTAGAAGCTCCTCACAGGAGAGAGAAGAAAATAGGTAGGTTGGAAAATAAAGCCACATATGGAGTCTAAACTTCCATATTATTTTCCCTATAACATGGAGGTCATATTACATCCAATTTTAAATACGCAAGCTGATATTAAGATAGATGCTCTTTGAGAAACTAAATGATTTAAAAGCATATGCCAATCTAGTGAAGGACAAAGTAGTCAAAAACTGAGATGCACTAATGGTGCAAGCTTTACAAGAAAATATCAGATCATCAAGTTAATTAAATAAGGAATAACATGATCAAAAATAAGCTATTACCATAGATGTGCTCAAATTCAAAGAGCCATAACTAAATTTGCATAAGTGCATGGGATATCCATAGCAATGCCTTTCAATTGATAGAAAAATCAATTCTAAAACAGAAAAAGAAAATATTCCTAAAACAGCAGTCAATGAGTTCAATGGCAAATGTGAAGAACCAAGGCGACAATGACTCCCTCAAAATAAATAAATAACTAAATAAACTAAGAGCTGCTATATCATTTACACAGTAGACTAGCATACACATCTATAACCTCTTTCCCCTAGATAATATATGCCTTCTTACCAGAGGAAATTTTATGATTTTTGAAGTAAATTGAGTGGAATCTACAATATTAGATGACAGAAAGAAGACAATAAGGCCCATATTTTGAAATAAACTTGTTCATTCAGAAACAGTGAGCCTAGCTTAGTGATTCTATATATTCATTGTGGATTTTAGAAGCACAATAAAAGCAGTAAGCCACATATCAGGAACAAAAATCTGTTATTTTATATACTTTATAAGAAAACAGGCAAAACATATTTATAAGCATGTTTAAGGATTTTTATTACTTAATTTAACTAGTCTGATTAATTGACTCATTTGTTTGGGTCAATATTTTCATCATGACTAAGAAAAATTAAAACACATTGTTCACTATTTGTTAAAACCTATTGCACTTATCTGCCTCTTTAAAAACTAAGATAATATTTTTCTTAAGATTTTTCTTAAGAATCTGAAGAGCAATTCATTGTTGTTGTTTGCTTAGTATGCAAAGGAAATAAACATCTTGCTTGTAAATCTTGCACAGTCAGCCCAGGGAGCAGCTTCTGGGACCCTATTTGGGTTGAACGTCCTTGCTTGGCATGACTTGGCAGAACTCCTGACCAGTGCTGTTAGCTTACCATGACCAAATGAGCAGTACAGACACCAGAAGAATGGCCTGCAGTGTCAAAGTCCTGAAGATTTCTGGAAAGAGGAAACAAAGTTGATGCAAGAATATCTTAAATGGGATTGTGTTTCCCATACTTACAGTATTTCATACTTTTTAGAATGTGTTTACATATATACTTGCATATTTGTTTTTTACATATAGGCATACATATTTCCATGCAAACATTCCACTAAAAGCAGGAGGTTTAAATAAAACATCACATGGTTGGATCTAAATCTGTTAAAATCTCTCACATCCTATAAAAAGTAAAGTCCCAGTTAATTTATATATTTATTAAGTTTCTTTCAGTCAACAGAGTTAGTTCACTAGCCATTTGTTCAATTTCTTGGAAGACTGAATGTCAAATGCACTGCATCAGGAAGTATTTGTCAAGGGGTTCCCATCATATGTTTGAGGACCAAAAGTGCAATCACTGAAAATGGAAAATTTATTGTTGATTCCAGGGAAATATATTTCAATAAAAAAAAAAAAAAGTTTAATCTCAATGCATTACCTCTTCTTCTAGGTGCAGACATCTTGCAGTTTTTACACACACACACACACACACACACACACACACACACACACACACACACACACACACACACACACACACACACACACACACACACACACACACACACACACACGCACATGCACACACACACATGCACACACACGCACATACACACGCATTAAGACACACACACACACACACACACACACACACACACACACACACACACACACGCACACACACGCACATGCACACACGCACGCACATACACACGTATTAAGACACACACACACACACAGACACACACACACACACAGACACAAACACACACACACACACACACACACACACACACACACACACACACACACACACAGGGTCCGAATGGAGAGATGATAAAATCAGCAAGAAAAGGAGTGCAGTATTGCTGAAACTGAATTTATCCTCAAGTCTTGGTGAGTACCTTCATGAGGTGGACTCTGTTTTTACAAAATCACACAAACATGACACTGATATATACCTTGTATTTTAAATAGTATATATCATGGACAGATGTAGGTTAAAAATAAAAAAGAGAACTAGGTGCACAAGTCCCAGGATAAAAAAGTGACAAATCCTGGTAGGCACACTGGCATCAGGACTGGCAAAATGATAGTGTAGAATCCTCAAGACACAGAAACATTCCTACAATGAGGTTAGGCCAGGGTCAGGGAAGGATAGGCCAGGATCAGGGAACGATGGCCATCCTGTTGTAGAAGGAAGTAGTAGTTCACATAGATCACAAAAACTGATAGGCCAGAAAAGAGCCATAAAGATGATAGAGTGGATTATTGAAGATAAGAAAGAAATTATGTAATGTTACTATTGTGCAAGAATTTATTTTATTTATTTAACATTTGTTAACTGGGAAAGTCTAACTAGGACAGAGCCTATTTTCAGCAGAGGCACAGATAGAAATGTTCCAGACACATGTCTTTGGAATGTGAGAGGAAACTGGAGTACCCAGAGGAAACCCACACGAACACAGGGAGGACATGCAGACTCCACACAGAAGACACCCCAGCTGAGAATCAAACCTGAGAACTTCTTGCTGTGAGGTGACAATGTTAACTGTTGCACCACTGTATCATCCAGAATTTCCAGACAGAGGATATACAAAAAGATTAAGAGAAAAAACTTCAAATGTAAATTTATGTTCATTAATACAACAGATTCATGAAAAATGTCATATAGACCAAGAAACCTTGTTTCTTTTTTGGAAAAAGTAGCGACCGAGGAAGTACAAAAATATAATGAACAAAACCTAAAGATTTTTGAAAGGTATAAAAAAGAAATATTGACATGGGAAAGAAAAAGAGATCTGATATGGTACAATATTTGTACAAAGGAGAAATCCAAATTGATTAATACAAAAAAAGCAGCTCCAAAATAGTTGAAGAAAAATATAGGCAAAAACTTCAAGGTATGGACAATTTCACAGTACAAAAACATAAGATCACAAAGAGGAAATGTTGAACTGAAGATTAGTAAAGCAGACATTAAAAAAATAGAATCTGAAGTTATGAGATACCTGCATAGTGAAGCATTTAGTGTAGAAAGTCTAACACAGGTTATGTCACAGAATGATGGAACAATGAGTCCCCCAAGTAAGGAGAAACAGGAAGAGCAGGAGGCATCTGATGAAGAAATATGGACATGGGGAAAAAGAGATTTAATATGGTGTAATATTTATACAAAGGAGAAAGCAAAACTAATCAATATAAAAAAGTAGCACCAAAGATATTTAAAGAGAAATACAAGCAAAGGCATGCATATATGAAAAGTTTTACAGTACAAAAAATAGGAAAACAAATGGGAAAGTAAAGATAGGATTAGTAATAGAGAAATTAAAGAAACAGAAAATTAAGTTATGGACTATGTGCAGAGTGAAGAATTTAGTATAGAAAGTCTAATTTTGATAACATCACAACACAATAGAATAATGAATCTCCAAATTAAGGACAGACCAGTGGAACCAGCAGCAGGTGATCAGTTGCCATATGAAGATACTTTGGAGCCTTCAGCAGGAAATCAGTGCAAAAGTTCAGTTGGAGTTGCACAGCAAGAGAAGGAGCAGGAAACTGTGGCAGCTCTGATGCAGCCAATGTTGTGGAGAGATAGTCCACTGAGTTCTCATAGAAAGGACCAATGGATGACACAGGGTGAGGTCGAAGACAGTGATTCCAGGGAAATATATTTCAAGCAAAATACTGTTTAATCTCAAAAGTATTAGCACATGAAGATTTTCTGGAACTTTCTGTAGAATGCCTGCAGGAAATATTTAGAATAAAGAATGTGCCCTTAGTTTAGAAGAAATTGATCTGTGGGAAGAATTTCTTGATTTAATACAGAAGAATAGATATATTAATATCAATGAAAGAAACAGATGACAGAAATTCAGTAAAACCCAAAATGTTAGTAATTTGATAAAACAAATGAACTAGGTAAACAAGACTGTTCACTGAAATCCATGTGATATAACAGAAGTAAACAGAATATATTACTGTGCAGCTAAATTAATAACAGATAAAGTCTTACCACAAAAACACAGGGCAGCAAGGGAAAAGAAGGGGATAAATCAAATGCCATCATGGAAGTATCGAATAGAGAAAACATAAAATAATTAAGACAAGAAGTGTTGCTGTTGGAAGAGCACAGAAAAGGGAACCGATCAACAAAAGTACTCAGAATGATAGACATGTTAAAAGCAATGCACAATATCAGAACAGACCAGGATCTATCAAACACTATTGCAAATAATAAACTAAAGATATCAGCACAGGCAGGAAAGCTTAGAAGATATGCAAATAAGTATAAAGGAAAAGTACAAAATAAGCAATTTATTGATGACCTAAAAAGTTTTATAGAGAACTGGGAAACAAGGCAAAAGGAATAGAAACACTACCAAAAAAAGAAGAAATAACCACATTTTGGAGAAATATCTGTGAAGATCCTGTCGAACATAGCAAAGATGCTGAATGGACAGAAGAAGTAAAAGAAAGAATAAGAAGTTCAAATGTACAGGATATGAAATGGGATGAAGTAATGGCCAGAGAGATTGAAACAAAATTAAGAAAAGTTCCTAACTGGAAACCTCTCGACCTAGATGCCAGTACCTAACTTCTGGCTAAAAGTATTAAAATATTTATATGAAGATTTAGCCATGAGTAAGAACTATTAATATGCACAGCCGGACAGTCACCATCCTGGTTAACAACAGGAAAAATGACACTCCTCAAGAGTGAACCTGCAAGATATCCTAAAAACTATAGCCCAATAACTTTCCTTCCAGTGATGTATAAACTATACACTGGAATTGATGCCAACAGAAATTATAGACATTTAGAAGAAAACTCAATCATGGCAATAGAACAAAAGGGTAACTAAAGAAAGTCATATGGAACAAAGGATCATTTGTTGCTAAATAAAGTCATAATGGAGAATTGAAAAAGGGGAAGACTCTAAATATGGCATGGACAGACTACAAAAAAAAATTTGACAACATCCCACATTCATGGATAAAAGAGCGCTTGAAAATATATAAGATATACTATGCACTGATCAGTTACATTGCAGTGACCATGAAACAGTGGCAAACCACTTTGCAGCTAAGCCATGGTAAAGGACAAATTATTATTTCAGGGACAAAAATTCAAAGGGAGATATTCCAGGGCTACCCTTTATCACAGCTGCTCTTTTGATTTGCCCTTAAGCCTTTAAAATATCAACTTAATAAATTAAGTCATAGTTACATCTTGGTCTCCAGAAAACAACCAAGTGTAAACACTTTTCATCTTCTTTTTGTGGATGATTTAGAACTGTATAGTTCATCAGATGAGGAACTGAAAGCACAACTGCAAGTGGTTAAAACCTTCTCTGATGATATAAGAATATTATTTGGCATTGATTAATGTGCAAAAGCAACATTAAAGCAGGAAAGCTGTAGCACCAAGAAAATATCAGTCTGGGACAGGAATGTGATATAAAGCAACTTAAGCAGGAGGGAGTGTATAAATATTTGGGGATTGATGAAGGATCAATAATAAAACATAAACAAATATTAATAAAATTTAGGAATATTTTATAAGATTAAAATTAATACTGAGAACAGCTCTGAAATCTGGGAACAAAGTCCAAGCTATAAACCAATTTGGTCTCCCTGTTGTAACTTATAGCTTTAGGGTGATTGACTGGTGTCAAAAGGAACTGGATCAGTTGAACAGGAAAATAAGAAAAATGCTTCATGCTTTTCAAATGATTTACAAAAAATATATATTCCCCATTCTGGAGGAGGTATGGGCCTCCTTGAAATTGATTATATGTATAGATCAGCAATCGTAGGACTTCATACATACCTGCTGACCACACAAGATATAAATATAGAGAAAGTTTTTAAGTATGAGGAGAACAAGTCTAGGATGACTTCCCTGCTTAGTTTTACAGAAGCATATCAGTGTCAAGTGGGAATGGAAATCAAACCTGAAGTAGATAAAAATCAGTAACTCAATAGGCCAACAAACAAAAGAAAGAATGTAACTTGAAGGACCATATGTGAAGGCAAGAAATGCAGAAAATGCATAAATATAGTTGCAAGTACAGAAAACTCCTGGAACAACCTCATGTTGATCAGAATCTAATGCAGGAATGGCTAAGAAGAGGTGAATTTGAACCAAAAGATGAAAGATTAATATTGACGGCCCAGGATAGTGGACTACGTACACACTGGTTTACAAAGTACATTGAACATGTTGGACAAACAGAAAAATACAGGTTTTGGAAAACAGAATAGGAAACAATTGCATATCTTGTTTGGTGTGATACACTAATGGCAGAAGTCCTGTATACTGAAAGGCATAAAAATGTGGCAAGACTGTTGCACTGGGGATAATGCAAACATAATATTGAAGTAGCTGAGAAGCACTGTAAACAAGAGCCACACAGAAAATTATGAAGTTTACATAACATGGGATCACTCATTACCAACAGTTCAAAAAATAGATGTGAGAAAACCAGATATAGTAGTCCAGGAAAAGAAGTCCATTGAAATTGCTACACCCAGTGATTATAGTGTCTTACGTACAGAGAGACGCAAAGTCATAGAATACCAGGATTTGTAGGCAGAAACAAGGGCAATATGGAAGAAAGATACCCAGACAGTTCCAGTAGTAGTAGGAGCAATGGGTTTCATAAAAAAAGAATTTACACTTGCATTTAGATATGTTGGTGATATATGTGACTCCATATGAATTGAAGTATTCAATTCTGGGCACATTGTGGGTGCTACATAGAGCACTTTTTGCTAACATCAAGGATTGAAACAATATTAATTTCATGAACTTTAATCCTACTTTGACTTAGTAAGAATGTGGTCCATTCAAGTCAGGGTATAAGAAACCCAAAAGTCTTTGAGAAATTAAAAAGGGGGGGGGGGAATATATATATATATATATATATATATATATATATATATATATATATATATATATATATATATATATATATATATACATATCAGTAAACCAAGAAACGGACACAAACAAACCACTGGCACCAAAAACACCCACAAATGAACTGAGGGTGCAATTCACCCAGCGCTATACCCACTCGAAGAAAAAGTATATTCCAAGGCAAAATGCTGTAAGAATTAGCAAAGTCCACAAGCTGTTATTTTAACTTTTATTCACATCCATTTTCGTCCACAACTTCATCAGAAACATTTTAAACCCTCCCCTTCATGCCTTATATAGTAAAGCCAATTAGTGTATAAAATAATTCACGTACAGATTGTCAGCATTTAAAAGGTACATACAGCCTACAATGAAAATATATAAAAATATTCCAAAATGTAATGATATTGATATTCAATATCACAATAACATTAACAAACCTTTCCATTAATCCCTAAACAATATACATAGATTACTTAGTTATTAAAAAATATATATTAAATAGTTAAAATGTGATACAAAAAATAAGCTGCAAATGACAAGGAAATTTCTAAGATGAGAAGGACAAAAAATACATGTTCTAGAGTCTGCTAGTTATAATTTTGCAGCCCTCAGTTTGAGTACTGGTCCCAGGGAGATCATGTTATTTAAACCTGGGGGCTTTGTGGCTTCTAATGTAATTTGCCAAAAAAGCTCCCTATATTCTACCCTGGTCTCCCACATCCCACCTCTGGGGTCAACATCCACCACTTCCAGAACAAAAAATTGAAACTTTGCTTTTATACAATGACAAGAGTGTTTAAAAAGCATTACTTTCTTTCTTGGTCCTCATTTCATAAAGGTGTTCATATATTCTTTTTTTAAGAGATCTCTCACTCTTACCAATATAAAATGAGTTACAAACGATACATACAGCCAAGTAAATAATACCTTTTGTATTACAATTAACAAATGAATTTACATAACATCTCCTATTCCTTGCCTGTAAAAAGTAACTATCACCTATTGCTAAACATGAACAATATTTACAGGCTCCACATTTAAATAAACCTTTTCTCTTTGAAGAATTTTTTGAACCAAAATCTTTATGTCCCCTCTCTAATAGGTTTTTAATGGTATTGCCTTTCTTATATACAAATTTTAGTTGGTCAGAAAATATACACTCCAAATCAGAAATTTTTAAGAAATTCTCCCATTCTTTGTTAATAATTTTCTTAACCAATATTGATTGTCCATCATAGGTCATCACCACACTGTTATTGTAAGCCTCTGTTGTCTTTCGCTCACATACCATATCTGTAAAGGTACTATTGTTCCCTAAAATGGGGGCAAATCTAGTATTCCTACCTGCTACAACCTCCTTACAAAGGTCATTAAAAAGTTGGTTGGGGTACCCCCTGTTCAAAAATTGGGTCCTTAGCCATTCACATTCTTGTTCGAACTGCTCATTGTCAGAGGACATTCTGCTAATCCTAACCAACTGACCCTTAAGTACTCCTTTTTTCTGAAAATAAGGGTGTGAGCTAGTAAAATGCAGGTAGGAATTTGAGAAGGTTTCCTTCCTATAGATCTTTGATGCAAATTTGTTTTCATTTTTAGTAATAGTAATATTCTGGTAATTGAGAGTGTTCATATCAAAGCTGTATGTAAAGTTGAAAAATTCCGTGGTACTATCAAGGTAATTAACCAACTCTATAAAAGGAGTTTCATCCCCTTTCCATAGAAAACAGAGGTCGTCTAAAAATCTCCCATAAAGTAACCAGTGTTCCTTATACATAGAATTAAACAAGAAATTGTTCTCCCAATATGCCATAATTACATTTGCATAAGTGGGGGCACATGGTGCCCCCATTGCTACGCCTCTTACTTGTTTAAAGTATTCCCCTGAAAAATAAATAAAATTATTTTTCAATATAATTTCCATAAGGGTTAATACTGTTTTAAATTCATTGTTAGTTAATTCATTATAATCAACCAACATTTCTTCAAACCATTCCATCCCTATATCATGGGGAATACTTCTAAACAGGTCAACCACATCCATTGTTCCAAAAGCCAATTCTTTTGTACACAAAGAGTGGTCAAGTTTTCTTAACAAATCCCATGAATCTTTCAAGATGTTATGGTTATTGGTTACCAGTTTCTTAATTTTCATGTCGACGTACTTAGCTAGTGGTGTAGTAATCGAGTTATCTGCTGCCACAATAGCTCTTAAGGGTGGATCATTTATATCTTTATGTGTTTTTGGTATGCCAAAGATCACTGGTACTTTTGGCTTATCAACATACAGATATCTAAATGTCCCTTGGTCTATTAAACCCTCTAACATTAAGTCATTAAGGAGCAAATATATCTTTTTATAGGCAATATTGATTTCGTTGATCGATGTCCTTGCATATTTGTCTGTGATATTAAGGATTTCCATCATTTTTCCTTCATATATAATTTGTTCCATGAACACGACACCCCCACCTTTGTCTGGTTTCATCACTCGCAAACCTCTATCCCTACATATGTTGTCTAATAAGCTTTTTTCTTCCAGTGTTAGGTTGTATTTAACAAAACTATAAGTGAGTGAAGTTCTTAACTTATGTTCTAGAAAATTCTCAAAATTTTTTAGTTGGGGATGTAGTGGGGGGTCATATGTACTTTTCCTTCTAAGAACATTTGTTTGATTGGACATATTTGTGTCATGGAACAAAAGTTCCAGATTCTTTTTCCTTATAAACATCTTTATGTCTATTAACAAATTGAACATATTTGTTTTCTTAGTTGGAATAAAACCGAAACCTTTTGAAAATACATTAAAAGTAGTTTCAGTCACCGGATAACTAGAATAATTGTAGATGGTAAAATCCTAACAGGGGGTACCCCAACCAACTTTTTAATGACCTTTTTAAGGAGGTTGTAGCAGGTAGGAATACTAGATTTGCCCCCATTTTAGGGAACAAATAGTACCTTTACAGATATGGTATGTGAGCGAAAGACAACAGAGGCTTACAATAACAGTGTGGTGATGACCTATGATGGACAATCAATATTGGTTAAGAAAATTATTAACAAAGAATGGGAGAATTTCTTAAAAATTTCTGATTTGGAGTGTATATTTTCTGACCAACTAAAATTTGTATATAAGAAAGGCAATACCATTAAAAACCTATTAGAGAGGGGACATAAAGATTTTGGTTCAAAAAATTCTTCAAAGAGAAAATGTTTATTTAAATGTGGAGCCTGTAAATATTGTTCATGTTTAGCAATAGGTGATAGTTACTTTTTACAGGCAAGGAATAGGAGATTTTATGTAAATTCATTTGTTAATTGTAATACAAAAGGTATTATTTACTTGACTGTATGTATAGTTTGTAACTCATTTTATATTGGTAAGAGTGAGAGATCTCTTAAAAAAAGAATATATGAACACCTTTATGAAATGAGGACCAAGAAAGAAAGTAATGCTTTTTAAACACTCTTGTCATTGTGTAAAAGCAAAGTTTCAATTTTTTGTTCTGGAAGTGGTGGATGTTGACCCCAGAGGTGGGATGTGGGAGACCAGGGTAGAATATAGGGAGCTTTTTTGGCAAATTACATTAGAAGCCACAAAGTCCCCAGGTTTAAATGACATGATCTCCCTGGGACCAGTACTCAAACTGAGGGCTGCAAAATTATAACTAGCAGACTCTAGAACATGTATTTTTTGTCCTTCTCATCTTAGAAATTTCCTCGTCATTTGCAGCTTGTTTTTTGTATCACATTTTAACTATTTAATATATATTTTTTAATAACTAAGTAATCTATGTATATTGTTTAGGGATTAATGGAAAGGTTTATTAATGTTATTGTGATATTGAATATCAATATCATTACATTTCAGAATATTTTTATATATTTTCATTGTAGGCTGTATGTACCTTTTAAATGCTGACAATCTGTACGTGAATTATTTTATACACTAATTGGCTTTACTATATAAGGCATGAAGGGGAGGGTTTAAAATGTTTCTGATGAAGTTGTGGATGAAAACGGATGTGTATAAATGTTAAAATAACAGCTTGTGGACTTTGCTAATTCTTACAGCATTTTGCCTTGGAATATACTTTTTCTTCGAGTGGGTATAGCGCTGGGTGAATTGCACCCTCAGTTCATTTGTGGGTGTTTTTGGTGCCAGTGGTTCGTTTGTGTCCGTTTCTTGGTTTACTAGTGCTTTTTGGACACTTCCTTGCTTTTGGTTATTTGTTATATATATATATATCATATGACCGAATAGCACAAATTACACGAATGCTCATAATATTGAACCTACCGGAGAAACACGCACACTCATACACGCACACACACACACACACACACACACACACACACACACACACACACACACACACACACACACACACACCTGCACTGAGCTGGCTATTTACACAGTATTTGTTACCATAGACTATATGAGTCCACTCATGAGACTATCCATGGACTTCATTATCCACTCTGTGTTATATCGGAGAAACTTTTCATCTTATCACAATCATCTAAAAATTTAATCTGAGAAACTTTTCATCTAATCACAATCATCTAAAAATGTAATCTAAAATGCACTTTTCATCTAAAAATTCATAAACAGCAAATACTCATCCAAAGGTTTATTTTTTTTTGAGGGGGCAAGCCCCTTAAACTCCCACATTCTTGTTACCTCCTACATTAAATTCAGAACAACTTTCAAATACCAAATCTGATAGATATAAATGTTCCTTTAAGAGCCACCCCACATATCCCCCAGGATTTTTGAACAATTGTGTAGGCTTCACAAGAAGCATACACATGGTTTACATGTTAGCACGATGAGGAGCAGTGCTAGTGGCATATGCATGCTGCTAATCACACTTACATGAATAAGCATGTTTCCATGGCCAGAAACAATGTAGGTGGCCAAGAAAATGTGTTGATCAGCACAAGCACACAAACACGATAAATAAGAAGACTTGCCTATGGGTAGACCTATTAATCGTGCTCATGAGGACAGCACGAACAGCTACATAGGGCAAATAATGCAGGCTGTAGCAGGCAGGGAACTGACTGCATTGTGCACAGAAATCAAACATATGAATACAAAAATAAGTAAGAGGGGAGAGAAAGCAGCAAAGGCAACTACAATAAAAGTCTAACCAGGAAGGGACAGTGTACTGAGGACAATGTGCACAGAAATCCAAGTTATGTTTACAGAAATACATAAGCAGGATGGATAAAATGTTAAAACTGTTCCAAGGCAATTGACTAAAAGGTGCTTATGTTACAACAACAATTTTGTAATAATATAATTATGTAGTATGCATATCATAATAATTGATGGTGGTCAGACTTCCTGAGCAAATATATGTAAATAAAAACAGACATGATTTTATAGGGTGGGAGAATTACACAAAATAACATTGTAACAGATGGGATTAAATGAGATATAAATATGATTAACATATTGAGTTGAGATGACAGCAAGAACAATACATTCATTACAGGATATTTGCATAGTGTGCATTTCATTAATATAACATGCTGGAAAATAAGAATGGCTCAGAAGTAACAATATCCTTTTGCAAGTAATCTAACTCATGCCATCAGCGTTATTACTGATTTGTGTATAACTATGTACACAACGGAAATAGGCATAGCACATGTACAAGGAGGATCACCCTTTAAGGGTGTTATCCACTATAATATTTTAATGGGTATGCAACCCATAAGTAGGTGTGTATGTGTGTGTGGCATTAAAATGTGGGAGCAGAGTGTGACCTACGTAATACCCTAATGTAAGGCACTCCTGCCTTACACAGTTATTGTGCCGACAGATAAGAACAGATACAAACACCACACTATGATGAGATTTATTCCACAGAGCTCTGTATTGCCATCATAGCCAAATGAGATAGGAATAGACATTGTCACAAACAACTGAACTGAATGCGTGACTTAAGAAAGGATCCCTGATAATGAATGTCATATCAGCATATCAGACTAATGGTAATTAATTGACTATGCTCATGTGCACACAACTGTGATCAGGCCTGAATCAATAGTCCTTGGTAAAGGAACGTTTTCTTGTATTTTTGTACACATACCACCCAAAAACTGGAGCATACTCATGTACAACACAGTACTCAATGCATGTGCCATAGCAGCACTCTCACCATGGCATTGGCCAGACAAATTCTACTGCCATGAAATGAAAACATGCATTCACCAGTGTTTGTGCAACATATCAAGGAATAGTACTGATATGATGGAATAGTTTCCATGTGACAGCAGTAAAGTTACACAAAATGATTCCCTATGCTAGAATTTAACATTAAGCTGTACAACTCTTCCAACTAACAAGATGGCTATGAATCACATGCACCACAGTGGAACTATTATTGGTTATTGCAGCTGTTGAACTCTGCTTATGTGAAGCCATTAAATTAAATGTACTTTATTTGCCCATATTTTTGCAGGAAAAAATAGATGGGGGAGACCTCTGCCACTCTATATGTCTGTATTAGAATTTGGTGGGGGGGGGTTCCATTCCTGTAGAACAGTTAAGGACACAGATGCTTACAGTCACTCTGTGCTGGTAGTAACACTTGACTAAGCACTGAGAAATTCACCACCATAGTGAGATCACTGAATATACCATGGTATAAGTGCATTGCCAATTGTCATATGTCTGGTAATGTGAAAGATTACATCGTGTTAATGAATCAAGGAATATGTGCCCCTGTAACTACTTTGAAATAATCTTGCTGCATGTCAAACATTGGCTGATGCTATGTATATTCAAACACATCCGTGTCCTCCTGCTTTTGCCACTGTGGCAGTAGACCAGCAATTATGTACAATGTAGATATAATCCTGTACTGAAACACATGCCTTACGTAGGCAACAACATACATTACATCTTCTCATGTCCTCACTCCTGAGGGGGCATGTTACTGGTATGGAAGGACAATCTAGTCAAATGACAGCATCAGTCTTCAACACAACATTTCAAAATGAAAATTAGAATAAACTCTTATAAGAAGAGACATCTACACATGGACATAACACACATGGGTGACAACACTGTTAAAAACATATACACTGAGAATAAGCAGTGATGTTGGAATTTGAACTATTACTTAACATCACCAGCTACCAAGGGTTGCTGAAACACAAGCACCACTCAAAGTTTATTTTCCAGCTGTGACCCTGCACATTTCAATGGATGACATCACCACTGTGTATTACATCAATGTTTCCGCTAAAATGTGGTTGCACTGCACTATCAGACCGTATAGATATATTTCACATAGACATTTGCAGATTGTTCACCACAGTGAAAAGAAGAAACACACACTCACAGAAGCCAGTCAGCCCTCTATTTAAACTCCTTGCCTATATACTGACACAATCTACATGTAAGTGTATTATAGGCATGCACCTCCGAAAAAAATCTGACTGTGGAACTATTATTGGTGATTGCAGCTGTTGAACTCTGCCTATGTGAGCCACAAAGCATCTTTGAAGCGATGACATGAACTCTGTCTTGCAAAGAAAATGTGTGTGCAAAAATGACTTCTACAGTCATGTGGGATTCTAAATTTTGTCAATACTAACAGGTATTAGGCACTCCTTCATCAATTTCCACACACACACACAAACACACACACACACACACACACACACACACACACACACACACACACACACACACACACACACACACACACACACACACACACACACACACACACACAGTCAGAAGGTTCTAACTGCTTTATTCAAAATCCCTACCTGTCAACTGACACAATATCCATGCAAGTGTCTTTTACACATGCACCTCAGGATATGTTTGACTAGTGGTGTGTGAGAGAGAGTGCATTTTCAAAAAGATTGCATTATTGGTGTGTTGCACAGAGTATGTGTTTGTGAACAGAGGAAAAAGGAGATGTGGAGTTAATTCTTCCCAAGTGGAAGTCAAATGAGCACAGCTGTTGAATTAGTCCTCTGATGAAGCTATGGCCCCACCATCACACACACACAAGTTGACACTTGTGAGATCAGAACCCCCTACCTATCCAGTTATACAATCTAGAGGGCACGGTTCTTAACACAAGCACTACCACAGAAATCTGACTAATACAATTTGAGAGTGTGCTTTATTGAGGATGACATCATTGTTGTGTTTCAGAGAAGATAATGTTGGGAGAAAAGTTTTACAGTGCAATGCAAAAGTTTCTGCAGATTGCTAGTTCAGTGAGGACTGCAGTATATAAAGTCATATTTACACAACTCTGTATGCAAGCCTTCACATACACATTTGACTGCTATGAAATTAGAATTCCCCACTTATCAAGTTAAACAATCAGAGGACACAGTACATAACACAAGTACTACTGCATAAGTCAAAGTCAAAAGTCAAAGTAAACTTTATTGTCATTTAGGACTATACAAGTGCAACCTAAATGAAATTCCGAGTATCAACTCACCAGAGAGTACATAGGAAGCAAGGATAACAAGAACAAGAGTATAACATTTCAATTTAAAAAGATATTCAATACAAGACCCACAGAAGGATAAATAAACCAGTAATAAAAGCAAAAATACACAAGCCCCCCAGACAGTCATGAGAAGAATACTGTACATAGCAGCATGACAGAGCAGGATTGCACATGTTATGATTGTCCTCCTTTGTTCATCTGCATCAGGCAAACAGCAGGCAATTGCACATGAATAAGAAAATATATTTCTACACCAAAGGAAAAAAAGATATTGCCACTTTTCAGCTGAGCTACGTGTTGTGTATGATTACTGACTAAATTATCAGTATCTGGTATTAGAGTTTGTAAGTCTCAACGCTGTTGGGTAGAAGTTGTTTAAGTATCTGGTGGTCTTGCAGTGGATACTCTGATATCTCTTGCCCGAAGACAGTTCTGTAAACAAGCCATGTGCAGGATGACAGGGTTCATAAATTATGCTTATTTAATGCTTCTTGCTTGGAAGAGATCCTGGATTGATGGTAATTTGAGGCCATGATTTTTTTGGCAACGTGTGCCACTCTCTGTAGCTTCTTTCTTGTTCCTGTTATACTGTTCCTAAACCAGACTGTGAAGCTACTAGTGAGAATGCTTTCAACTGTTTCTCTGTAGAATGTTGTGAGAACAATAGGTGGGAGCTTTGTTTTTTTGAGTGTTCTGAGAAAGTGAAAATGTTGGTGTGTTTTTTGACCAACTGTTCAGTGTTCACAGTCCAAGAGAGATCCTCCAAAGTGTGCAACCAAAAAAACTTTGTAGATTTGACGATTTCTGCCTTTTCACCATTTATCATGAGCAGTGAGTGTGTTGTTGATGTTTTCCTGAAGTCTATAATGATTTATTTTGTTTTATTGACATTCTGATAAAGGTTGTTCTTAGCTCACCAGTCAATCAGTGAGTTGGCCTCATCTTTGTAAGCTCTTTCATCCTCCTCTTTGATGAGGCTCACAGCCATAGTTTCATCTGCAAACTTAATGATGTGATTGGTGCTGTACTTTGCAGAACAGTCAAGGGTGAGGATGGCGAACAACAGAGGGCTTAGCACACAACCCTGAGGAACACCTGTGTTGAGTATTATACATCCTAAGGTGTTGTTTCCCGCACATATTTTTTGCAGTCTGTTCTTCAAGAAGTTGAGGATCCACTTGCACATGAGCTTGCTAACTCCAAGTTGTACAAGCTTGTGAATAAGCTGCATAGGAATCATTGTATCGAATGGTGAGCTGACATCAATAAACAACAGCCTGAAGTAGTTGTCTCTTCCTACTATATGATCAAGTGAGAGGTAGAGTGCCATTGAAATAGCATAGACGGTTTGCAGACAGATGCCTTTTAACAACACTTTCAAAGCATTTCATGACATTTGAAGCTAGAGCAACTGGTCTGTAGTCATTTGGGCAGGCCGAATTAGCTTTTCTGTGGAGAGGGACAATAATCGTTACCTTGAAGCAAAAGGGAACCTTACCAAGAATATGGGAAGTGTTGAAAAGATCAGTTAGAACTGAGCATAGTTGATCTTCACAGCCTTTAAATACTTTGCCCATTATTTTATCAAGACCACTAGCCTTCCTGGGGTTTACTTACTTAAGCTGAGATCTCGCTTCATTGGAGTTAAGGCTGAGTGCCGCTTCCTCCTGTTCGATAAGTAGCCTTGTAGCAGCCACGCTGTTCTTCTCCTCAAATCTGCCTATGAAGGAATTCCACCTGTCCAGTTATTCAGTGTTGTCTTCACACTGAGATGACCTGGTTTTGTAGTCAGTAATATGTTGTATCCCTTGCCAAAGACTCTTGGTGTCTCTCATGTCTGCAAATAGACTTTGTAATTTCTTTACATATTCCCTTATGGCCTCTTTAATGTCCCTTTTTAGGTTTGCTCTAGCTTCCCTGAGAGTCTTCTTGTCCTTGGCCCTGAATACTGCATTTCTTGTCTTCAGGAGATCAAAGACTTTGTTGTTGAGCCATGGCTTTTGGTTTCCTCTGATTATGGTGCTTTTGATGTATTTTGCTGCCTTTTTGAAAATGTCCCAGCAGGTAATGTCAAAACAGTCTCAGAGACATTCCAAAGTCTGGCTTTTATGGTGTGACAGTGCAGTGTACATAGGATTAGTTTCTAATTCTATGTTAGAGAAGATATTGTGCTGTTGAAGTGTTTTTGCAAAATTATATATTTGTTGAGATGAAGGAGTAAGAGCAATCTTCTGATCAGTAATAAATATATACTGCTGACTAAGCTCAGCTATGCTATCATTAATACATATTGCAGAACTAAGATTAACATACCTGTTTTTACATGATATTGTGTAGATGAGACACGTGCACTTGTGAAACTCAGGATGGACAGTGAGGTAGTCATGCATCATCAGGTTAGGATGATAATATGTAAACTTTAATGACTACTACTGATATTAGCAATGGTATCTGCTTATACATGGGCAATGTGCATTATCAATACAAAATTATTCTTAGTGTTCCAGTGCAAAAGGGCTAAGTAATGATGATGTATGTGTGCCAAGGTCCAATGTAGTTGTATATCATTAGGGCTAAGTAATGATGACGTATGTGTGCCAATGTCCAATGCAGTTGTATATCATTAGGGCTAAGTAATGATGACGTATGTGTGCCAAGGTCCAATGTGGTTGTATATCATTAGGGCTAAGTAATGATGCTGTATGTGTGCCAAGGTCCAATGTGGTTGTATATCATTAGGGCTAAGTAAAGATGATGTATGTGTGCCAAGGTCCAATGTGGTTGTATATTATTAGGGCTAAGTAATGATGATGTATGTGTGCCAAGGTCCAATTTGGTTGTATATCATTAGGGCTAAGTAATGATGACGTATGTGTGCCAAGGTCCAATGTGGTTGTATATCATTAGGGCTAAGTAATGATGCTGTATGTGTGCCAAGGTCCAATGTGGTTGTATATCATCAGGGCTAAGTAAAGATGATGTATGTGTGCCAAGGTCCAATGTGGTTGTATATCATTAGGGCTAAGTAATGATGAGGTATGTGTTCCAAGACCCTATGTGGTTGTATATCATTAGGGCTAAGTAATGATGACGTATGTGTGCCAAGACCCTATGTGGTTGGATATCACTAGGGCTAAGTAATGAGGACGTATGTGTGCCAAGACTCTATGTGGTTGTATATCATTAGGGCTAAGTAATGATGATGTATATGTGCCAAGACTCTATGTGGTTGGATATGATTTGCAAATATAAGTGCTGCAGTGCAGACATAACTGCACAGAATGAACGGTTAGGTCAACCACACAGTTCAGTGCAATTCATTTCTATGTAATGAAGTAATAAACAGGAACAATACTTATGTGTTCAACTTCTCTTCCTAAAATGCAAATCAGAGAAATTCATTTGCCTGTATGTTAGCAAAGTATTAGCATGTGTGATTCTAATTTGTGGTGTCAAACTTGGAATACGATGTATTTATTTATTTTATTTATTTGGCATTTGTTTACCAAGAAAGTCTTACTGGGAATGAATTCCTTTTTCAGCGTATGCCCAGGGTAGCAGTGTTCAGTGGTTCTCCCTGTCAACCTGCGGGGAAATAAGGAGCATTGAGAAAATGGCCTGATTGTGATTAAATGTAGAACAGATCTGTCTTATGTTAAAGTTTAATGTGTCATGATGTCAATATTTGTCATGGCAGTACTTGCTCATGTCTTTGCAAATGTACACTTTGCATGTATGTCTGACATGTTAGGGAAAAGCTTTAATGAACTGTTGTGATTGCCTTCACTCTGCTTAATGTTAGGCAGTGAACAAACATGGTTCACTGCTGAAAGAAAACAGTAGAAACTATTTGGTCAGCCTTCTGTAGTACCAACATGCTTAGCAATGACACTTGGCTGTCAGTACTCTGGACAGTACTCAGTGGAGAAAATCCACTTGTCACGTTATTTTTTTCTGTGGCACAAGGTGTAAGTGCAGTGAGCTAAATGAAAAAGCAGAGGACAAGCACATTTCAATTCAGTACACAGATAATTTTACAAAGGGTGTCAGAATGTGATTATTATAAGTAATTTTTATCATGATTGTTGCACTACATAGAAATGGCTGTCCTAAATATGTTGATTGCCCAAATTATGTCAGCAATGCCTACCGAAATAAACTTTTATACCTATTAACAAACACAAATACAAACAAAAATATTGGAAAATACTTTACAGCATACCTCTCAAATGTCCAGATTTTAAAAGAATGTCCAGATTTTTGCCTCATATATTTGGTCTGTTCCTCATAAAATTTATGTTTTTCTGGCAAAACACTGAGGAATGAATCCACAAAATAATGACATACATTTGAATTTTGGACTTTGTTTCCTTCAGAAAATGCATGTTAGCACAACTAAAATTTGTCCATATTCTTGAGCATTTTCCCCCCATTATTTTAGGCTTTCTCGAGATTTTAGATGCACAGAGGTTGACAGGTATGCTTTACAGTCATTCAATTGCATTCTCATGGAATACACTTCCATTGTCCCTTTGCTCCACTACCAAAAGTGACGAATTCAAGAAGCAGCTAAAAATTAATTTCCAACATGCATTGATCTGTACTTGTCAGGAAATAATCTAATACATTTTTCTTCTTCTCTCAATTAACATATCTGCCTGGTCTTTCATATCTAAACTGTCTACACATATTACTCTCTCTCTCTGCAGTTAATACCTATGCTATTAAATGCATATTTGATGTACTATGTCATGATGTTACTCTGAATTGTATATTACATATTAAACAATATGTTTTATTTTAAAACATTGCTGTATTTACTTGTATGTAACTTAATGCTAACCAAATTTCTCAAACATATTGCTAGTGCATTCTCAAAATACTGTACTTTTGCGTTGTAAATATCCCTGTTGTATATTTCTCTTTCTCTGTTTTTGTACTGTTAAATATCTTACAACTTGAATTGTTAGTTTTTTTTCTTATTTTTATTAATTACTTTCCTGAAGCTTTTTTTTCTTCAGGTTTCCTCTGAAAAAGGGGTCTCTGGGCCCAGTTGGACTAACCCAGTTAACAAATATAAAAATAAATAAATAAATAAAATAAATAATAAACATATATATCAGCCATGATTAAAGGAAAATTGCAAGCTAATTGGGGTAAAATGTGTTAAAAATGATAAGGATGGCATGCATTTTGAGATAATCATTATGACTGTGTACATTTCCGTAGCATGTGTGTGTATGGTAGGATACCTTGTGAAGTGTGGGCATTATGTTTCCTCACCATAAGGACAGTAACCAAACGGTATAAGATGAACATTTCATCCATCAGCCTACTAAATATTTTACAGTATAATGTAATGAAGCCGAAGATGTGATGAGGAATGGAGAGATGGAGCAACACATGAGTTGGTGTTATGGCACATTTATGAACATATTTATGGTGTGTTTGTATTAGGTGTTTTCTCAATCAGAATGTGTCCTTCTCTGTACCATGAAGTGATTGATATAGGGACTGAGAAGGTGGAGGCATGACAATAACCAATACATGCACCTACAACTGGTTGAAAAAGGTGTAGGACATTGGAAACATTGTGGTGACATGAGGATGGTGTTTTGTTGATAGCAGATATGGCACACATTTAGACAAGTAAGATTAATTTGGAGAAAAATTGCATTACTGCATTACATATGTCAGGATTCAAACCTTTGGCAGTAGAAATAAAACTTTTACAATCTATCTTGCTGTTTTAAAAATAGTGACTCTCCACTAAAACTTAACTTTTTAGACAGGTAAAACTTAAGTTGCCTACTTTCACATCTAATTTCTCTAGTGCACACTGCAGTGTTTAGGATTAACCATTTTTTCATCTTACCTTTAAGCATCCCTGTGACTAATACCTGCTGGAAAGCACTAGGAAGCCTTAAACTGATACAAGCACTCAACTCTCATTAATAAGCAGAAATTAATCATAAGCACTAAACAGCCTATAATTGCAAAGTACATTGCTAAGGTAAGGGAAAACAGCTCCAGTACTTTTCAAAAAAAAGCACCAAACTAGGCATGTCCAAGGGTCAGCTTCCATTGATTTCTCCTGTCCACCTGGTGAATCTGGGCATACTGGGGCAATGCAGCAATTGCCTCATGTACACAGACAACCATCTCCTCCTACCACCCAACACTACAACCTGTGAGAGATGCATTTACATAGCCAAACTGGAAGCAAAGCTCTCTCCACCCAAGATTGTGCTAGACAGTCAAGAGGAGAGTGTTAACAACTGCACTACACCTCAAGCAACACATAGCCCTTCTAAACTCACACCACCAACACCCACACATAGCAACACTAAATCCACATATGCAGAGGCCCTTAACTGTAACCTGCCCAAGCAAAAAGGACCTCCGAAGATTAAACGGAAACAAACACCAATCACAACCAAATTGTCACATAGCTCACAACACCAGTGTGCCACCCAGCAACAGCCCCTAAGGCAAGACAACGTACCTAACACTTTAGTCATAGGTGACTCTATAATCAGGCACACTGATGTCCTACTCACCAGGCTGAACAAGGAGAAAATTACAGTGAGCTGCCTGTCGGGTGCCAGGAACTGCCACATAATTCATGCACTGAAGTCACTCCACAACAAATACAAATATGACTCTGTCATTGTCCATGTTGGAGTGAATGACTTGAGACGTATCTCCCTGGACTACATGAAAAGAGACATGGAAGAGCTCTCGGATAATGTGGCCCAGGCAGGTATGACCCTAGCCCTGAGTAGCATCCTGCCTTCGCCCAGAATGGTACCACAATATAAGGACAAAATGATTGACTTCAACAACTGGCTAAGCTTCTGGTGTCATTCAAAGGGGATCCAGTATCTGTCTACCTGGGACAACATGATCGACAGACCACGATGCTTTGCCAGAGATGGTCTGCTCCTGTCGCCCCTGGGGTTCAGGTTACTGGCAAAGGCTCTTGCCACCCCTATAGTGCCTTTTTTAGGCAAAGTTGAAAGGACAAAACCACCACCGTAACAGGTACAAGCATGCAAAATCTGAAGGTAATGCTACTCAATGCTAGAAGTCTAAACCTCAAAATGCACTCTCTCGAGGTATTCCTAAAAATGGAGAACATCGATATCTGTGCAGTAACTGAGACATGGTTCAAGGCTCCAGAGAGCACCCCTGCAATACCAGGGTACAACTCTTACCACACTTTTTGGCCACCAAACCAGGATCAAAACACTAAAGGTGGAGGAGTGTCCATATTCACCAAGGATATTCACACCACCAGGTTAGTTGCTCAACACAATGTGTCTGAAATTCTCCAGGTGCAACTAAAACTAGGTAAGACTGCAATCTAATTTGTAGCTTGATACAGATCCCCCACCATGCCCCAAGATTCTCACTATACCTTTCTAAACATACTGGAAAATATTAATATACAACCAAATACCCTAATACTGGGTGATTTCAACTACCCTGCCATTAACTGGAAAAACTACTTGTGTACCAACACCTTTGCCAAACGGTTCTTGGAATTCATAAATTCCAATGCCCTGGATCAACTAATCCATAGTCCCACCAGGGGCTCCAATATCCTAGACCTGGTAATTACCAACATGGGAAATTGATGCTCCACACCTATGGTCACCCTCTCATTGGTCAGGTCAGACCATAAGCTAATCACCCTTAACATCCACATCCCACCTCCACCCCCCAGTAAGGAAACCTCCATAAAAAACTTCTCCAAAGCCAACTTCATGCTACTCAAGTCAGAAGTTATAAACTTCATGACACCCATGCAGATGGGAACTGAAAGTTCAACTGCTGAGTCCTACACTAATGTACTGTACGAGCACATCCACTCATGCATGAATCGTTCCATCCCAAATAGAACCAAGATGCTCTCCTCTGAAAAAAGGAAGCTAATCTGGTGGTCCCCTGCCATAAACAAACTTTACAACAAAAGGAAGAAACTGTTGTAGAAAAGAGGAAAATCCCAGGATGCAAAACCTCCCTTACCAGCCTCAAATAGAAGCTGAGATCCCTCATAAAATCCTCCAAAGCTAGTTATGAAAATAAAATTGCTAAAGATTCCAAAGAGAACCACAAGGCATTCTATGACTATGTCAAGAATCTAAATGGCAATGCTCAGATCTGCTCTGAGCTACAGTAGAATGGCATTAAATATACTGATCCCAAGGATATTGCCAATATCCTGGCAGATCGATTCAGTGCCAACTTCACCCCCCTCTCACCCCCTAAATGGCCCATCTCAATACCGGAAGATTGCCAAATTCCAGTAATAATGGCCACACAGGTAAAAAAACGCACTCTCCAAAGCTAACACTACAGCATCCATGGGACCAGACATCCCGGACTGTATACTACATGAACTACAAAATGAACTGGCACCTCATCTAAGTGTCATGTTTAATCATACCCTCACCTCAGGCTTCATGTCCACTGAGTGGCATACAGCTGCAGTTATCCCACTCCACAAGGGGGGATCCATCTTGGATCCCGGGAACTACTGCCCCATCAGTCTGACAAGCCTGATCTGCAAGGCCGTGGAACGTATTATCATGGAACTTATAAACAAAGACATTGGCAACCTTAAAACACTGGACCCCACCCAGTTTGGGTTAGTGAAGGGCTGATCTTGTCTCCTGAACCTGATTGACTTCTTCAAATCAGTTTCTAGAGCAGTGGAATATGGTAAGGCAGTCCACACAGCCTATCTGGGCCTCACCAAGGCCTTTGACACCATCCCCCACTCTGGAATCATAGATAAACTTACTAAGCTGGGCATTAATCCCTACGTCACTCAATGGGCTGCTAACTGGCTTACTGACAGAACCCACACTGTAAAAGCAGCTGATTCCAAATCCAGCTCCAGTCTAGTGACAAGTGGAGTGCCTCAGGGTTCTGTCCTGGGACCTCTCTTGTTTGGCATCTACTTCTCTGAAGTATAGGCCAACACTAAGGGACTCTGGCTAACAAAGTTTGCAGATGACTGCAAACTGGGAGGCATTATTGAATCACCAAATGATGTCGATACTCTACAAAAGGGCCTTACAGAAACAGATGCTTGGTGCCAGAGCCATGGGCTCAAGCTCAATGCCAAGAAATGTATAGTTATACCCTTTGGGAAAAAACATGTACCCATGAATTACCACATAGGTGGCAGTACACTAAACACTGAAAGTGTGATAAGAGATTTAGGGACACAGGTGGACAGTGGTCTCACTTTCAATAACCACATCGCCGCAACAGTCAGGAAATCCTTCTATGTGGCACACCTCATCACTAAAGGCTTTTCATCCAGAAAAAAGGAGGTCATTGTCCCACTGTACTCATCCCTCATTAGATCCATTATAGAATATAAGGCCCCATTTGATATGTACCTCTAAAGACATCTGCAACAACTGGAAAGGTCACAGAAATACCTCACTAAAAGAATCACAGACCTAAAGCAGATGCCCTATGCTGACCGCCTTAAAAAACTCAAGTTATACTCTGTCGCATATTGTCTACTCCAAGGTGATCTCTGCTTAACATACAAGGCCATGTCAAACCCAGAGCTGTTGGACATGCTATACTTAAAGAAATCCCAATCCCTCAGAGCCACATGCTCCAGGGATCTAAACCTTGTCATCACAATAAACAAAACATGCTGGAGGGATAGGTTCCTGACCCAGAGACTCCCCAGACTCTGGAATAGACTGCCCATACATGTCTAGTAGAGCACCTGTTTAGCCCGCTTCAAAAGGAACCTTGATGACTGGATGGGAGAAAAGAAATTCACCCCAGGGATCACGTCAGTCAACCTGCTAGACAGGGGTCCAGGGAAGTAAATAGTGTGGGAAGAAATAGCCAGGGAATTGTTATGGCTAGGCTTGTATAGGCCCTAGGGCCGATAGCCTAGTACCAACCTATAAACCTATGAACCTATGAACAGGCATGTTAATTAGCCCAGATCACCACAGAGGAGCTCATGCTGCAATACCTTCAATCACTCATAACATTTTCAATAAAGTCATTAAGTAGACAGCAGTATGCATTACACGTATATCAACTGTAGCTTCTGTTACATGTTACATGATATCCAGCAGCGTGATACATATGGAAAAGTAAGTGTATCATAGTTTATTACCCTATCTTTGTTTTAGTATAGTACAGCAGACATATTGGTATTTGCGCTAAGCTAACCATGGCAAAGCGGTCAAAAACTCAACACATTTTGCAATAAAACTCATAATGCTATTTAGCATCACCTAGTACACTTGTTCAGTTCCAGACTTTGAACAAATACTGATGATGAAGATTGGTAAAACAGAAGGGAGGTAGACAGATACACAGGCAACACATATTCATGAAAGAGACTTATAAAAACAGACAGTAAGAATTTCACTTACTACTGAGTTAAAACCCTTGACAAGATGCAAAACTAAGTTTATAAAGTTGATCACTATCTTGACACACCATAAAGGAAATCCTACTTAACACATGTAAAAAAATCACACAATTGAAGGCACAGTGATGATTTACTGAGGCATGGGAAGATGTTGGCATTAGCTTTCTGCAAAGTAATTACAGTATGAGAATGCCATAAGATGAACTTTACATCCATCAACCTAATGAACAGTCAACTGGAAAAAGAGGTGAGAGAGAAGGGGGTAGAGAGAGACAAAGATGGACTAAGACACATCAAAGTTTGGAAATATGGGTCATCAAGGCACATCTTTATGGTGTGTCCTCATTATTGATCTACCATGCTCTGTACCATTAAGTAACAGCTATGGGGTTCCAAAAGGTGTAGGTGAGGAAAAACATGATTAGGACATGGGCAGAATAAGGGTGGTTTAATAATTCTTCCTCATGGGCACAGATGTCTTTTCAAGTGCATTTTTGCCATAGCATTCAAAATCTGTTCATGAGCAGTCGTAACTGGATAAAAATGAAGATGTGTGTAATTAAACATGTCAAAGAAATATAAGATCACAGTAAGAAATAATGTGACATACATCTGGAATCAAACCCTTGATGCTATGGCCAGAAAGCAATCTTCAGACAAACGATTTATGTCAACACTCCACACAGGAAGTTGCACTTTGTTACATCCAGTAGTCAAAGAATTGTTACCGTAACTGTTGCAAAGTATTGCCTTTATTCTGTATTCTGATAACACAGCATGTTTAAAAACCTTTGGGTGAGGATAAATGGACTACTACATGTCATGGCAAAAACTGACCAGGTTTTGCCATATAACAGGAACAGCCATTTGTCATCACTCATCATTGGTGTGTGATGCCAAACTCCATGCAAATGATGAAGACAAAAAGTGAAGATTTTCTTATGGCCAGTTCTGGCCATGTGTGCTGGGTGTGATCCTATTTCTAGACCAGATTAAGTGTGTGACAAAGGGATTGATAGGAAAGTGGTGAAATGAGGGGGCAAGCAGATGAGAGGACACAAGGGAAAGAACAGAAGAATTTGCAAGAAGATAGTGGGAGAGAAACATAGCTATCCACTTCTTCACAGCATAAATTTAGAACTGTAGACAGAATTTGCTGAATGTGGACTGTCACCACACTAAGGCTAGATGACAACAACATAATAAAGTTGTAGAGCCAATTGTACCAAATCAAGTGTGTCAAGAAGATACCTAGGTGAAGTGTAGAGCTATGTATGGATCAATTTTTTTTTTTTTTTTTTTACTTTCAAAGAGAGGGGAATATTGGGGAAGGGCATTAGGAATGCGAGGGTCAGGTAGGAAGGGTAGGTGAGAAGAAGAGCAGAAGGTGTAGAATGTAGAGTAGAGCGGATCAATTTTTTCAAAGAGAGGGGAATATTGGGGAAGGGCATTAGGAATGTGAGGGTCAGGTAGGAAGGGTAGGTGAGAAAGTAGGAGCAGAAGTACAGGACACACAAGACAGACAGGGATGGTGATGGACGCAAAAAGTTGGAGGACACCATGACTGGGGATAGGCAGTGGACATCAGAGGCACACCCATGTCAAGCCTGAGAAAATTAAAAATTTGGTCCTCACCCTCAGAATTGTCATCACTGTCTCCTGCCTCAGTTTCTTGTGTCAGTACTTGAAGTGGCATCATCTTTGCAACCTGACAAGGCACCTTTCCTACACAGCCCATTGGAGCACCAAGGCTCCTTTCTGTGATACCTTCCACCAACTCTGTCAGCTTTTGCTAGGTGACAAAATCACCACCTCCAGTACTACTACTACTACTACTACTACTACTACCCCCAGAGGGTACCAGTGCACCATCAGCTGAGGCAGAGTTACCTGATGCAGATGGAGCAGGTGGGACAGTGGTTGTGAATGCAGTGCTGACAGGTTGGGACCCACAAGTGCTGGGTGTCAGTGCTGCAACCTGGGGATGGATGACGAACTGATCCACAGTGGTCAGTCTGCCTCTCTGTGCTGACTGTAATTTTTTTAAGCAGATATGTAGAACAGTAGAACAATTTTATGCCATAGAAAACATATATAAAAAAGTCAGACAGAGACAGAGGGGGAGAGAGAGAGGGGGGGTAGTGTAAGACAGTTCTAAACTCATCCTTCCATTGGCTAAGGAGGTTCTTCTTGCACCATGTCAGGTCACTGTAGTGGTAACGATATTGCCCCCCAGTGTGTGGGATGCCAGTTATACTGGAGACAGTCTTGGCTATGCTTCTCCAAGTCTCAGCCTTATACTGATAACCAATATAGTCCCCATGCAGCAGTCTATGGCTGTAGTGCTTCATGAGGAGTGCCACAAAAATCCTGGACTCAACACCCCACCTCTGCTCTAAATTTAGCACCATTATCTCCCTCGCCAGCAATGTCTGCAGAAGTCAAGCAACAACTCTGTCTGAATTGAAGCCAAATTCCTATCTTGCATTTAACAGATAGAGTGCAAAAATGTACACCTATGCCAACTGCAGTTGTGTGATAGAAAGTAGAGAGATCCACTGCCAAACAAAGATACATGGATTTTATCAAACTGCAATGAAGGTGTGAGATTTGCCATGTGTGATGCTCAATCTATTCACACTTTTTACAATGGTGAACTCTGACATGCTTATTGGCTTGGCTTGGACACCTTGGTTTTGGAAGGTTAAATAGGATGACCTGGGACATAATTGTTGGGACTTGTAATCTGTAAAAAGTTAGTTCTGCACTGTGGGAATCAAAACTATGGAATAAAGAATGTACACATTTTAAAGCAGGATAATATTTGTCAGTGCTACAGGAGAACTACATTTTCAATTATGGTCATTACAGATGCAGTCTATGTCAGATCATCAAGTTTTCAGAAACTCTAAATTCCTACGGTTGACACCATATAAAAGAGTTTCTGAAAACTTGAACAACAAAATAAACACCAACAAGCACAAAAATCTACCTTTTTATGTTTTTTTAGGGGAGCAAGCCCCACTGCACCCCCACACCCCACTGCAAATTATATTTACCAACTCTGAGATTGCACTACATTGAGGAAAAGGGTAAATTTCCTAATCTGCAGTGTACCGTGATCTCCATTCAGAAGCTTTGACTTTTCAAGCACCCAATCATATGGTCTCCACCATATGAATTTCAAGTTTCTGAAAACTCGATCAACATATTGGGACCCAACAGATGTATTGCATTCAATATGAATGGAGATATACTTCACATAGGCTTATATGTGTGTGACAATAAGAAGTCCTAGAAACTGCTTTCCCATGAAAGAGGCAGTATTACTGTTTGTAAATATATTTCAAATGGTTAGATTTTCATGAGCTGAGTAATACAGGTTGGGGTATGATACATACATACTTCACAATGCATACTGTCCTAAACAATACGCAATTGTATTTTAATTAATTATCATAAATGTCATGCTCAAACAATTACGCACACAATCTAATGGATTTCATAAGTAAGTCATTAATGAGATATGCTACCTAGAAAAGTGTAGGCATGCAAGCATTACTGATACATTTCTTGGAGGCAATCTACTTATGATAGCCGCTTGTATGTAGTGTTACCTTTATAATCACAGTGTTGTGAGAAATGACATTCTGACAACCTTTGTAAAAATAAGTACTATCTGAATTTGAATCCTGGACCACCTGTATTCTGTCTGTAAACTAAAACAAAAAGAACACTGGAACCATGAATAGCTTGATTTATTCAGACGCTTTCTGTCTATAAACTCACTGCACTTAGATCTTGAGCCTCACAGCCACTTACAAGAGATGGATTTTCTCCACTCTACTGTCCAGAGTGCTGATGGCCATGCATCGTTGCTTAGCCTGTTTGTGCTACTGAAGGCTCCCAAAATTAAATTTGTCACATTTATCCTTAAGCATGTGAGCTTGTTTGCAGTCAGCACATCAGTGAATAACTGCAAAAGGACAGAAAATTCATAAAACAACAAACAAAGTTGTAATGTTCTTAAAAATTAACAATGACAAATACCTGCAGGATTGCCTTGACAATTGCAAACTATGTTACACCTCAAAACTGGTTCAGGAAATTGAAAGACTCTTCTTAAATATAGATTCATAGATTCATAGGATGTTACTAGGCTATTGACCTGAAGGTCTTTGCATGCCTAGCCGTAAAATCCCTCTATAATGCTAGGTGAAAACTATTGTTTATGCCCAAGATTTGTTAGCAAGGATTACCCATGTTCAAGAGAAAAGCAGGGGCAATCCTCAGCAGAAATGTATGGTTTCCTATCCAGTCATCTAAGCTGTGCTTAAACAGGCTCATGGAGGTACTCTGCTTGACATGGATTGCAAGCCAATTCCAGAGGAATGGCAACCTCTGAGAGATGTCCCTTCAGCGGGTTCTATTTATGTCACAGGCTGTATTGAGGTCCCTGGAATTGGTGAGTCTAGTCCCATTCGACTTATGGATGTGCAGCATATTCATTAGGTTTGGGTCAGAGATAGCCCTGTAAGCCAGACATAAGTCATCGCTAATTAGTCTATATACTATTGAGTACAGTGTCTGTCTGCATAAGACATGTGCTGAACACCCTGAATTTTCTTAGTTAGAAATCTCTGAGGTCTCAAGCTGTTGCAGGTATCTGGTATGGTACATACAAAGGGAGCATTATATTCAATAATAGTCCTGATGAGAGATGAGTACAGGGGAGTTATAACCTGTTTTGCTTTTGAGATGATGCCTTTGCTAATCAGGTGAGCAACACAGAATGTCTTCTTCGTCACAGAAGACACATGGTGGTCAAAGCTGAGGTCATATTCAACTTGTGTTCCCAAGTCTCTCAATGCAGAATTGGTACTTATGGTACTACTGTTTATTTTATAATCAGCAGGGACAATGATTTTACCAAGGGAATGATGATGTATTTTATAACATTTAGTTTAAGACCGTGGCTTTGGCACCAATCATTGGTCTGTGTAAGCCCCTTTCGAAGACTGTTGACATCACTATGGGATTCAATGATAGCAACTAATTTGCAGTCATCTGTAAACTTGGTTAGCCACAGCCCCTCTGTTTTGGCCTGGACTTCAGAGAAGTATATGCCAATCAAGAGGGGGTCCAGCACTGACCCTTGTGGGACCCCATTGGTGACAGGTCTACTGGTAGAGGTGAAGTCTCCCACTTTGACTGAGTGTTGTCAATCTGTGAACCAGTTTGCAACCCACCTGACAACATAGGAGTTGATATTCAAATGGTTTAGTTTGTCAACGTTGCCTGAATGTGGGATTGTGTTGAATGCCTTGGCCAAGTCAAGATAGAATGTGTTCACAGCTTTGCCTTTGTCTATGGCTCTGGTTACATTCTCAGAGATGTTCACCAGCTTTAGCAGGCAAGACCTACCCTCAACATAACCAAACTGAGATGGTTCTAGGGTTTGGAGGTCACCTATATCCGTATTTATGAGATCCATGATGATTTGTTCCATTGCCTTGCAGATGAGGCTGGTTAAACTTATGGGCCTATAGTTACCCAGGTCTGTTGTCAAGCTGCCCTTGTGGAGGGGGATAACAGTTGCTGTTTTCCATTCAGTGGAAACAAAGCCACTACTCAGGCTGAGGTTGAATAGGGTGCCTACTGGAGTAATTAGTTCTCATTTAAGAACATTAAGAATGCAGCCTGGAATGCCATCTGGTCCCATGAAGGCTGCATTCTTAGTCTTGGAGAGAGCATCGATAACTTGCTTTTTGGAGATGCAGGGACGAGGTGATGTTGAAGGCATGGTTATTGGTATGCTTGTGAGGTAGTGGGGGTGAAATATTTGCCCAAACTGTCTACTAGTAGGTTTGCAGTTTTTGCAGGGTCACTCTGTAATACCATCCACAAGTAATTCAACACACATCTGAGTCCTACTTTTTAGGTTGCGGATGTAGCTGAAGAAGACCTTATGGTTATCCTTGGCTATGGTTGCTAATTTTTTTTCATAGTTGTTCTTTGAGGATTTTATGAGTTGTCCTACTTGCTTGTTTAGGACGAGGAGGGTGCTCTTCCAATTCTGGGTTCTCACTTTTGTATTTTTAGACAGCAGCTTCTTTCACTTAATGTATAATCTATTAATGCCCAATTTCTACCAGGATGGTTTATTTTTTTCTTGATGATCTTGCTTTAATCCTATCAGGCACAGTTGTATCTATACATTTGTGTAGATGTTTATACAGGGCATTAGTGTATAGCTTAGTATAGCTGTCAATGCCATCTGTGGAAACTGGAGCTTGGAAGTCTCTTATACCATCCCTTAGTTGAGTATAGTTAGCTTTGGTGAAATGTTTTAGCCTGAACTCTCCTTTGGGGAGTTCTGGTGCTATTGCTAGTTCAAAAATAACTGATTTATGGTTGGATTTACCAGTGCTGGCCCTACACTTGAAGCATTGTGTCAGTCATTGATATTGGTGAGGACCAGGTCCACAATATTAGAGCCCCTTGTGGGGCGGTGCACTATTTGTTCAAGGGCATTTGAGGTTTACAAAGTCTAGGTACCCCTGTGCATGTAAGATTCCCAATTAATGGAGAGATTGATGAAATGACCCTTGACTAAGATGTTAGGTTGTACTTTGATCATCCCAAGTAGGTCTAAATAAGCTGTTTGTGCTTCTTGGTTCATGGAAGGGGACCTGTAACTGACAATGACATGAAAGGGGGTCTTACCCATGGTAATTTGGACTTGGAGTAACTCCATAGAGCTATCTTGTCTAACCAGTCTAGAGGCATAATTATCTTTAATGAAGATAGATAATCCACCTCCTTTGGTTCTCACACCTTCAATTTGCAATCTGAAAGTGTGGAAGGCATTGCAGCCTTGCAAGACTGGGGTACTTTCTGTGGCCTTGAACCAGATTTCTGTGACTGCACACATGTCAACATCTTCCAGGGAGAGGAGTGCTTTCACAGAGTGCAGTTTCTGATTTAAACTTCTAGCATTTAGCAACGTGACCCTTAGTTTCTTTATGTTTGATATTATCATGTCAGAAAATTGTTTTTGTGACCTTGCCTAAAAAAAGGCATTATGGGGGAGGCAAATGCCTTAGCCAGCAACCAAAAGCCAAGAGGTGCCATGTGAAGACCATCTTTGGCAAAGCACCATGGTCTATCCACCATGTCATCCCAGGCTGGCAGGAACTGGATCCCCTTAGAATGACACCAGAAACTAAGACAATTATTGAAGTCAATCATTTTTTGTTTATACTGTGGTATCATTGTAGTTGAGGGTAATATGCTACTCAAAGCTAGGGACATACCTGCCTGGAACACATATTGAGAGAGCTCAATCATGTCTTTCTTCATATAGTCCAGAGAGGTACATCTCAAGTCATTCACACCAACATGAACTATGGTGGAATCATAATGGTACTTGCTGAGAGACTTGAGTGCATGTCTGATCTGATGAATCCTTGCACCAGACAGACAGCTGACTATAACCTTCTCCTTGTTGAACCTGATGAGTGGGGTGTGTGTATATCTCACTATAGAGTCATCTATATCTAAAACATTTGGAATATATGTGCATTGCCTTAAGGGCTTATTTGGTGAGACAGTGGTACTCTCAAACCTTATAAAATACTTGTGACATCATTTATTGTTAGTGTTGTAATTGGTGAGGCTTACATATAATTTTTCCACAACAAAACACTGAAACCATCAGGTCACAGGGAGTATAAGTGACATATCCAGCATTTATCAAACACACAGTTAGGATGTTTAAGTCATTTTGCAAACTATATGCAAATGCTAACAGGTGACAACATTATCAAAAGTAGCCATAGTGGGGATTAGAAGCCAAGACCAACTCTGATAATGCTATGAAGTCAGTGTATTTACAGTTTGTGTTACAGAGACAAGTAGTCAACAAGTACATTTCATTCATTCAGTAAAATTTGGAGCACTGAAATGCACGCAACACTGCCAGGACTGTTTGCACTAATAAAGACTACTGAAATGATATTTGCAATTTTCCCCTTCAGCATTGAATCATGTTTATGCTCTGTAGTGTAATGCAAAATTGAGAAAAGAAAAACAATTAAATGTGATTTAAAATAAAAAAATACAAACACGCTCTCTAGTTGCATTCAACAGTTATACCGTAAGCAGAAAACGTCTCATTTTTTCATCTGCTTCAGACATTAGAAGTAGCATGTAGACTCCACACCCCCAGCATGTCATATAGGATCAATCCTTCGAAAGGGAACATAAAGACAATGACAGCAGGACAGGCTCAGCACAGTAAAGTGAATCGGCCAGGACACAAATTATTACACTGGCAATTACTTCTTACTGTCATGATGAATTATTGTGAGAGTTTATGCAGCATACTTAGCAGACCCGACCCCATTATTTATGTAAATCCTTTGTTGTTACAATACTTTACAACTTGTCATATGATACAATATCCCTAGCTACTCTTATTAATAATGACAACAGGTGACTATACACCTACAACACTTTTTCAACATCAACTAACATGAAGTTCAGGTAAGATGTGGAACGTTTATCACATACTTTAGCATATGCATTTCATATACAATGCATTATTATTCTGTATTTATTCTATATTCAGTTTAAACAAAAATATCTGCAAGCTAGATTCAAACCATGCATCACCTGTTTTGTTTCTTTAAACTCATTGCATTTATGCTACAGTGGTATATAAGTACAATGTAGAATTTATACACTTACTGCTGTTCAGAGTGCTTATCAAAGTGCACCTCTGCCATTCTAAAATGTGTTACTGATGACATTCAAGATTAAGTTTCTCAGTCTGTACCGTGGGCAGTGGACTGCCACTCACCGCCATATAATGCTGCCAGTTTAAAGTGTGCTTTACCAATGAGCTCACAAAGGATGAACATAATAAAAAATAAAGAGTATCAGACATCAGTGAATAATAATAAAAAATCAGGATTGTGGGGTTCTTTACTTTGTCTGCCTTATAACCTGATGTTATGCATTACCTCACCCAAGCATCACACTATCTGGATATGAACCCCAAATCAATGCATTAACAACACACATTCATGTTTCTTATCCCTCTTTGACAGTGATACAGGCTTAGATTAGAGCTCAGAAAATGCACACTCCTTAGTGATTTAACTTACCAGACCATCAATTATAGATCCACCTGTAGAAAGTTGAGAAAATTATCCTTTCTCATTTGCTTGAACATTTCTAGATAAATGTGATATTGACAACATATTTAGACTAATAATAACCCACACGATATTAATGTAAGGTTGGCAACACTGCAGCTCTTTCTTCATTTTATTTCTGAACATCTTTCCCTTCTTTCACCTTAACTAACACAAATGCATCCTCATGCATTTCTTTGCATCTTTGTTCAGTTTGCAATATAGCTGATTAGAACTGCAGAACATTTTTTAATCAGAAGGTGGGCGAGTGACCTATTATTAAAAGAATATCATTATTATTAAGGTTGTTTTCATAGCTCATTCGGGGTGCTTCACACTTTTTCTTAAATCTAGTCTCTATGACACCCCCACTTCCCAGAGGAGCCTTTGAAGTATTGTTTGTTGCTGCAGTAAGATTCATCATGCAAACCTGCAAGCCATTACCAGCTACAAATAGTCAGTGTTCTTCCTTGCAGTCCTAGGGTGTGTGTGTGTGTGTGTGTGTGTGTGTGTGTGTGTGTGTGTGTGTGTGTGTGTGTGTGTGTGTGTGTGTATGTGTGTGTGTGCAGTTGTATAAATCTTTAAATACTGTTTCCCTCCCCTATACCAAGTGAATTTTTTGTATTCAGGAAAGCTAATGATTTAACACCTCATTTGCATCTTCACAATGCTGAGAGGGATGAATCTACACTGTATAAAAGTAATTGTGTAGCCATGGAACTTGGATTAGGGAAGACTGGATTCAGAGAGCTTGGAATTGCAATATGCACTGAGGACATTTATCTACTTTCTAATCTGATGTTTTGCAATGGTATGTAGGTGTTTTATAAAGAACACTTTCTGTTAACATTAAGGATGGATTGCAATACCCAATACAACCATGGATCTATATGTTTGCATTCTTTCTCATCTACTGTTGGCATAGCCCATGTGGAGCAGTTATTTCTCTGCAATATACATTTTTAGAAAGGAAGCTACCTGACATTATAGTGTACAGTTTTGTTCTCTGTGAATTCTACTAGTTATTGCAAAAGAATGTAATAATAATTTTTAGCAAGGTTGGGGTGTTTTACATATGTAACCCAAAAAGTGTGTGAAGCTTGTGATATCTACCTGTCCATGCTCCACACCAGTGTAGATCCCACTGATAACACTGTTCTCCATTTATACTTGTTCTTTGTGGATTCATGTTTTTAATAATGCAAAGTATTACAGAATCACACAACTGTTGTCCTCCTTGCATACTTTTACCATTGATTATCATTTTGTTGTTGGTGGGTTTATGTCTTAACTTGTCTGTACTCAAAGCAAGCCTTAATTATCCAATGTTCTTGTGGCTTCATTACTTTTGTCTTAATTGCTTCTTGTTATACAGGATTAGGGTGTACAAGACATATACACCCTCTCAACCAATTGGGGACAAATTTCAACAGAATCAGGGACAAGTCAAGAAAAAATCAGGGACAATCAGGGACACTTTTAAAATATTAGTGCTATTAACTTGAAACATTGACAGAATCAGAGCATAGGAATTAATACACATTTACTGAAGTAAAAGAAGCTTATAACTCTCAATTATTGTCATTATTCTCTAAGTGTAATTCACCACCTTCCCTCCAAAAGTCACTAGTTTTAGGAGGGATTAAGAGGGATAGAGTTAAAATTTGAGTCAAAATCAGGGACATCCCTGAAAATCAGGGACAGTTGAGAGGTAGTCACCCATATGCTACTAGACAGTGATACAGAGAGTGAAGTTAGCATCCATTCAGTGTGTTGGGGCAGATGATTCAAGTTATCTGGAGACATTTCATACTGTGTACACCTACATCTTCTAGCAATATCTGCAAATGGTACTTCTACCTGTGACTCCTTATCTGTATCTGCTAGATCTGCTGACCCTGGCTGTGGTCCTTGACACTGTGATCCCTCACCTTACTGTCCTTGCTAAAGCTGTTTCCTAACTATTATATTGTGCAACATTGTAAAGACTGTGTGGTTGACTTGGCAGAGGTCACTAGGTTGTACTGCAGGGCAACTTCTGACAATCCAAGATGACATTCTATGAACATTTCAGCTAGACAAAATTACATTCTATGCTATACCTAGATTGATCATGGCCATCATTGTATCCTTGGTCAGTGGGGATGTGTGCGATTCTCATGGGTGTCATGAACCAAGTGTCCAGGGCATCACCTATACCTGCCAGTAGATGCCCTTGTGGAGAGTCACCCCAAGGAAAACCTTGTGTACAGCTGAACAGAGTGTCATATGTATGACTCAAGAAAAGTGCCTGGTTTACCTTCACATATATTACAGATTATCCATGGGCCACTACAGACAAACTGACAGTTAATAGTGTTATTCATTCCTATTAACGTATGTCCTTCCTTGGCCCTCTGTGAGTCTCTAGGAAGTACCTGTATGAAGTATACATGTAACACTACACATACCTTGGTTTCAACTTGAAGGGTTTCTGTACAATTTCCCCTAGGTCTGTGGTTGGAGTAGCAGAGGCTGCATAGTTCCTCTAGTGTTTCCCTGTCCACCATGTATCACTCTACTATTTCAAGCTAATGCAGTCCTTGGTAGGTCAAACGGGATGTGAACACCCTTCTTCTGCTTGACCGATGTCTATCAGGAGCAGCAGCAGCATAGATTTGAGTCTGTTGCACAAACACATGCAAGAGGGCAGCAGCAGCTTCTAACATTGCTTTTTTATGTGATACTGGCTGTATTCCAATAGGATTTGGAATTCAGGACAAAAGGCTACAGTAAGTGTACACAATTGATTTATAAATTGCTGAAAAGCTCCACCATCTTGGATTATTTAATTAGCATGTAATTCCAATAGTTATGGATGGTTTCATTATCATACTCTGCCATTTACCTTTGCTTTGAGGCTCTATGTATAATGAATGCAAAATAGCAAGCTATCATGTGCACAACATGGTGTGACACACACATGATAGCAGCATGATTTGTAGCCATTCATGAATTTGGACCATCATTTTCACCAATTTTGTAACAAAGCTTTTGTTGCCTGCAACCAATTGTCACTGCCATTATCTTTTTCACTCTACATTACTTTTGCCTCCTTTTCTTTCACAGCCCTCCCCTTCTTCTTTTCTTCACTTCTACCCTTTTTAGCAAAATATTTAAATTTAATTTGGGTATTCTTGCCTTGACATGTGTCACATATTATTGGTATTTACTTTTCCCTTACAACATACTAACTATTCTTCATCTTCAACTTTACTGTCAATTTTATTATATTTTATTATACAATTTATTGCATAAGCACTCTAAAATTATTAAAAAGAAACAATGCATAATATAAATAAATAAAAATTAAAACATAAATAATGCAGAGATATTCATAAGGTCAACATTCTTTGAACAAACACAGACATACAACATGGCTTCTTTACACATGCTCAAGATGAAATTCCTCGAGTCAGTAGCACACAGGGAAAAAAAAGATGAACGGCATAATGGCAAACTTTTTTTCCCACGGGAAATCATTGGCTGTGGGCTTTCTATTTGTGCACCAGAAATAATTAATTTCTTTAGGGAGTTTTCTCCCATCTTTGATTTGGTGCAATCCTTAAGTTAGTGTAAATATATATATATATATATATATATATATATATATATATATATATATGTGTGTGCGTGTGTTTGTGTGTGTGTGCATGTGCTTATGTGTGTGTGTGTATATATATATATATATATATATATATATATATATATATATATATATGTGTGTGTGTGTGTGTGTGTGTGTGTGTGTGTGTGTGTGTGTGTGTGTGTGTGTGTGTGTGTCTGTGTGTGTATATAGATATATATATATATATATATATATATATATATATATATATATATATATATATATATATATATATGTGTGTGTGTGTGTGTGTGTATAAAAGACTGTAATGTGGTAGGGGCTTGCTCTCACACTTGTAGATGAATGGGGGTGGGGGCTTGCTACAGCACAAAAAAATAAGAAAAAAATTAGGTTTTCACCATTTTGGATTTCTGGCATTTTTTTACTTTAAGGAAGTTTATGTTTGATAATAGACCCATACAACATAATATAGTCAGTACAACTTTAAAGCTGACACAACAGCAAAACTGCAAACATAAATTTAAAATCATTTATATCTATAAAGTCCAGAATTTAAGTAGTTAGCAGCAGGAGAATATGTCCAGCAGAAAAAAAAATCCCATTGCACCAAGCCAAATACAATGAAGCAATCAACTATTATTCTCACCCACTTCCCATCAACTCAATTTCCAGCAAACTTAAATCTGTGCCACACGACTCTACAAAGGGTAGCCAAAACTCAGGACAATGTCCTGGTACCAATCCACTGGACCAGACACAAAGCCAATCACTGTCCAATAAGAATAAAACTAAAGACATATTTCTTGACTCCTTAATCTTGGAAGAGTGTCCAGAAACATTACAAGATCTAGCATACTGTACACAGACAGCATCATTTACATAACCACAGCGTCCTCAAAACTGCTCCAAAAACAACAAACAAACAGACAAACAAACAAATAAATGAACATACAGACAGACAGACAAACAAACAAGCAAACAAAACAAATAAATAAATAAACATGCATCAATATGACAACAGCACCAAGGTTCCAGGATGATGGTTCACCAAATGCAATTGAAGTCTGGACAAAATTAAAAAAATGGAAATATCTTAAAACAAATCATCCATGGTTGTATTAATCCTTTAAGTGGATTAAAAAGATAGCACATTTGCCTATGTGATTAGTAGATCAGGTCTATGACTTCTATTCCTACTCCAGGTGATAGGATTAATTTTCATGCTGCTGACATTGTAGTGCAGCGTTAGTGTGTGCTGTACTCCTGAATGTACCATTCTTCAGGTAAAATGCTAAACTAAGGTCTAATTTATTTGAGCTGGTGTTATCTCCAGCAGATGTAAAAGATCCCACAGTATTTATCAAAATGAATAAAGAAGTTCCAAATTTCCCTAGTAGATCAAATACCACCACATGTCCCTGCTAAAAAGATTCCACCAGCCTATACAAATAACTCTTCAGGTTTTTCCCTGAAAAGAGGCTACTAATGTAGGGCTACTAACCCAGTCAGCAAAGGATAGCTAGATAAATAAATAAATAAAATAAAATCTTAAAAAATAGAAAAGAAAATCAAACTCATCTCTCAAATGCCATTTGTTGCTATGTATAGCCTTCCACCCCATTTATCTACTATAGTCATGACTCAACACATGATCCTGCAATCCCACTCTTTTTCTAACATATCATTCTCAAGTATTGTTATGCTGACAGAGTGCAGTCCTCAGCCAGAGACAGATGGCCTTGGACTTCCAATTACACCATCACTAAGACATTGGCTTCAATGCATTGACAACCACCACACAGTTTGCTATCATTGTTAAGGTAATTTACCAGGAAGAACACATTTTATGAAGCTGCAGATTACAGAATCTCTTCTGAAAAAAACTGCATCACAGTTCTATTTTTTAAGTGTTATTGCACAAAAAGGTGCTGATGTTTTATGTCATGGTAATTAGACCTATTTCACTCAGAGGTTATGCTGATGAAGTCTTTAGTGCCATTGTCTTCAGAAAGCAGCATGTGCACAATGCATTACCCAAACATGTCAATGTTAACAGTGCATGCCTCTATGACAATAAATCATGCAAACAGCATGCTTGTGCATGTGGCACCCATACATCTATAGTACTATGGAGCAGTGCCACAAACATGGAGTAGTTTCATGGTCTAATTCAGCACTGTGAGAATATATAAGGCCATGGTGTAGCACTACAATATGTGACACATGCTTCATAATCTTGCATCCTTTTGCAGAGCATTAAAATTTTGATCTTGGATCCAATATGAGTGACAGGCCATGGCTACTTTAGATACAATAGACTAGGGGGCTCCAGTACAGTGTGACAGGGAGCACAGGGTTTTACAGTTCTGCCGCCTGGAATTTAGGGAGGCTACTTCATATAGGTTCATAGGTTCATAGGTTCATACTAGGCTATCTGCCCAAGGGCATTTATAAGCCTAGCCCATAGTTATGTGGCCCTTTAGTTTGAATAAAAACTATGCCTATCATTTTTCTGTGCCTCTGTCAAGCAGTGACACTGAAGTAATCCTGGGGTATCACTGGGGTATATTATCTCCCATCCATTGGTCAAGATTCCTCTTGAACAAGGCCAGCGAGGTGCTCTGCCTCACATGTACGGGATTTTGTTCCACAGCATAGGAGTCTCTGGGTGATGAATCTGTCCCTCCAGCACGTTCTATTTATAACCATGTCAAGGTTTAAGTCTCCGCCCTTGTGGTTCTGAGGATCTAGATTTTTGAGGTGAAGCATATTCATCAAATCTGGGTTTGACATGGCCTTATATGTCAGGCACAGGTCACCTCTGAGCAAGCGGTATGAGACTGAATAAAGCTGGAGTTCTTTCAGGCAGCATAAGACATATTTTTGAGACCCTTTATCCTTTTTGGTGAGGAACTTTGGGCCTTTCAAGCTGCATCAGGTGTCTGGTCAGATACATTCGGCATTGTACTCAATCATAGGTCTAATGAGTGATGAGTACAGGGGGACGATGACCTCCCTTGATCTAGATGTGAATCCCTTCATGATCAGATGGGCGATATAGAAGGTTTTCCTAACTACTTTAGCAACATGAGTGTCAAACGAAGACTACTGTCAACTTGGGTCCCCAGATCCCTGATGACTTTTCTGTGCTCAGTGGATTGTCACCTATATGGTAGCTAGGGGTAACCTTGTTTTCCCCCAAGGTATGACTATGCATTTTTTGGTGTTTAACTTCAGGCCATGGCTCTGGCACCAGTTATCCGTTTCTGTGAGGCCCTTCTGGAGGATATCTGTGTCAGATGTGTTTTGACTATGGCGCAGTTTGCAGTCATCTGCAAACTTTGTCAGCCATAACCTCCTATGTTTGCTTGTACTTCAGAAAGTAGATGCCGAACAAGAGTGGACCCAGGACTGAGCCCTGTGGGACACCACTTGTGACAGGCTTTGAGTCTGACATGGCTCCAGCAACTCTGACCCTGTGAGTTCTGTCGCTAGCCAGTTTGCAACCCATCTTGTGATGTATGGGTTTACATTCAAGCTGATGAGTTTTTCGATGATACCTGAGGCCTTTGCCAGGTCGAGGTAGGCTGTATGGACTGCCTTTCCTCATCAATGGCCTTGGTGACTGTCTCGAAAAAGTCAACCAAGTTTAAGAGGCAGGATCTGCCTTTGACAAAGCCAAACTGGGTTGGATCCAAAGTCTGCAAGTTCCCTATGTCTTTATTTATGAGTTCCATTATGATCCTCTCCATGGCTTTGCAGATAAGGCTTGTCAAGCTAATGGGGCGGTAATTTCGGGTCTGTGGAGGCACCGCCTTATGAAGTGGGACCACAGTCATCCTGAGGTGAGGCTAAGATTAAACAGCTGTCCTAACTGTGGGTTTAATTCTCGTTGAGTTCATGAAGCACACAGCCGGGGACACCATCCGGTCCCATGGATGCTGTGTTTTTGCCTTAGTGAGGGCAGTTCTCACCTGGGCGTTGGAGATGTTTGGGGCTACAATCCTCTGGAATAGATATCTCTCCTTTTGGGGAGGAGAAGTTTGCACTGAACCTGTCAGCCAGTATGTTAGCAATGTGTGTAGGTTCAGTAATTTTCACATCATTTTGAACTAATTCTGAGCATATCTGGGAGTTTCCTCCTAGGTTTCTAACATAGCTAAAGAAGGCCTTATGATTGTCTTTAGAGTCCTGGCGATCCCATTTTCTCTCAAAATTTGCCTTGGATGATTTTATGAGAGCTCTTAGTTTTTACTTATAATGATCAAAGGTGTCTTACCTTTCAAGGATTTTGCTCTATCTTGTAGTAGCTTCCTCCTTTTGTTGTAGAGCTTGTTTATGGCTGGGGTCCACCAGACTGGACGCTGCCTTTGGTACAGAGAGTCTTAGTTTTGTTTGGGATTGCCTGATCCATGCAGTCCTGTAGGTGCTGGTAGAAGGCATTTGTAAGTGATTCAGCGGTTTGAGTAATGTTTACCACTGGCTCAGGGGCCTTAAAGGAGACCACACTAGTTTTTAGAAGTGTGAAATCGGCTTTTGAGAAGTTTTTCACTGTGGTCTTTTTGTTTCAGGTGGAGGACCTCCAGCGAGATATGATCTGATCTCACCAGTGAGGGTATACTTCGGTGTTGAACATTTTGATCCCATGTTCGTGATGATGAGATCAAGTATGTTTTCACCTCTTGTGGGGATGGTGACTAGTTGTTCCATGGCATTTGAGTTTATGAACTCCAGGAATCTTTGGGTTAGAGTGTTCGGGCTTGAGTAGTGTTCCCAGTCTATATTAGGGTAGTTGAAGTCACCTAGTATGATGGTGTTTGGAGATACATTTATCCCTCCAATGTTTTCAGGAAGGCCATGTGAGGTTCCTGAGTTTGAGAGGGTGGCCTGTAACATGCTACAAATTGCAGAGCAGTCTTGCCTATGGTTAATTGCACCTGGATGGTCTCCGATGCATGTTGCCACCAACCTTGAGGTGTGGGTGTCCTTTTGAATATGGACACCTCCTTTCTTGGTGTTGTCCGGATTTATGATATGAGGTGAAACCTGTTAGTGCTGGGTTGCTCTCAGCCTTGAACCAGGTTTCTGTCACAGCACAGACATCGATGTTCTCCATATTGAGAAGGGCCTCGAAGCGCGCATCTTGAGATTGAGACTTCTGGCATTGAGCAGCATTACCCTTAGTTTTTTCCTTTTGGTGTTCTAGGGTGGTAGGTTTAGAATTTGAGCCTTGCCTAAAAGGCACTATGGGGTGGCAAGAGCCTTTGCCAATATCCGGAAGCCCAGGGTGACAGGTGCAAGCCCTTGTCCAGCATGTCATCCCAGGCAGACAGACATTGGATCCCCTTTGAATGACACCAGAATTTAAGCCAATTATTAAAGCTGATCATCTTATCACTGTATTGTGGCATCATTCTAGGTGAAGGTAGGATACTGCTCAAGGTCAGGGTCATACCTGCTTGGGCTACATAATCAGAGAGCTCCTCGGCGTCCCTTTCATGTAGTCCAAGGAGGTATGTCTCAGGTCGTTGACACCAGCGTGGACAATGACCGAGTGAGTGCACTTGTACCTGCTGTTGAGAGACCTGAGTGCTTGCGTTATGTGGCGGATTCTAGCCCGACAGGCAGCTTACTGTGACCTACTCCTTACTCAGTCTGGTGAGCGGGACGCAGTGTGTCTGACTATGGAATCACCAATGACAAGTGTGTCTGGCATTTTGTTTGGCCTTGGCTGTGACTGTTTGACACTCTGACTGTGTGGTCTATGTGTTGCATGTGTTGGGTCGTGAGGTGGTAGTTGTTTGGGTGTCTGCTTTGGTGGCCTCTGCTGTTTTGGTAAATTTTGACCAGAGCCTCCGAGTATGTCTTTGTGTGAGTATGTGTATGATTTGAAGTTGTGATGGTACCATGTGTGACTGGGTATGTATTGTGTGTGGTTGCCTTCTCCTCCTGTCTGGTCTTGCCAGTCCTATGTTGAGAGAGCTCAGCCTCCAGTTTATGTATTTGTGTTTTGTGGGAGAAGGAGAGGATTGTCTGTGTACATGAGGCAATTGTAACATTGCCTCAATATTCCCAGGTTCACCTGTTGAGCTGGAGAGGACACTAGCAACTGATCCCTCGACATACTAGAAGTAGTAGATAAAGAACTTTCAAAGGACTCCGGAAGAAGTGGGTTTTGGGCTGGTGGGGTACTATCTATAATAAGAGTGCTTTATCAAGGTGCAAGTACTGTAGGAGTAAGTGCTAGGCTTTACAGATAGAGAATAGTCTACTTGGGAATCAAGTAGAGATGAACTTTTCAGTTATAGGATATGCTGGTTAGATCAGCAGTACAGTTTAAGCGTGTTTTATAGCAGGGGCTGAAGGGAGCTAGGAATTGGCCCAAAACGACCAATGGACTACTAGTTTCTGGCTGAAACTTCACCAAATCGGACAGTGCTTCCCACTCCCACTGGTAAGCAAAGAAACTTCCCTCCTTCCTAATAAGGCAATGGATCAGTAACAGGAACTAAAACAAAGCCCAGGGATCAGCAACTCTGAAACTGGACTACTCTAGTTCAGTAAAGTGGGAAAACAAGAGATTTTTGTTTTATTACAGAGATAAGGAAAAAACAGACAGTAAATGCTATAAATGCTGTAGCACTTTAGTGTGTAGCCTACAGAAACAATTTGCAACAATTAGTAACTTAAAGTGCAATAAACAGTGTAAAATGCAGAAATGCAGTCGCTAGCTTAATAACAGTGGGAAAGCCACAAAAATACTTATATCTGGTAGAAAGTCACTCTTTTAGCTCTCTGCTGCTTGGATCACTCTGCAGGCCACCAAGAGGATCTGTGCAGAGTTGGTACAAGCTGGAAAACACGTGTTTAGCGTGCTTTATAGCAGGGGGCTGAAAGGAGCTAGGAATTGGCCCAAAACGACCAATGGACTACTAGTTTCTGGCTGAAACTTCACCAATTCGGACAAAAAGGCTGCTCAGTGCTTCCCACTCCCACTGGTAAGCAAAGAAACTTCCCTCCTTCCTAATAAGGCAATGGATCAGTAACAGGAACTAAAAACAAAGCCCAGGGATCAGCAACTCTGAAACTGGACTACTCTAGTTCAGTAAGGTGGGAAAACAAGAGTTTAAAAAAACAGACAGTAAATGCTTTTAAGTGGCTAGCACACTTGAGTGTGTTAGCCTACAGGTAAAATTAAGCAACACATAACCTTTTAAGAGTGCAAAACAGTTAATCAACACAAAAACAGTTTAAATAGAATGCAGAGCTGTATAAACAGGCTAAGATGCAAAGCAGTAAATATTCAAAAGCCAAAAAAATACTTAAATCAGTTATAGCAAATACAGTTATAACAAATGCTCTGAAATATACTGTATATTTCCAATATGTTTGAGAAGGACAGTCAGAACACAAGAAGGTTCAGTAAGAAGAAAAAAGTTTTGTTTTACTTTTTGAAAAGGTAAAAGGAGGAACAGAAGGCCTTATCAAATGTTCTCTCTGTATTAAGAAGAATGAGCTAATGACACTAGACTGGGAGGTGTGTCACAGTAGGGGCGGGCAACTTCAAAGCCACCAAGTATAAGAGCAAGACACCAACAGGGAGGGAGGCTGGGACAAAATAGCCTAAGACAACAAGCTATGAAAGTTTTTAAACAGAAAAAGATTTCTGAAGATTCTGAATAGACAAAGTGCTTTATATATATTAAATTATAAAAACAGTAATCTGTTAAAATAATCAAAAAATACTTATATTTTGTAGCTCAGTTGCGGTCAAACAACTTCTCCAGCCTGCACCAAAGAATAAGATATAACATACCAGAGTTGTGGGCCAAGGCTACTTCAAGCAATATGGAAAGCATGGCTCCAGCAGGGTGTGCCAGGGACATCAGAGCTTTCCAGTTCTGCATGCACAAGAAATTTAGAGAGAAGTTGCTGGGTGAGAGCAATAGTTGACTGTGGAATCTGGATACTAGACAAATATTTATTGAGATGGTGAGTAATACCAGTGGTATTGCCCATTCTAGTCAGCATGCCAGTATCATTACAGTGAACATAAGCAGCATCACCCCAACTTTCTTCATCAGTTGGAAGCAGAGGTTCAGTGGAGGGAGACTAAAATGTATATTTTATGCACTACTGTCTTCCACTATCTGAATTATTTTATAGTTGTACTTAAGAGAGGTCCCTATTGAAATGTCAGACCCTGAAATGCTGAGTGCTGGCATGCCAAAAAAAGCTCAAAAATCCAAAAGACAAGTAAATCTCAAACATTGCCTTTCACATTTAAACTTCTCCACCCCAAACTTATATCTACCAACTCCAAGATAGCCATACCTCAGATGTTTTGGGAATCATTCTAGTGGATCCTGACATTTCAAATGGTTACCACTTATTAGCTTGTTTTCTGATAGCAGAAAAGTTATAGAAGGTGGCAGCACCTGTCCTGGAAGTGTTGTGTCTGTGTGTGTGTGTGTGTGTGTGTGTGTGTGTGTGTGTGTGTGTGTGTGTGTGTGTGTGTGTGTGTGTGTGTGTGTGTGTATGTGTGTGATATCTGTGTAAATCCACTATACAAATGTGATTTGCATTTTAATATATGTGTATAATCATTTTGCCCAGGGTCACTGTTCTGCTATTCCATTTTTGGAGGAAGAGAAAAGGCCATGGTCACCTCTGACCATGATGCCTAAAGCTTCTGACACTTGTATTCATTAGTAGTTGCCAAGTCTAGATTTTAGCAGGAGTTATAATGATACCCCTCCTGAGGTGACCTGGTGAGGTCACTGTTGCCCTCCATGTTGGCTTCCCTGGACTGGGAAGACTCCTTTATTTTAAGTAAACTGGAGCATATCTCCTCTTTTCCTAGTATCAGTTATGTATTCTGATATCTTCCATGTTGGCCTTTCATAATGTGAATTGTTCTCTCATATCTTACATACAAATGACAGGCTCTGTCCTTCAGACCACTGGAAGAGCAACTAGCACAAAACATTCACCAACCTAGTGACTGACAAACTGATTGATTGATTCCCGATTTTGTTGTTTTGCCTGGGTTTGTTAATATATGGACTTGCACAGCATCCAGCTTTGCCAGAACCATGCTGTGTAAATGTTATAGCCATTGCCTTCCTTTAGGTGGTTTTCCAGTTCATTTATTGCCTACAACTGCTCATCACCACTTAGTCACCCTCTGTATATTTATACCTGACTGTTATCCTTGACACTCTTTATGTATATGCTACCATTGCCTGCCTTAGTCTATGTTCTGTGTTTGTTTGCACCTCACTTGACCTTACTTGTTTGTCCAAACCTTCTCCTTGCACTTCTACTTATTTCCCATCCACAGACACTTCTCATTACCTACTCCACACACTCGTCTTTTGCATATCTTGCAAAAGGGTCTAAAGGTTTCTTTACCTACCAAAATAAATAAATAAAAATAAAAGTATACTTTCTCCTCCTCAGCCTTCTATACCTTAGTTCCCCGTATGTGTTTACACTGCTTGCCCTTCTCCCATTTCCTAGCTTCCTACTACATTTTCTCATGATTTGTATGATGAACAGTCTCTGCAGTTTGCTGTGCACTCCCACATTAGTCTGTCTGTAAGTGGCTTTGCTTCCCCTTTTGTTCTGGGTAAGAGAGAGATGCAGCCATGCTATGCTACATTGCACATGTCAGTAAGCAATGCCATCACTGTGCTAGACTGCCTTAGGTGTGTCATCTGTCATGTAGATTAGATACCCTAGTGCAGCACTGCTACTGATACAGAGCAGCATTAGCGCTCTTTTATCCATTATTACTGCACTTTTCCTTTGAAGTCCTCTGCTTGGTATGCTTGCAATATTCAGTATGTAATAATGTCTATTCTTGAGCCCCCAAAATTAGCTCTGCTCACCTGCACAGTGCTTATCTATGAATTCCAACCATTTTTTAGTTCTTTTATTTTCACTGTTTTTATTTTAATGTTAATGAATTTCATTTTCTTGGGAGCTGATTTAATTGGCAGTGCTGTTTTTCTACAGAAATCATAGAAATCATAAGAACTGCATGCGACTTACTCTTGCAACCATTTACACCCTGCCAACACCCAAGCTTAGACTTTATATCGTTTTCATGAAGGGGGTAAGGCAGTCACATCAAGGTGAATTTGTGTATACCCATCCAGTCATCCAGTTCCCATTACAAGGAAAATAATGTATCACACTGTTTGCTGTGCCATAGGAGTCTATTTGAGGGGTGGGGATGGTGCTGAGTAATTAACCTATCTTTCCAATTCACTTTATTTATTTGCTAATGAAGATTTACATTCCTGGTTTTGCTGTTGGACTATTCATTCTCATTTTTGAGTGGAATGTAACTTATGCTGTATGCTGGAAGAGTGGTTGTTTACCAAATCAAACAATATTGCACTTTTCAGCATTTAATTTGAGCCCATTTCTAATACAGTAGGTATTTACAAGTATAAGTTCTTGCTACAGGACTTTGGTATCAGCGGGGACTTGAGTTTGACTCCCATGTTACAGTGAAATGCAAATGTGGTTAGCCAGAGGTATTTGTTGATGGTCTGCAGATCAGAAAGATAAATACCGAACAGCCCTATTGGACAGAACTGGTCACCTTCATACTCTCTCATAAGGCACCCTTTACATGCACCATATGGGTAATGACTTTTCATATTTAGGGAGTTGATTTAATAGGCAGTTGCTTTTAGGAGCTTCTATGACTGCATTTTGTATATGCAGTATATGAATTCAGATTTTTTACACTGAGGTAAATGGGAGAAGTACTCAATGTTTTACTTGATTTTATTATCTTTTATTTTTTCTGTTAAAACTACTATTGAGTATCTTGTTTTATGTTGAATATGGTGTTGTAGATGAGTGCTTGAGTTATTTGCATCTGCAGTTTTGAAATTTAGGATTAGTTTTTAGCATGTATTATAAACATGGTAGTTTAGGGACTTTTTAGAAGATGAGACGATGAGTCATAAATAAGTTATGATATACAAAGAGTGGTAGTAATGTTTGTCATGATTAGCCAGATGCTAATTTATGTATGCAATGGACCAGATACATGTTTTACTACACTGCTTTATCTGGATGCCCTGGGAAAATATAAATTGTGTAATATAATATAATATAATATAATATAATATAATATAATATAATATAACTCACGCAGACTTGCAGACACACTTGGAAGCACACACACACATATAACAAATAATATCAAAGACACATACATGCTCACACATACAGACACACAAACTCACACATACACACACCACTCACACACATATGTCTACACAAATCTATCTATCTATCTATCTATCTATCTATCTATCTATCTATCTATCTATCTATCTATCTATCTATATTCTGTATGTGTGTGTGTGTGTGTGTGTGTGTGTGTGTGTGTGTGTGTGAGAGACAATGTGCATGTGTATGCAAATGTGTGTGTGTGTGAGTGTGTGTGTGTGTGTGTGTGTGTGTGTGTGTGTGTGTGTGTGTGTGTGTGGGTTTACTATCAAAATCTCGAATGCAGATTCTCTGCAGATAGCATACTGGATGGCAGATGGCCGATTGCAACGTTGCCAACTGTTACATGCTCAATAGTTCATAACAGCGAATGCCGCTGTGCATTTGCTAATATGCACTCGATCTAATGACTAGAGATTGTAATACAGTGTGGATTGGGACATGTTATCCCTTTCCTCACTGTAGTCCTATCTTGGAGATGGAATATATAGTTAGCATGGGGTGTGGAGGGCACAGCCCCCCCAGAGAGGGGTGCAAGTGGGCTTGTCTCCCTGCAAAAATGTGATGTGAAGTGTAAGAGTTCCACTTACCTAAGCTCCTATATGGACATCGCATTCGATATTTGGCGAAAATATCAAATCTGCTGAATTCATTCAGCAGATTCGACATTTCACCTACGTGATATTTTGGATTTGGCATTACAGCTCAAGGTTCTGAATGGATTTTTTTTTTTAAATTTCGAGACTTTGATAGTAAACCGTGTGTGTGTACGTGTGTGTGTGTGTGTGTGTGTGTGTGTGTGTGTGTGTGTGTGTGTGTGTGTGTATATGTATATGGGTCTAGGTTACAACGTCGACAGATGAGAAGACCGACAGTGAAATCACCGACGCCAGAAGATCGACGGATGAAAACACCGACGCGGAGAACACCAAGATGGGGAAAGGATGTGTAAGTATGCGGTAGTGATGGACATTAGGGTGCAAGTAAGGTAAGTGTGCGATGTTGACGGTCTGTAGGGTAGGGGTGGGTTAAGTGAGTTAGGGTTAGAGTGAGTTAGGTAAGGGTGCAGTAGTAGTGATTTTGGGTTTAGGAAGTGGAGTTAGGGTTAGGGCGCGGTTAGGTAAGGGTGCAGTAGTGAATTGTTTTGGGTTAGGGGCGGGTTAAGTGAGTTAAGGTTAGGGCGCGGGTTAGGTTAGTGTGCGATAGTGACAGACCTTAGGGTTAGGGTTTCGGTTAGGGTTGTGGATAGTTGTGTATGTAAGGTTTAATGTTTGTTTGTTAGGATTTAGGTGTGCTTGTGTTGTGTGTGTGGTTTTTGGTCAGGGAATTTGTTTTATTTATTGGTTGTTGTGATGATGTGTTGAGTGTGTGCGGTGTCGTGTTTGTGAACTGTCGATGATGTGGTGTCGGTGATGTCGTTGTCGATGTTGTGTACTGTCGGTGTTATAACCTAGAACCATATATATATATATATATATATATATATATATATATATATATATATATATATAATGTTAGGTGAAGCTGATATAGTAACAACAAATTTCCAAAAAATCTCAGAACTCTCCTTCAACAAATCTAAATCAAAATATTTATTATTAAATTAAAAAAAGAATATACAGGTTCCAGTTAATCATATTATTGGAATCCAAGTTTCAGCTCTAGACTATTTAGGAATAGTCCTAGGCAAGAATATAGAGGAAACCTTACAGCTTAACTATGCTAAAGCCTTAGACTTAATCAAGACATTAATAAGCAAATGGAATAATTTGTTTATAACATGGGATGATAGGTTACAACTGATAAAAATGGTTTTGTTACCTAAAATATTATATATAACACAAGCCCTTATACTTCCACCAGGAAAGAAAATCCTTAAAGAAATCACTTCAACTCTGATGAAATTCCTATGGTACCCCAAAAGAAATAGAGTGGCATATTCTCATCATATCAGAAAATGGGATCAAGGGGGGTTAAAATTCCCAGAGACTGAAACTTATATAAAGATATCTATAATTAAAATAGTGATGAATTGGATAAATCCTGGATACTCTTCCATTTGGAAACAGTTGCACTCCATTATACTAATGAATGAAAATTATTTATCAAAGAATGCTTTGGTAACTGACAAAGATAACGAGATATGGAACTATTTAAATTTAAATTTACAGTATAATACAACAAAATTAACCAAACTAACACTAATAAACAATATTTTTGATGTGTTTAGAAAATTCATTAACACAAATTTAGATATAAAACTGTGGCATAGATTTTTAATTCCATTTACTATTACAAGGGATTCCCCTGATAAAACACATTGAGGGATTTTTAGTTTTTGGGAAAATAATAACCTATTTTGTTGGATGCAATGTATTGAAAACCAACAAGCTTTGAACAGACAGAGTATATTGTCAACTTATGGCCTATCCCCTAATGACTGGTTGGTTCTTCAGAGTGTCACAGCCTACCCTAAGAATCTGTGCAGAATAATACATAACTCATCCTTCAAAACCGCACCAAAAATGATAAACTGGATTTTTTGATTTCTACATAATAATATCAATGTCAAGAATGAATTATCATATCTATATAATACTTTGTCTATAAGACAGCTCCTAAAGATTCTTATTGGCAATAGCTAACTAAAGGGTTTCAAGTATCATTATCAATGGAAGATAAAACAAACATTTTATTTTCAGTTAAACTTACTTCTTACTCAGAATTCTGGAGGATTTTTGATTGGAAATTTCTACACAAATCCTTTTTGACACCTGAGAAACTCAAAAATGAACCCTTCAAACAGCAAGTTATGTTGGGGATGTCATATGTCCACTAATGCTGACTGGTCTCATATTTTTTATGACTGTACTAATATTAAACCATATTGGAATGAGATTAATAAATTTCTTCAAGCTATCTATACTGATATATTTGTTTTGACAAAGTCTTTAATTTTATTGAATGTTGTTAATCGTAATAATATGAAGAAAGATGACCTGTATTTGTTGTGGACAATGTTAGCAATAGCCAGAAAATGTATAACTAAAAGATGGAACTCTAATGTAGCACCCACAATGGAGGAATTCCTATCATCACTGAAGAAATGCATACTAATGGAGAAATGAACTAAAGAGTTAAGAACTTTTCCTAAGCCATTGGTTCATAGTCAGTGGAGGAAAGTTTTGAATTTTATTGATATCCTACAGATGGAACCAAACTCTTCCTAACTATCATAGTTTATATATTAACTTATTATTTAACTACAAATGTTTTTATCTGAATCCTTTTTGTCAGGCTGACTGTAAATACTATAAATAGTTATTGAATGTTATGAATGTTTAAATTATTGTATTTCATCAAAATAAAAATCAAGTTAAAAAAAAAAAAAAAAAAAAAGAATTTCGAAGCGAATTGCATATGATCAAAAATCATATGTCCGAAGTTTCAAAACTTTGAAATCCTGAATGGAGATCGGCATACAGCGCAGACTGGGAGATTTCCCTCGTCACCACTGTAGTGCAATCTCGGAGTTGGTATAATTAAGTTGCGGGGGGTGTTGGGGCACAGCCCCCCACATGGGGGGGTGCAGGGGGGCATACACATGTTTTAGTGTGTTGGGTGGTGTTTTGGGGGGTTCATAATTTTGAGATTCCAAGATCTCAAGATTCTGAACTCAATATTCTGAAACTTGAGATTTTGGGATTTTGAAATTTCGTAGTGAACCCATATATATATATATATATATATATATATATATATATATATGTAGAGAGAGAGAGAGAGAGAGATAGACATTAATACCTTCAATTATTTTGACTAACCACTACTACTGTAAGCATATGAAATTCAAAGAACTACAGACAATGTATATATATTCAGTAGTACCATAACTTCCTACACATATACTGTGTTTTATTTTCCTAGGCGACATCATTATCATCACTGAAGTATTATGATAGTTGCTCAAAACTGACAGATAAAGTAGAGATTACACTGACATATTTCAGACAATGAAATATGATAAACAGAGTTATTCCCAAATTTCAGTGACTCTCCTTGTGGAGTATGTATAATCTCTGTCTGTTTCTGCATGTGTGTATTTCTTTACAGCTACACCACTTTCTTCCCTCCTCCCTAACCATGCATGTTTATTAGTTACACTGTGTTTGTATATGTATATTGTATTTATCATCATTACATGCTAGCTTTTAGTTATAAATGAGCCACAGACCACCTTCCTTATGTGGGTAACATTGATAAACAACAGAAATCAGTATTATGAAATGTGATATCAAACAGCACAAATAGCATGCTACTTCACATGTAAATGAAACATGTTCTTCTCAAGACATTGAGGAACACTCACTGTTCCATCACTTGCTTGGTTATATGTTATTAATCATTATAACAGGATAGTGAATTTGATGTTGTATTATTTGGTCAAATAATATCAGGATAATGAACTTGATACTGTATTTTTATGAAATCATAATGGGTTCCCAATTTTTGTTTCTGCCTCCAAGAAAAACCCTCCAGACTATCTCTTACAGCATCTGCTGATTCATTACAAACTTGCTTCTCTGTGAGCATCACTGTATTACTCTAGAGAAAGCCAAATGGCTACTCATAAAACAAAGATCTAAACTGCTTTTAGTATCCCAACTCTACAAACTACTCCAGTTCCACACAGTTACTCCCTTTTTATCTAGACTTCATGTAAAAACCTCCTCATGTAACCTGAGACACTACTCACAAGTCATGCCAACTCTCATTACCCTAAAACCAAATGCCACAGCACTTTGTCCTCTCAGGCGCTTACTCTGTCATTACCCCAGAACCAAACGCCACAGCAGTGCACATGCTTTCTCCTCTCAGGTGCTTACTCTTTCATTACCCCAGAACCAAACACCACAGCACTGCACATGTTTTGTCCTCTCAGGCACTTACTCTGTCATTACCCCAGAACCAAACGCCACAGCACTGCACATGCTTTATCCTCTTAGGCACCAACTCTTTGGCAAGCTCTGCCCATCAGTACTGAGGAAACAGCACTTATTCCAAATTCAGAATGCAACTCAAAAAGCACTTCTTCATCCAAGCCCAAATACCTCTGTCTCAACACAAAAACTAAGCTATGGGCAGGATTCACGAAGGCTTGCACGGAGTCTAAGAGTAGTGTAAGACTCCATGCAGCCTTCGTGATCCAGGAACAGCCCTAAAGTCTGTGTAAGAGACCAGCTAAAACGTCTCTTACACGGAGTGGGCGTGGATATGCTAATCACCTCACCTGCAGCCGAATATCATTCAAATGAGGTAGATTAGCGATCCAGGAAGCCCAAAGCAGCCCGTGTAAGAGCCGTTTTAGCTGCAGAAATGTACTCGGTTGACAACTGAGTAAGTTTCTGCAAAAAACACAATGGAGCCATGTCAGCTCCAAATAAAGGGTGCATATGTGTCAGGCAGCATGCCAATGGCCAAATATGTGGCCATTGGCAAGGTAGCCCAATGCAAATCTGAGAAATAAATAATTTTTTTTTCAGCGATCGCCGGTGTTTAAATGCAGCGCAGCCCCGTGCAAACAGGCTGCGCTGTATAAAACATAAAAATGAAGGTTATAAACCCACAAATGTGGGTTTTATGCAATACATGGATTTACAATGCAGGGACCAGCAGACCAAAAACAACATGGCCACCGTTTAGTGGTTGCTAAGGGGGGAAGCTGAGTCTAAGACATGTAACTAAGCATTAGTAGGCAATCTGATGCAAATGAGTGTTAGGATATTGAACTCCACTGTCACATAGCAAATGAGCACATTCTGAGTAGTGTAAGAGTTACATAAGGGGGAGGAACAGAGTTAGAGATAAGTGACATCATAGGGGGAATGGCAGAAAGAAATGCAGTTCATTGGAGGTCAGTGTTACATGACAGATGTCAGACACATATCATGGAAAGAGGAGTGCCACAACATAAGCATGGGAAAGTCAAGAAATGGAAGGTGTATACTGTTGCCTACACCAAAGTTCCTTGCTGGGTGTGCATGCGCATGTGTGCACGCCATGAAGTGTGAGTAGGACAGTATGCGCGCGTGTAAGGCAGACTGAGCATGTGGGAGCGTGTTGGTAGATGTTTAACACTGTTTGCGCTGGTGTGTGCACGTGTAGGGTAGACTGAGCATGTGGGAGCCTGTTGGCAGACTTGTAACACTGTTTGCACGGGTGTGCGCGTGTTTTAACCCAAATAAGCAGATTCTGAACCGTGTAAGCATGTGTGCGCGCGTGTAAGTCACTGTGAGCGTGTTTCTGCTGGTATGCATGCTGCTCCCCCCTGAGGAAACAGAAAGGAAAAAGGAAGCAACAGAATTCATAGGAAGCTAGCAGGGAATACTGCTGGAGCTAGCAGTTGAAAACAATTAGAAGCAGGCAATTACACAGGCAGAATGGTAGCCCAGCCCAGCACTTAAAACTTTGCAAACAGCAGTGCAGGATGTTTCTCTCAAGAGACACTGCAAGACAGGAGTAAGCTATTAGAAGTGAAAACTGAAAAAGCTGAACTCAGAGCAGAAATGTTAGGGGCTGCCATAGCTGTCATAATGAGACATAGGCGACTTGCTGAGGGTGGTGACAATGCAGATGGTGCCAGACAACCCACAGTGAGGAGACGGAGAAGAGTGTACAGGACCGGGGTCACCTACCATGGGTTACATGAGCTGGAGGGAGTAGAGCTCTATAGAGTGGACAGAGACCTCCTGCAGCAAATAGTTGAGCTGTGCAGGCCATGCCTCACACACACAGAACCAACAGAGGGGAACCCACCCCAGTAGAAACAAAGGTATGTGTTGGCCTAAGAATACTAGCAACAGGTACCTTCCAAAGACCAAATGGTGATATGATGGGGATATCACAGGCATCAGCCTCCAGGGTACTGCACCAGTTCCTGGATGCCATGTCAGCACATGTCGGTGATCATGTATATTTCCCCAATGCCCGTGAGGTATTGGCCAGCAATATGCGTCTCTTCCAGCAAATAGCAGAATACCCTGAGGTAGTGGGTGCAATAGACTGCACGCACATACGCATCAAAGCACCAGCTGGTGAGCGGGATAGGGCCTACATTAACCACAAGGGCTTCCCCTCCATCAACTGCCAGGTCATGTGTGATGCCCAGGGCATAATAATGAATGTGTGTGCTGGCTGCCCTGGGAGCTACCATGATTCCCACATTTGGCATTTGATGCAGCTGTACCAGACATTTGCCAATGGGGACATCCCACATGGACACCTAGTGGGGGATACAGGTTATGCACTGCAGCTGTGGCTGATGACACCCATCAGAAACGCACACGCACCTGAACAGGAACGCCATAATGAGGCACACGCACAAACATGTAATGTAATAGAGCGTGTGTTTGGGCTGCTCAAGTCACGGTTCCGGTGTCTGGACACATCTGGTGGTGCCTTGCAGTACACTCCAACTACATGTACCCAAATTGTCAAGCTATGTGCTATGCTACATAATATGATCTTGCAAAAACAGCTGCAGCAGGACCAGCATAGGGCTGGGAAAAACAGCCCCCCACCATTGCCAAGGCCATCACAGGCAGAGCGTGACTCAGAGGAGGAACAACCTGAGCCTGCTCCAGTACGCAGAAGGAGGCGTGCCCAGTATGCCCTGGCCTTGGCAAAGAGGCAACGCATAGCACATACACTGGCTCAGTAGGAACCCTGGGAATGATACCCCCTCTGACTCACTCAAATAATATCAGGGATGCCTAAAATGACATGACCTGCTCACAAACATGTACAGGGAGTGTAATATGTGCATCCGACAGAGGTAGCCCTGCAGCACCACCTGAGGCATGAATGCCATGTGTTAAGTAATGTAACACCATGCACTATATGCACACCTGAGGACCGTGACTAACACCCTACCCTCACCAAGCATCATGCCACAATATGACAATGAGATGATCAATTGCAATAATTGGCTGAAGTATTGCAGTTAGTCAAAGGGGATCCAATGTGTGCCAGCCTGGGATGACATGCTGAGCATGACATGATGCTCCACCTGCTAGGACTGGCGTGCACCTATCAGTGCAGGCCGTATGGATACTGGCAAAGGCTGTTGTTACCCACAGCGTGCCCTGAATAGGTAAGGCTCAAAACACAAACCTACCTCCATAGGTATCAGAAGGGATAAGAACCTAGATGTAATGCTACCCAATGCCAGAAGTCTAAACAGCAAGATGCATGCAGTCTAAACTCACCCAGTATGGAGAATGTTGATATCTGTGCTGTAACAGAAAACTGGGTCAAGGCTCACAACAGCACCCTAACGCTACCAGTTAAGGTTCCTTGAGTTCATAAACTCAAACGCCATGGAACAACTAGTCACCATCCCCACAAGAGGAGAAAACATACTAGATCTCATCATCACGAACATGGGGTCACAATGTTCAACACCGGAAGTATACCCCTCAGTGGTGAAATCAGATCATAAGCTAATCTCACTGGAAGTCCACAACCCGCCCCCACCTGAGATAAAAAAGACCACAGTGAAGAACTTCTCAAAAGCCGACTTCACACTTCTAAAGACTAGTGTGGTCTCTTTCAAGGCCCCTGAGCCTGCAGAAACCAGTACTAAAGCCACTGAATCACTTACAAATGCCTTCTACCAGCACCTACAGGACTGCATGGATCAAGCAATCCCAAACAAAACAAAGACTCTTTGTACCAAATGCAAGCGTCCAGTCTGGTGGACTCCGGCCATAAACAAGCTCTACAACAAAAGGAGGAAGCTACTATAAGATAGAGCAAAATACTTAAAAGGGAAGACACCTTTGATCATTATAAGCAAAAAACTAAGATCTCTCATAAAATCATCCAAGGCAAATTTTGAGAGAAAAGTCACTAAGGACTCAAAAGACAATCATAAGGCCTTCTTTAGCTATGTTAGAAACCTGGGAGGAAACTCCCAGATATGCTCAGAATTAGTTCAAAATGATGTAAAAATCACTGAACCTACAGACATTGCCAACATACTGGCCGACAGGTTCAGTGCAAACTTCTCCCTCCCTCCCATACAAAAGGAGAGATATCTATACCAGAGGATTGTAGCCCCCCAAACATCTCTAACGCTCAGGTGAGAACTGCTCTCTCCAAGGCGAAAAACATGGCATCCATGGGACCAGATGGTGTCCCTGGTTGTGTGCTCCACGAACTCAATGAGGAATTAAACCCGCAGTTAGGACAGCTGTTTAATCTTAGCCTCACCTCAGGATACGTACCCAAGGAGTGGCGTACGGCAACTGTGGTCCCACTTCACAAAGGTGGTGCCTCCACTGACCCTGGAAATTACCGTCCCATCAGCTTGACAAGCCTGATCTGCAAAGCTATGGAGAGGATCATAATGGAACTCATAAATAAAGACATAGGGGACTTGCAGACTTTGGATCCAACCCAGTTTGGATTTGTCAAAGGCAGATCATGCCTTTTAAACTTGGTTGACTTTTTCGAAACAGTCACCAAGGCCATTGACGAGGGAAAGGCAGTCCACACAGCCTACCTCGACCTGGCAAAGGCTTTCGACACAATACCTCACTCAGGTATCATTGAAAAACTCATCAGCTTAAATGTAAACCCATACGTCACAAGATGGGTTGCAAACTGGCTAAGTGACAGAACCCACAGGGTCAGAGTTGCTGGCGCCATGTCAGACTCAAAGCCTGTCACAAGTGGTGTCCCACAGGGCTCAGTCCTGGGCCCACTCTTGTTCGGCATCTACTTTTCAGAAGTACAAGCAAACACAGGAGGGCTATGGCTGACTAGATGACTGCAAACTGGGCGCCATAGTCGAAAACACATCTGACACAGATATCCTTCAGAAGGGTCTCATAGAGACGGATAACTGGTGCCAGAGCCATGGCCTAAAGTTAAACGCCAAAAAATGCATAGTCATACCCTTCGGGAAAAACAAGGTGACCCCTAGCTACCATATAGGTGGCAACCCACTAAGCACAGAAGAGGTTATCAGGGATCTGGGGACCCAGGTTGACAGTAACGTTTCGTTTGACACTCACATTGCCAAAGTAGTTAGGAAGACCTTCTACATTGCCCACCTGATCATGAAGGGATTTACATCTAGATCAAGGGAGGTCATCGTCCCCCTGTACTCATCACTCATCAGACCGATGATTGAGTACAATGCCCCATTCGGAATGTATCTGACCCGACACCTGCAGCAACTGGAAAGGCCCCAAAAGTTCCTCACCAAAAAGATAAAGGGTCTCAAAAATATGTCTTATGCTGCCCGACTGAAGGAACTCCAGCTCTATTCAGTCGCCACGTCTGCTCAGATGTGACCTGTGCCTGACATACAAGGCCATGTCCAACCCGGAATTGATGAACATGCTTCACCTCAAAAAATCTAGATCCCTCAGAACTACAAGGGCGGGAGACTTAAACCTTGACACGGTTATTAATAGAACATGCTGGAGGGACAGATTCATCACCCAGAGACTCCCTATGCTGTGGAACAAAATCCCGGTACATGTGAGGCAGAGCACCACGCTGGCCTTGTTCAAGAGAAATCTTGACCAATGGATGGGAGATCGCAGATATACCCCAGGGATTACCTCAGTGCCACTGCTAGACAGAGGCACAATAAAAAAAATGGGCATAGTATCCCTCAAAATAAAGTGGTGGCAAAAGCCACAAAACTCTGGGCTAGGCTTATAAATGCCCTTGGGAAGATAGCCTAGTATGAACCTATGAACCTATGAACCTATACTGTGCTGTACAGCCTCAAAACATGGAACAAGCTACAAAAGGAGGGTGACTAGCAATAATTGTCAAGGATAACCAAACCCCCATGTTGGCACCACAACAAGAAGCAGCATGGACTAGCCATGGTCAAGTAACAGTGGGTAAAACTGCCTCCCAGTTTATAGCCTGCTACAGACTACCATCACAACACCAGGAACTGCACCTGGCCTATGTTGGAATACATGAATATATCAAGTCCTCCAAACCACATTATATTGGGTGACTGAAAATACCCAGACATAGACTGGGAGCATTATACTAGCTCCAACACTGTAGGACAAAAGTTCATAGAATCCATAAACCAAAATGCCCAGGAACAACGTACCACTCCCACAAGAGGGGTAAGCATACTGGATGTGATAATCAGCAACATGGGTACTGGATGGCAAGATGAGAAGTGTATTGCTCACTGGTAAGACCAGACCATAGAGTAATCACACTGGATATACACATCCTGACCACAGTCCCTGGCAAGAAAACCACAGTGAAAAACATGTGTAAAGCAAAAGTTGCACTCCTCCAAACTGATGTGGAATCCATTAAAGGTCCTGTGCAGGTGCATAATATGGGCCACACCTCAGTACCTGTCATACAGGCATTCCATGAACACTGCCAGGAATGTTTGGATTATGCAATCCTAAATTAAAACAAGACACAATGCCATACACGCAGGCATCTGGCATGGTGGACTCCAGCCATTACCAAACCATGCAAGAGAATGAGGAAGTTACTACATGATAGAGCAAACATAAAAAAAGAAGTAATCACTGATCAGTAGTATGGCAATAAAATATGTCCACACATACAATCCACTAAGGCCAGCTACAACAAGTTGAATCTGTGAATCTTGAGGCAATGTTACACCTGCCCCAAGTACACAGACAACCCTCAACTCCCCCCAAGAAACACAAATATATGTGAGAGATGCAACCATTTATCCAAACTGGAGGCTGAGCTCCCTCAACTCAGTACTCCCAAAACTAGTCAGGAGGAGAAGGTAACCACACACACCACAAACCCTGTCCCACATAGACCTATGACAACTGCAAACCAAAGGCATAAACACAGAAAAACATTCCCGGAGGCCCGAATTACAAACACACCACACCAACAGAGGCCTCCAAAGCAGACACCCAATCAAACAACCTCCAAACATAGCACATGCAACACATAGTACACAAAGCTGGTGTGCCAAACAGTCACAGGCCAGAAGGAGAAACAACATGCCTGATACAGTTGTAATAGGTGACTCCATAGTGAGACACGCTGCTGTCCTGCACACCAGACTGAACAAGGGAAAGGGTACAGTAAGCTGCCTGTAGGCTGCTACAATACGCCACATAACACAAGTATGCAGGTCACCCCAAAGCAAGTAGAAATATGATGCAGTCATAGTCCATGCTGGTGTGAATGACCTGAGATGTACCTCCCCGGACTACATGAAAAGAGACATAGATGAGCTCTCCGATTATGTAGTCCAGGCCGGTATGACACTGACCGTTTGCAGCATCCTACCCTCACCAAGAATGATGCCACAGTACAAACACAGAATGATCAGTTATAACAAGTGGCACAATTACTGGTGTCATTCCAAGGGGATCCAGTGTCTGTCTGCTTGGGATGTCATGCTTGACAAGCCACGCAGCTGTTCCAGGGATGGCTTGCACCTGTTACCCCTGGGCATCTGGATATTGGATAAGGCTTTTGCCACCTCCATAGAGCCTTTTGTAGGCAAGGCTGAAAAGACTAACCCACCACCCTAGAAAACATAAGTGGAAAAAAACATAAGGGTAATGCTGACCAATGCCAGATGTGTAAACCTCAATATGCATGCTCCCGAGGCCCTCCCCAGTATGGAGAACATCGATGACTGCACAGTGACAGAAACCTGCTGCAAGCCTCCTGACAGCACACCAGCACTACCAGGGTACAAACAATGTCTTTTACAAGTATGTATATACATTTTAAAATATGTAATATCCCATCCTCACATAATTGTACTGTAAAGAATTTATGCCTTTCTCAACACGTAGATAGCACTATGTGTTTTTTATTACTTGATCTAGACTAATATGTATGCATTGTTGCTCACTGTCTGTCACAGGCATTTATTGTAAATGTTTAATTTCTATAACCTTGTTTTAATCTGTGGAGCTTTTCTCCCCGGGCCTCCACTGAAAATGGAAATTATCCAGCTGTACTAGCCTGGTCAACAAATGTAAAATAAAAATAAAATAAAAATAAATATCATGCGTTATGGCCCCAAAACCTGGAACAAAACATAAAAGGAGGATGAGTATCCATATTCAGCACAGACACCCATATGTCCAGGTAACTGACAATGCACAAGGCATTGGAGTCCACCCATGTGCAACTAACTGTAGGCAAGACTGCTGTACAGTCTGTAGCATGCTACAGATCATACTCTCACACACCGGAACCCCACCCAGCCGTCCTGAAGACACTGGACAGTATGTATGTCCCACCAAATACCAAACAAGATACTCACAAATTACCACATAGGTGGTAAACCATTATGTATGGAAAGAGTAATCAGGGACCTAGGGACACAAGACCTCAAAGGTACCGCACCAAGAGGATAAAGGGTCTCAAATATATGTCATATGCTGCCTGGCTGTAGACACCCCAGCTGAATGCAGACACATACTGCCTACTCAGAGGCATTGTATGTCTGTTGTACAAGGCCATGTCCAACACAGGAGTAATGGACATGCTCCACCACAGAAAACTCAAAGCCATCGGAGCTGTGAGAGTGAGAGATGTCAACCTCAACACATAATGAAATAGGATGTGATGGAGGGACAGATACATAACCCAGAGGCTCCCCACACCCTGGAACAGAATCCCACTCCATGTTAGGCAGAGCCCCTCACTGACACTCTTCAAGAGGAATCTTGCCAAGTGGATGGATGATCATAGATTTACACTGGGGGTCTTCACTATGTCACGTCCAGACAGAGGCACAGCAAAGCAAATCATAAATGGCCATAATAGTCACATAGCAAGGGGTGGCGAAAGCCACACACACTCTGACTAGGCATACAAATGCCCTAGGGTGGATAGCCTAGTATGAACCTATGAACCTATGAAGATACAAATTGTACAGGACACTAAGGATAATCCCAAGGCTTCCACAACTGATGGTAGGAACCGTGTTGGGAATTCACAGATATACTCTGAATCACACAGATATTACAAACAACATACCAAACACACACACATATTGCCAACATACATCCTGACAGGTGCATTGCAACCCCCCCCCCCAGAATGCAAAATATCTATCCCAGCAGACTGCTGGCCCCCTGCCATTGCAGATGCTGAGGTAACAGCCAGCATCTACAAAGCAAAACACACAGCAGCAATGGTATGAGATGGTGTCCTGGGCTGAGTCCAACATGGACTCCAAAAAGAATGGAATGCCAAATCACACTACTGCTCAATGTCAGCCTTACCACAGGATATGTACCCAAAGAGCAGTGTACAACAACAGTGGTCGTTCTCAACAAAGGTGTTGCCTGAATGGATACTGAAAACTACCACCCCAGAATCCTGAGAAGCTTGGTCTGCACAGCTATGGAAAGGATCAGCATGTACTGCAGACATAAAGATATTGGGGACCTACTGACACCGGACCCTACCCAATGTGGTTTTCTTAGGTGCAGATCCTGCCCCTAAACATGTTTGACTCATTTGAAACAGTCATTAAGGTCATTGATGAGGGCAATGTGGTCCACACAGCGTAGCTGGACCTTGCAAAGGCTTCCATACAATACCCTATGTGTTCATTATAGATATGCTCACCAGCTTAAATATAAACCCCTATGTCAGTAGAGGGGTTGCAAACCAGACCAAGGACAGAAATGACATGGTCAGACATGCTGCAGCCATGTTAGACTACAAACCAGATATAACTGGCATCCCACAAGGCTTGGTCCTGGGACCTCCCTCGTTTGGTATATATGTCCCATAGGTACAGGCCAACATGGAAGGACTGTGTCTGAACATGTTTGCAGAGGACTACAAACTGCCCACCATATCTGACCCTCCAGCTGACACAAGCATCCCACAAAAGGGCCACATAGAAACAGACAACTGGTGCCATAGCCATGTCAGCAAGCTAATTGCAGAAAGGTGTATTGTCAACCCCCGTGGATATACAGTAAGTGCCCACCAATTACCACATAGGTGTTAACCCATTACATACTTAACATGTAATGAGAGACCTGGGGTCACAAGGTGATAGATATCCTGCATTGGACAAACATGTGGCTGTACTGTTTACAGAAACATACCATATACCCACCTAATCATGAAGGTTGTCAGATCTAGATAAGGGGAGGTCATTGTGGCTCTGCAGTCATCCTTCATCAGCGTTACAATTGACTACAATAGCCCCTGTGGGATGTACCTCAGCAGACACCTCCACCAACTGTAAAGTCCCCAACAGTACCTCACCAGGAGTATCAAAGAGCTTGAACAGATGCCATGTGTTGCCTGATTAAACAAACTGCAGCTACACACACTGCCATACTGCCCACCCAGAGGCAAGCTGTGCCTGATGTATAAAGCCATGTCCAAGCTGGAATCAATAAACATGCTGCACCTTGTACAATCTGAATGGCAGTGAGCTATGCACATGAGAGACCAGATCCCCAGCACTGACATACATAGGACAAGCTGTACTGCATGATCCATAACACTGAAGCCACCCCCACTCATGAGTAAACTCCCAGTACAGGTTATCCATAGAGTCACTCATCGATTCTCCTCAAGAGGAATCTTGATGAGTGGATGGGAGATGGTAGGTTTACCCTGGGTATCACTGTTATGTCACAGGTAGACGGAGGCACGGTATACTAACCATGACATATGTCATGGCAAACTCCACTTACAATGTGTGTCGAAGGACAAACACACTCTCCGACTAGCATTAGAAATGGCCTAAGGCACATCGCTAGTGTTTGCAAATGTACACCTATGTTGTGGAATACACTACCAATGTTGGACAAGCCTGGTTTAAGTAGTTCATATCTGAACATAATGCAACATGGTCAGATGTGCACAACTGGCCCCTAACCAGGCTGTTGTGCTCACTATGGAACTGTAAAGCAGTGATAGGACTAAAGCCCAGGATACTGTCCACCACAGTGAAAGTACTGAACCAGTACACTATACGGTACTACAGTGTTAGGTCAGTATGAAAGGATGTTGACAACTGCATGCAAAGTATCCCATGTAAACCCTGCAGGCACAGTATAATCCCTGTTGTGTTCATACACAAAGCAGTTGGACAGTAACTACACAACATGACACACAACACACAACCATAAATGGGAGATATTTGTTGAAGTTCACACTCATCCACAAATGTGGTGGGCTGCAGAGTTCAACATATGGAAAGCTCACACTGGGCATGCTTGCACACTTTGATAAATGAGACATATGTCAGACAACATGCCATGAGAAGGCGGAACTGGGCATGCTCACACACTTAGGCTAAATCTCAGTTTAGCAGTTGGCCACACATATCTGGTATTTGTACGTGTTATTCCATGAACCAACCACATTACAGCAATCTGCCCAGTGCACACAGTTAAATGACTACAGAGACATACGTGGTATAGTGGATCCCTCCCATATGCAAACATCTTCCACAGATACACAAGTTGTTCATACAAACAGGGAATGCTATGACAATAAAGACCTGCAAACAGTCTATCAGCAACAAATAATGTGCATCTGACAATTAAACATATGGGTGTAGAGGTCAACACTAGGCTGTTTGCCATAGGGAATGACAGCTTAGCCAGAGTGTGCTTGGCGTCTGCCTCCCCAGTACAGTAGGCTACTGTGCCACTGTAAAGTAGGTCACATAAGGCACCGTGTGAGGCTAGTGTGCTGTGCCTCTGTCAAGCAGGGACACAGTGGAGATCCCAGGGTTTGAATTTGCTAAGCCACAGCCATGTTGTTGGTGTGTGCTGGAAGAGGGTTGCTGAGGACCTCTAACAGTAAGTGGGCGTCAATAACAGACTGAGGGGAGCCTTATCTGCAATGTCTGGACAATTTCACTGTCAACACTGTGTCGTGATGATTATGAGGGATTGAAGTATCATACCGGTACTGTTCAGAGATGTCCTCCCTCTGTGGGCTACTGCTCTGCAATGTATTAGCTCACTCTGTCTGTTGGACAGCTCATATATGGCTGGTGTACATCTGACAGGTGTCCTGTTGTGGAGCAGTCATGGGTATATTTGGGATAGCATGATCAATGCAAACCTTCCACATGCTCATAGAATGCAATTGTCAAGGATTAGGCAGAGTGGCCTGTATACTCCCCCAGCATGGGTCCTTTGAAGTCTTCAACCCCAGTCTTCATAAGTGTAAAGTCTGCTTTTGATAAATACAGTTTGTTTGCAATGGCAACCTTGCCTGGGGGTGGGGATAGGATATGGATGGCCAAGGAAAGGTGGATATAGTCAGATATCAAGAATGGTGGTCTACCTCTGGTGTGGAACAGTGAGTACCCATGTTGTAGATGGTCAGGTGCAATATGTATTCCCCCTTGTGGCTGTGGTGAGTGGTTCTGCCATAGCACATGGACTCACAAATTGTAGTGGCTGTAGGGTAATGTTGTAGAGGCCTGAGTAGTTCCCACACACAATATGCCTGTACCTGACGTTAACAACTGGAATGGTGTATGTGAACACCTGCATGTCTTGGCACTGTTCCCAGGGAAGCAAAGTGTGTGTCCTGGATGTGGGAGGGGTGGTCAGGACTGGTTGTGTTGTGTGTTACAGGTCATCTGGTCACGAAGCATGGTATAAAACATGACCTGCCAGTGCGATGTGCATATCTGACCTTGACGTAGGTGGCTGCAAATGCATATATATGCTATCCCCCACCTGACAGGTAGTACTAGATGTACATACCTCTGTAGAAATAATGATGTCAGCACCCTATAAATACTGCAGGTGCAGAACAGGTGCCCAGTAATTTGGATAGTGCGCTCTGCTAATGCGTCTCTCTCAAGTGTCATAATATAGTTAGTGAGGGGTTTGAATTCTGCAAATGCTCAGTGTGTGTGGGTGAGTGGGGTTGGTGTATGTGAAAGTCTGTGTGAAGGAAATGTCCCTTTTGGCAACTGGGAAAACACATTACAGGGTGCACATTCCCCTTTCTAAACACTGATGATGTCAGCACCCTATAAGTACAGCAGGAGAAGGGAGACCCCCCAGTAATGCGAATAGCACGCTCAACTAATGCATCTGTCTTGAGTGTCATAACATAGTGAGATAGGGGTTTGAATCCTGCGAATGCTCAGTGTGTTTGGAAGGGGTTAGTGTGTGTGCAAGTCTGTATGAAAGAAATATCCCTTTTGGCAACTAGGAGAACACACTACAGGATGCACATTCCCCTTTCTAAACACTGATGATGTCAGCACCCTATAAGTACAGCTGGAGAAGAGAAACCACCCAGTAATGCAAATCACGCGCTCTGCTAATGAGTCTGTCTTGAGTGTCATAACATAGTTAGGTCGGGGTTTGAATCCTGCAAATGCGCAGTGTGTGTGGAGGGGGTTAGTGTGTGTGCAAGTCTGTGTGAAAAAAATATCCCTTTTGGCAACTAGGAGAACACACTACAGGATGCACATTCCTCTTTCTAAACACTGATGATGTCAGCACCCTATAAGTACAGCAGGAGAAAAGAAACCTCGCAGTGATGTGAATAGCATGCTCTGCTAATGTGTCCATCTCAAGTATCATAACATAGTTAGGTAGGGGTTTGAATCCTGCAAATTGCAAGTGTGTGTGTAATTACATGTGTGAGTGAACTGACCCTTTTGTCAACCAGTACAACACACCAGCTACTGCATATTCCAATCTCTACACATAGATGATGTCAGCACCCTACAAGTACAGCAGAAGAGGGCAAATATCCCAGTAATGCAAATAGCATGCTCTGCTACTGCGTCTCTCACTACTGTCATAGCACAGTTAGTTATGGCATTGGATTCTAGACATGCCACGTGTGTTTTTGTCACACACAATGCCCATGTGTGTGGGTTGTTCACAATAATGCATGACATCGATTAAACCAGTAATGGCAATGGACACAGATGATGTATGTGTGTGCCAAATACACATATGTAACTGACCTTCAATAGTTACCATGTCTGATGCCTGCCACATGTGAATACATGGTATTTGCACTGGATAACATTATGACTGTGGTCTTCTGTGCGGGTGCTGCATGTGGTATGTGTATATACAGTGTGATATGTAGATGGTATCAAACTAGTAGTGAGGGATACACATCTGGTCTGGGGCATATAGTCTACATGTTGTTGATGAACAGGTGCTGCATGTTTTCACCTGTTGTGGGAGTGGTAACAAGTTGTTCCATAGCAATGCAGTGACTACATGCTAGGAACCTTTCAGCTAGGGTGTTGTAGCTACAGTAATTCATCAGCATTCAGTAATACGTCAGCATTACTGGTGAGGGTATGATGCCAACCAAGGTCAGGGTCATACCAGCCTGTGCCACATGCTCAGAGAGCCCTTCCATGTTCCCTATCATGTAGTCCAGGGAGGTACATCACAGGTTAGCCATAGTGGCATGGACAATGACTGAGTCATATGTGTCCATGCCTCTGACTGACCTGTATGCTTGTGCTATGTGGTGGATCATAGTGCCCCACGGGCATATCACTGTGACCTACACCTTGTCCAGCCTGGTGAGCATGACCTCACTGTACTGGACAATAAAGGTACCTAACACAACTGTAGCAGGTGTGTTGTTTAGCCGTACAGGCTGTGACTGTTTGGCACACAGGATTTGTGTGCTATGTGTTATGCGTGATGTGTTCTGGCATAACGTATGCCTGTATGTCAGCTGCAGAGGTGTTTGTCACTCAGGCAGGATGCTATTCTTAGGCTCCACGAATGGCCCAGTGTGTTCACGTGCTTGTATTGCTGTCAGTGTAGGTCTACATCAGACTGGTATTGTAGTCACTGTAGTATTTCATGCCACCTAACAGGTTATGCCAGTACTGGGTTCAGAGTGCTTAGTCCCCAGTTTGGCTATGTGGTTCCATCTCATACATGTGTTGTAGGTCCATGTGTAGGGGAGAGGGTTGACAGTGTACATGTGGCAGCTGTGACATTGCCGCATGACCCACATATTCCACAACTGTACCATAGAGGTGACTGACAACTGACCTTTGCACATGCTACCATAGTATTGTGATTGACATGGTGATTAACAGCACATAGGGCCAATGGGGAACAAGGTACATAGGTTCATAGGTTCATACTAGGATATCTGCCCTAGGGCATTTATAAACCTAGCCAGAATGTGTTTGGCTGTCGCCATCCATTGTAAATTTATCTTGCTATGCCCTTTTTCGAGGTTAGTATACTGTGCCTCTGTCTAACAGTGACACAGAAGTGATACCCAAGATAAACCTGCGATGTCCCATCCACTCATCAAGATTCCTCTTGAAGAGAGTCAATGAGGGACTCTGCCTAACCTGGACTGGGATTTTATTCCAGAGTGAAGGGAGCCTCTGGGTTATGAATCTGTCCCTCCAGCATGTCCTATTTATTTCAGTGCTGAGGTTCAAGTCTCTCAAGTGTGTAGCTCGATGGGATTTGGATATTCTGAGGTGCAGCATGCCCATTAATTCCAGGTTTGACATGGCTTTATACATCAGGCACAGATCGCCACTGAGTAGAGCTGGAGTTTCTTTAACCGGTCAGCATATGGCATCTGTTTAAGCACTTTCATCCTCTTGGTGAGGTACTTTTGGGGTCTTTACAGTTGCTGCAGGTGTCTGGTAAGGTACATCCCAACAGGGGCATTGTACTCAATTATGGGCCTGATGAGGGATGAATAAAGATGCACGATGTCCTCCCCTGATCTAGATGTGAATCCCTTCATGATGAGGTGGGCTATATAAAATGTTTTTCTAACCACTTTGGCCACGTGGTTGTCAAATGAGAGATTGCTATCAACTTGGGCCCCCAGGTCCCTAATTACTTCTTCTGTACTTAATGGATTACCACCTATGTGGTACTTTGTGGGCACTTTGCTTTTGCCAAAGGGGATGACTATACACTTTTTGGCATTCAGCTTGAGGCCATGGCTCTGGCACAAGTTGTCTGTTTCTATGAGGCCCTTTTGGAGGATGCTTGTGTTGGCTGGAGAGTCGATTATGGCAGTCAGTTTGCAGTCATCTGCGAATTTGGTCAGTCACAGTCCTTCCATGTTGGCCTGTACCTCCGATAAATATATGCCAAACAAGAGAGGTCCCAGGACTGAGCATTGTGGGACACCACTTGTAACTGGTTTGGAGTCTGGCATAGCTCCAGCAATTCTAACCATGTGGGTTCTGTCCTTGAGCCAGTGTGCAATCCATCTAGTGACATAGGGGTTTATATTTAAGCTGGTGAGCTTCTCTAGAATGCCCGAGTGGGGTATTTTATCGAAGGCTTTTGCGAGGTCCAGGTAGGCTGTGTGGACCACCTTCACCTCGTCAATGGCCTTGGTGACTGTTTCAAAGAAATCAACCAGGTTTGAGAGGTAGGATCTGCCCTTAACAAAGCCAAACTGGGTATGATCCAGTGTCTGTAGGTCCCCAATATCTTTATTTATGAGGTCCATGATGATCCTTTCCATAGCTTTGCAGACCAAGCTAGTCAGGCTTATGGGGCAGTAGTGTCCAGGATCCGTTGAGGCACCACCTTTCTGTAGAGGGACCACTGTTGCTGTACGACACTCTTTGGCCACATATCCTGTAGTAAGGCTGGGACTGAACAGTAGTTTTATGTTTGGGTGTAGCTCTTCTTGGAGTTCATGTAGGACACAGCCCGGGACACTGTCTGGTCCCATTGATGCAGTGTTTATTGCTTTGGAGAGGGCGGCTCTTACCTGAGCATCTGAGATGTCAGGGGGGCAGCTCTCTGCTGGGATAAATATTTGCCCTTTTGGTGTGGAGGGGGGGGGTTTGCGCTGAACCTGTCAGCCAGGATGTTGGCAATGTCTGTGGGTTTGGTGTTTCTATTGACATTTTGGACTACCTCTGAGCATATCTGGGAATTACCACCCAGGTTCCTAACATAACTAAAGAAAGCCTTGTGATGATGCTTAGTGTCCTGTGCAATTTTCTCTCGAAGCTGGCCTTAGACAATCTTATGAGTGCCCGTAGTTTTTTGCTAATACTGATCAGTGATGCCTTCCCTTTTTAGGATTTTGCTGTATCATTTAGTAGCTTCCTCCTTCTATTGTATAGTTTGTTTATGGCTGGGGTCCACCAGACAGGACGTCTGCCTTTGGAGGATTGGGTCTTGGTTTTATTCAGGATTGCATGATCCATGCATTCCTGAAGGTGTCCATAGAATGCATTTATAGAGGAATCTGCGGTCTGGTCCGTATTTTCCACAGGCCCAGGGGCTTTGAAGGTTTCCACCTCAGTTTTGAGGAGTGTGAATTTGCTTTAGAGAAGTTGTTCACTGTGGTTTTCTGGGCAGGGGGTGGGGTCGGGATGTGAATATCCAGTGAGATTAGTTTATGGTCTGATCTTACCAGTGAGGGATACACTTCTAGTCTGGAGCATAGAGTCCCCATGTTGGTGATGATCAGGTCCAGTATGTTTTCCCTTCTTGTGGGAGTGGTAACAAGTTGTTCCATAGCATTTGAGTTCATATATTCTAGGAATCTTTGGGCTAGGGTGTTGGAGCTAGAGTCATGCTCCCAGTCTATGTTTGGGTAGTTGAAGTTGCCCAATATAATGGTGTTTGGAGAGACCTTCATATTTTCCACTGTTCTCAGGAAGGCCGAGTGTGGTTTTTGGGTTTGGGAGGGTGGTCTGTAGCAGGCTATAACCTGGAAGGCAGTTTTACCCATTGTTAGTTGCACATAGATAGTCTCTGATGCTTGGTGCTTTGCCACCAACCTGGAGGTGTGGGTATCTTTGATGAATATCAATACTCCCCCTCCTTTTGTAGTTTGGTCCAAGTTTTGGGGCTGAAAAGCATGGTATGAGGTATAACCTGGTAGTGCTGGGGTGCTCTCAGTAGCCATGAAGCAGGTATCTGTTACTGCACAGATATCGATGTTCTCCATGCTAAGGAGAATTTCGAGTGCATGCATCTTGAGGTTTAGATGTCTGGCTTTGTGTAGCATTACTCTTAGTTTCTTATCCCTTGTGATACCTATGAAGGTGGGTTTGTCATTTGAGCTTTGCCTAACAAAGGCACTATGGGGGTAGCAAGAGCCTTTGCCAATATCCAAAAGCCCAGGGGTGACAGGTGCAAGCTGCCCCTAGTGAAGCAGGTGGTTCAACAGAAGATGAGTATGTGAGGGTGTAGTGCCTGTGATTAGTTAGCAGTGGCATATATGACTGCTCACGTGGACAAATGACAGGTAAGTCATATGCAATGTGTCACAGGCAACGTACATGTGAACAGGACAAACAGTGACATTCTGTCAAGTGAGACATGGACATACATATAGTAAGCTATGCAGATGTCACTAGGAGTCCACAGAAGCTCTGTAACTATGCATTGCAGGTGGGATCAGTATTCCAGGGTAATTGCAAGCAAACATGCATGCAAACAAAGCTACAGTAAGCAGGGCTGCATGTAGTCCATTGTATAACAAACAAGCTGTACTACTTCCAGTAGGTAACACTGCAAATATGCAGGCACTATGCACATGTACATGGAAATACACAGGTCAGATGGCTAGGGTCCAGTCTCAGCGCACACAAGTGAACAGTCCATGTACCGTCAGGATGTACAATAACTGGATGGAAACCCATGTGCTCATACCTGCAGTAATACACATGTTAAATGACAGACACTGAGCCTTCACTCAGTGGTTCCATACTTAGTAGGATGTATGCTATCTGGCCTGCCACCACAGTATCCCTGACATGTATGGGGACTCTCCCTCCTGTGACAGTTAGTTTTGTGTGTTGGGGCTGTCTAGCATGGTATGAAATGTGAGCTTGCAGTGCTAGTGTGCTCCTGTGTGTCCTGTACCAGTCGTGTAGTACTGCACACATATCAACATCCTCAAACTTCCGCATTGCAGAGTCCAGTGTGGGCAACATGCCACTTGCAGTTTACATGTCCATCATTGCATATTAATACGTTCATTACCTTATCCTCTGTGCTACCTATGTATGTAGCCTTCTGTTGACATCCTTACCACCAGTATGCCAACATGTGCAGATGATACACTATGGTACTTACCATGGGTGTAGACAACAGTACATGACAATCATACCCTTACTGCATCAGGCATGCTGTGATATACCCACAATTATTTCAGCACACAGTATGGTTAACAACATGATACTATTACTACACATCTATGTAGTCACCCTGTGCATCAGCAACATGTTAACCTGTACCTGCACTGATGTTACAGATTGCAGGAGGTGGCACAGTTTCATCATATGCACAGGGTGTGAACTTGGTATGCCTGAGTCAGCCACCGATACCACCAATTGACATGAATGTGTATGTGTGTTGGTGAGGGACAGCAGTACAAGGTGGGGCAATGTTGATGCAGTGTGTGCGTGTATGCGGTAGCCCTAGGTGTTGTCAATTCGCATGTGTGTATGGATGCACACAGTTCCACCTCATGGCTGCCATATACTGGTGTTTGTGGACAGCCACAGACTGTACCTGCCAGGTCATACAGATCAGTGTCTCCGGCCACGGACACGGTACCTGTGCCTTGCAGGGGTGCTACGGACCATATCCAGTACCAACCCAAACTGGGTACTGTCATCAGAAGCAGGTGTTCGTTGATTGGACACAGATCCCTGTCGGGCCTGGCCAGAGCCACGTGCACATGGTCTCCTGGGGTGGTCTGATGACAGCATAGACCCAGCATTGCTGGCGCTGCTGCTGGCACTATGGGGGCGGCCGTGGCCCTGTTGTCATCCGTGATGACTGCCAGCTGCTGATGTTGCTGGCATACACCCACGTCGCCGGCTCAACCGTCCACCATCGCCCTGGCTCATGGACATGTAGTTGTGGAACCGGTCTAATATGTCCCCACAAAGACTGTCTATGACATCGGTGAAATTATGGATGGCAGCCGCAATGTCACGCATACTGTCAGTCATGGCTGTGCGACATGCTGTCAGCTCCCTCAGACCCTTTCTGGTGTACTGTTCCATACGTGACTGTGCCTGCATGACAGCCTGAAACATAGCTGAGGTTGTAAGACCTCTGTGGGCACGTCTGACAGGGGCAGTACGCCCACGGATGCTCCCACGAGAACCCCTGGACATCTGTCTGTGTGGTACCATCTCAGGGCCATGCCCATGGCTGCTGTGAGGGGATGCATGTGCCACAGATACCACATTACCCTGGTCAATGCCCACTGTATGCTATCCATCACCTAGGGACATTGGTGACAAAGGGTGTATTGGCAGAATAACTGTGCAGATTGATGGGGTTGACAGCTGTGTACTGTCAATTGGCTGACCAATGATTGACCCTGGCATACCTTCCTGTGCCATTACACAGATGTCATCATTATCAGTACCCATGGCACCTGCTTCAGATTCCCTGCTGCATGACACCAGAGGAGCACCAGAACCTGTGGGAGGGAAACAGGAAACACAGTTTACAATGTCTACACAATATTACCAGTGATGCACACATCCACACATGCACAGGTCCAGACATGCACATGTGCACACATGCACACATGCACACATGCACAGGTGCACACATACTCACATGTGCATGTGCACACATGCACACATGCACACATGCACACGTGTGCATGTGCACACATGCACACGTGCACACTTGCACACATGCACAGGTGCACACATGTGCACATGCACACATGCACAGGTGCACACATGCACACATGCACACGTACACATGCACACAGTTGCACACAGTTGTACACTACTCAGTATGCGAGATATCAACACACAGACACACCTGCATGCATACACAGAACACTACTAAGTGAGCCTAATATTACTATTACTATCAAGACTATTAAAGGTATTGTTAATACACACTCACCAGCATGGATAGGCTGCATTGCTGTTACACCGGAGGGACCTGCAGAAGTGAGGAAACTAATGTCAGTGGGCACAACTGTGCCATTGTTACTGAGTATGATACAGGTCAGTAGTACAACAGTCGCCTTTCACAGGTCAGCTGCTGATATTGAGAATATCACACTTGCACATTAAATGCTATGATGACAGCTGCAAACCAAGGACACACCTCACACATGCATTAACTACCAGTGTACACAACAGTCAACTATACATATGGCATATTACCTGCACGCTCATAGTCTTGCTGCTGCGTGGCTCCAGCCTCCATCATAATGCATGTCTGCTGCTGTTGTTGTTGTTGGCGTACTGGAGCCACTACACTCATGAGTAGTCCCTCCAGTCTGGTGAGTGGGGGAAGTGTAGCCACCCCACCACCTGTGGCGACCTGTTGCCTGTGGATATCCGATGCACGCTGATGGATATTTCTGATTAAATCACTGCAGTGATGTCGTACCGGCTCATATTTCCTATTATGCGTGCCTATGTCATTTACCCGATGGACCAGGTCTTGCCACAGTGCAGCCCTCTCCTGCTGATTCTGGCTGGTGCGGGAAAAGAGTATTGCATAATCCCGCACCAGGCTCTGGTGTATCTCCTCATCCTCAGCTGTAGAGTAAGCTGGATTTTGTGGGTGAGCCATGTTCCTGAAAAAGGAAATAACCTGATATCAGCAATATATGTCAGCAGAATTTGGCACACATACTACACATGCTACTCGACTGTTATGATACGACATATCTCACATATATAGCATCTGTCTGTCTATTGGTGGATACACATGTAAATGGCCAGGTATCAGTGCTCAGCCAGCAACTGTGCAACAGTACCTGGCACACTCCATATGACATACTACCAAACCCCAGCAGTCAGAACACTGATTCAGGTCCAGAGCACCTCCTCACTCTGGGGGTTTGTATCTAGGTACTGTATGGGCTACATCATCAACTACTGTGAGCTGACCACAGACTAATTGCCCTGGATATACATATCCCACCTCCACCACCAGCACAAACGACTATAGTGAATAACATTGCAAATGCAAACTTTACACTTTGTAACAGTGACATGGTATGCTTTCAGCCCACTGGGCCAGTGGAAGACACAACCCACAATGCTGACCCCTTCACAAATGCTTTCTACGGACATCTCCGAGAATGCATGAATCATACAGTCCCACATATGGCCAGGACACTCTCCACAAAGGGACAGCATCCTGTCTGGTGGACCCCAGCCATAGACAGATTGTATTACAAAAGATGGAAGCTACTGCAAGACAGAGCATAATTCCATAAAGGGAAGGCATGTCTGAGCAGCACTAGTAAGGATCTATTTTCCCTCATACAAACATCCATGGGTAACTTTGAGAGGGAAATCAAGAGGGACACTACAGATAACCACAAGGCCTTCTTCAGTTATGTTAGCAACCTGGTCAGAATCCCTTCACTATGCTCATAGTTAGTACACAACAACAAATAATTCACTGAAACCACAGATATTGACAACATTGTGGCAGACAGGTTCAGTGCAGGTTTCACCCCTCCCTCTCCCCCAAAATAAGACATAGTTATCCCAGCTGACTGTAACCTCCCTGTCATCACAGATGTCCAGGTGAGAGCTACCCTCAGGAAAGCAGAATACACAACATGAATGGGACCTGATGGTATCCCCGGTTACATGCTACATGAACTCCGACAGGAGCTAAATACACACATATAGAAGTGCTATGTAACACTAGCCTGACTACAGGATATGTACCTGTACACTGGTACACAGCAGCAGTGGTTCCACTCCACGAAGGAGGCACCTCAACATACCAATACAATACAACACAATACAATACATTACAATACAATACTATACAATATGCTATTGCCCCTGGGACTACAGCAGCATACTGTTCTGCTACCCTGACCATTGTGACACATGTGGTGTGATGGTACCTGCTGCTGTCAAACAGTTACACAGGGTGACTCATATGGCATATTACCTATCTGACTAACATTCAGCAGGGGTATGTGTGACATGTACTCATGGGGAGTCTTGCTTCTTAACACTGTGTGGTTTATTGCAGGGTATGTCTTATCTGTGGGTAGGAACCTTTACCTCCACATGTGCTCTCTATTGCAGTGGCATGGATGACACACAGCAGTCATTTAGGTTGTGGATGGTGTGAGGTGTTACTATGGTTGTTGGACATCTGTCATGGGTGTGACTTAAGTATGTAAATCCAGGAGTGTTAACCTCTATGTGGGTAGTATGTGTGTACTCTGTGGTGTTGTCAGTCACTGTGCATTGGTAATGTGTTTGAGTGCATTGTCACAGTGTTGTACATGTCACTGTGTCCTTCTCCATATCTGTAGCTGTCATGTGAGGTACATACCATGGCAGCCATTATGTGGTGTGGAGGGGTACACTGACCTACATGTCCATAGCTGACACACCATGTCTGCTGACACATACCATGTGCAGGTATTCCAGGAATAGTGTGCCACTGCGAATATCACTGGGGGGACTATTGTACACATTTATGACCCTGTTCACCCCTGACACATGCAGTGGTGGGCAGCCAATCACATATCCGGTGGTTACTGGTTTAGGTGATTTGAAATGGGGTATGGTACTCCAGTTTTGACACTGGTGTTCACTCCATGCCTTTGTCACCAGGCACCTGTTGCAATACATCTGTACACATGTGCCTCACTCAGAATATATATACATCTCTCTCTCTCTCTCTATATATATATATATATATATATATATATATATATATATATATATATATATATATATATATATATATGTATATAGATATATCTATATGTATATATATATATATATATATATATATATATATATATATATGTCTGTATACATATACACATATATATATATTGATGTACATATATTGCTATAGATATGGAGAGGGGTCTGACAGAGAGGGGTGAGTGACAGAGGGGGTGGGACAGGGGGTGTTGAGGTCGTCATATACAGTCATACCTGTAGATAGTCAGATATGTCTGTCTATATATTGATGTACATATATTGCTATAGATATGGAGGGGGGGGGTGTGACAGAAAGGGGGTGAAAGTGACAGAGGGGGTGGGATAGGGGGTGTTGAGGTTGTCATATACAGTCATACCTGTAGATAGTCAGATCTGTCTGTCTATATATTGATGTACATATATTGCTATAGATATGGAGAGGGGTGTGTGACAGAAAGGGGGTGAGAGTGACAGAGGGGGTGGGACAGGGGGTGTTGAGGTCGTCATATACAGTCATACCTGTAGATAGTCAGATCTGTCTGTCTATGTATATGTATCTACATATATCTATATCTGTATGTGTGTATTACATATATATGTTTCTACGTATTCTATCTATCTACATCTGTCTATGTATTCCTACATCTCTCTCTATGTATGTATACATATATGCATATTATATATATATATATATATATATATATATATATATATATATATATATATATATATATATATATATATATATATATATATATATATATATACATACATACATATTTTGACATACATACTTATCCATATGATAGATACATATCAACATGTTTGTTTACCATACTGTATACACACACTAACATACTGCTAAACATACATAACTGTGAAACCTAATAAGAAACAAAAAATACCACGGGAACCTTGCTCAAGCAGTACGAAAAGAAACAGTAATGAAACTGCTACAAGGAGCCAAAAAGTTGTTTTCCTTCATATACATATGGATACAGACCAATGACACATATGGAGGGTTCACAGTATGTAGACCTTTATAGTATTACTTTACATTACCTGTGTTTGTCACAGCTGCTTGTGTTGCCATCTGGTTTTGTGTCCTGTTGCTCCACTTGCCAGTTGTCAGCTTTCAGGTGGCTGTTGCTGACCAGTTTTGTTTGTGTATGTTTCATTTTGTTTTTCTCTGTCTCTGTCTCTGTCTCTCTCTCTCTTTCTCTGTCTCTCACTTCCTCCTCGGGGTGCAATGAAAGTATTGCATGTGTGGACTGGGAGTACAGCATGCTTTTGTAGGTATCTGCATATGTCCATGTGATGGCTTCTGCACCAATTGTTAGCCAGCATTTGCTAATTGCATGCAGCCAGTTGGGTACTGATTGCAGTTCTCACTGTGATTTCAGAACAGTGCTATAAAAAGGTATGTGAGATAGGCATAGCCCTTTCAGAATTTAAGGGCAGTGACCATGCTGGTATGCTGTGGACAATGTTCTGTGAGTGTAAAGGTTGGTATCTCTCTCATATTTCCAGCTGTGTTGTAGATTAACATTTCTCCATTTATTTATCCAGTTTCCTGTACTAACTGTGTGTGTACACTGACACCTACGACTACTACTACTGTTAATGTGTGTGTGTGTGCTTTCCTGTGGGACATGTGGTGTAACTGGTATATAGCAGTGGCTCTTGCACTTTGTTGCTATGGCTTCAATATTTGCCCTTTACAGTCACTACGTGTATGCCTGCTAGGTGTCCTGACTGTAGTGTGCTGCTGTGGCTTTCCTATTTTCCATGTACATTCACACCTTGGAATGCTTGCTATATCAGCTAGGGTGTTACAGCATGCAGTGTGGTCTGGCCATGGTGTGGGCCTTGACATCTATTAGGGTATTTGAGTATGCTGCTGAGCAGGCCCCAGACACTGTCAGGTGCATCTGTTATCTGCCTCATGGAATGGTACATATCAGTGGGGTACACTCATTAAATTGTCTGGTATGCTGCAGTTGTGACTGTGGGATAGCATGAGCATATGTATTACTACACTTTTTCTGCCGTGCAAGTGGTGCATACTTTCAGGACTTCATAGTTACCATTGCATGTGTTGTAGCACCTTTCTGCCTACTGTTTGTACATTTCACATGGAGCCTGTGGGGCATTCCTGTAACTCAGTCACTGTTGCTATGTCTAGGCTCTTAACTATTCAAATATGGTGGTGTCAAACCTCTCATGTGTACAAATATTTGCAGGTTGTCCACATTTCTGCCTCATATTTTGGTCAATATCTCATGCACAGCTTTTTCTGGCAAATCACTCTGGGCTCAAGTCAGAATATAGTGACAAACATTTAAGTTTCAGACTTCATACCCTTCCAAACATCCCACAAAATGCAGAACCTGTTACTCTCTGAACTGTCTAAGTTTGTTGTAACATTATTTGTAATGTGCCCCTGGTTTTGGCCCTTTGCTCCACATATTTTATTACTTGGTCCGGATGTGTTCCTGTAAGAGGTTGTGGGGTATGGGCAGTGATTATCCTGCTGTGAGTATGTGTGTGGCTTGCAAGGTGCTACAGTGACATTATTACCTACTAGCTACCAACTAGCATGGCTGTTTCTGTTCACACATTACTATCATAGATATCCACTAGATTTGACAGTAAATATACATGACATGATTTGTGTACCACACATCCTTTATTCCCTTTACATTCATTCCTACTATTACATGATATATTTATTTTAGCACAATGTTCTTGTATAACAGTCATGGCTTAGTGGTAAGTCATGCAGACTAGTGTTTCCAAGGTCCTGGGTTCGGGACTGACAGTGGGATTTTTTTTTCTTTTGAACTGACTACAGGATCTGTCAATCAGAGTGACTAAGGCACTTTTAAGCAGTTGTAACCGGGTTAGCGCTGGTTTGCGCGGAGCTCACTCATGTGCACTGGTGTTCAGCTCTGCGCACACACATGCACACCCACTTACAACTGCTTAAACGTGCTTACTCTTGCGCACACCCGCGCTATTTTCTTTGAAAGAAATGAAAATGGGGAGACAGGAAAGTGGTGAAAAATGGGTCACAAAGAGGATAAGACAGTAGGGAAACAAGCTCGGATTTTGCAGGAGGGATGTAGGTAAGGCCCATAGCTGCCCATTTCTTCATCAGCAACAGCTGTGCATATGTATGTAATTTGGTGTGACATTTGAAACCTTCCACCCCTGAGAGAGGTGTCAGGACAACAATAATACTTGTTGTACAACCAATTGTAATTGATAGTTTCCATGTCCAGCAGACATATGTGCGGAATGGGCAGCTATGTATGGGGCGTAATTTTTTTGTGGGTATAGAGTGCCCTTTTTTTTTTTTTTTCAGGTGAGAGTGGTATGTCAGGTGAAGGAAGTCGGTATAGCTGGGGAGGTAGGTTGGGTAGGTCAACAGACAAGACAAACAAGATGCATACAGGGGTGGTGTATGACACGTGTGGGGGGTTACACAATTGACGGGGATGGAGGTTTGGATATCCAGAGCCCATGAGCCCACAGATGGCAACAGTGGAACTGATATCCCCACCCATGGGCAGTTGCCACTGTTCCTTCACTGCCCAGGACAGGACTGTGCTGGGGGCTGTGTAGGCCGGGCAACAGGCATGCCCATAAGTTGTGCCACCTGTGCCTCAAGCTGGCGTAAGGGCCCAAGAACAGAGTCCTGGATCTCCCTATGCACCACAGTCCAGACACTACGGAGGGTGAGTGGTGGCTCTCCTCCAGCCACGCTTGCAGAGGGGGGACAGGCCCCATCCCCTGCAGCACTTCCACCCACAGGTGGCACAGGGCCACCGGAGGAGGGTCCAGACTGGGCACTAGTGCCAGGTGCACTCGCCAGCTGAGGTGGGAGAGGTGGGTCCGCTGGAACCCGCCTTCCCTGTCGTCCTATGTTTTGCATTATGTCATGACAGTTTGGGTTAGTAACATACAATAAAATTCACAATTAGTTGTAACAGCATGTATTAGTATTCCCATTAACCAAACACCCAGATATTCACACCATTGAACAGCGAGCATAACACATGCATAATTTGAACAGCAATACACAGTCCAACAACATGCAGGGTTGATTGATGGCAACAGGCCATCAGGTTTGGATGTATGAACAGGGCAGATGCATCAACGTACATGCAAATATTTATGGCCCAACAGGACAAATGTCCAGGGGTGTTAATTGTGATCGCACATACCAATTTCATGTGGAATGGATTATATGTGGTTATAGGGTGGGGTGAAGAAAATATTACTAACACCTTCGAATACCAATACATATGCTGTACATTTCTAATAGCTACAGATATATACACACTACTGTTCTAACTACAGTTTTCTATATGATAACTACTTCAATTTGGTGATAGGACTGTTACTGCTACATCAATATACAGTTTATTGTTATTCATACACGTGCATATCTGGCTTTGTTCAGCTACATCATCCTGCTACATTTGCTTTATATAGCTATAGACAACTGTGAATGTTTGATATTTCAGACAATCATACTATCTGCATATAGCAGACTGAGAGCAACATATCCAGATTTTGGGATACACATTCCAGCTGCAGCAACACTCTGAACACATTTCGCAGTTTGGTTCTACTTGTCACATTCATTTCATTCTGTACTAACTGCAGTATACTTTATTCAGGGGTTCTTACTACTTTATTGGTGGATTCATAACTCTTTCTCACACTCTCTCACTTGTTTTCATTTTACTGTTCAGGATGGTACTTACTTTTAGGCTTTATTGACATGTTTTACCTGTAGTTATTACAATCCTTTCCAGCAGTCTCACTTCTGTCATGTTTCAGTATTTCAACAGGGATATATTTTACACGTGATTTGCTCATCTTCTGCAGCTGTACTTTTCAGCCTGCTGCAGGTTGTGTACTATTATATTACATGTGGGGCATCTTTATTTCAGACTTTATTTCAGACATTTTCATTTTTCTGTTTGGATTACAGACTGCAACACACTTTTGTAATCAAGCAATACTTGCAAACACTTTTACACTGTTACTTGCACATTTTATTACTTAGTGACTACACTGCACTCTTTTGCTAACTGTCATACTTTTATATTTCTTTACAGTTACTGGGAGTGGATTACTGACCTGCCTGGTGGCGCAACCGCACCAACCTATCGCCATAGGCTCTGCGGTTCGCAGAACGGACACCTGCAGCTGTAATATAAATGAAGTAATATTGGAATACACATCTCCATAATATCAGCTAATTTAATTTCTTACATACATAATTAAATGTAACTTACTCAGTAGTGGGGCGTTGGGCATTTGCCGGGCCTCCTGGATCCAAAGGTTCAATTGGTCCTGCTTGCATCTCTTCAGGTCTGCATGGTGGTGATGAACCAGCTCACCAGTCCTTGGAATCCCTGTGGCACTGGTGAGATCATGAGCCAACTGGTCCCATGCCTCAGCCCTATATGCTCCCCACAGGACCTGGCCCTGTATGAGTTGGGCCTCATGATTGTGGACTAGGAGCCAGACCATGTATCTGGACTCCTCAACACCCCACCTCTGTGCTCAAAAGCAACTACCCTCACCTACTCCTGACATTCTGGCTGCAAGTCAGTTCTACAATCGTTTATGCTGTGTATTCCCACCTATCGGGCTTATATATGCCATTTTTCCCACACTTATCTGTGACTGGCCATTTTGGAATTGTATCAACTTCACAAAACCTGCTTTGTCATGCTCCACTTTCTATTCATTCCTATATATTTGCTACTACTGCATTTCTACGTACAGCTGTCGTGGCTTAGTGGTTCAGTACCTTGACTAAGATGCATGGTATCCTGGGTTCGAACCTGGCCACTGCTTTTTATATTTTATGACTGTCTAGACAGGCTATGGGGTGTGTCTGTGTAAAGGCAGTTTTGTTACAGATTGCTCAATGTTGCCCGTCGGTTAGCTTGTTTGCGCGGTGCACAGCTCCGCACAAACGGGTTACGCTGGTTTACGCTTCATTTGGCTGTCAGCATGCATATTACGCTCAGCTCAGCTAGGGGCACACAGTTTCAGCGTGTTAAACCACTGCTCACCTACGGGCACTCATTTTGCACCTGTTAAACCATTGCTCAGCTACGGGCACTCATTTTGCACCTGTTAAACCACTGCTCACCTACGGGCAGCTGCACTCACCTTGTTAAACTGTAGCTCAGCTATAGGCACATCTCGCATTTTTTATTGTTTTCTTATCTCACATTTCTTCACAATAAATGGACTATTTCATTACATTTAACATAAAATATAATTTTATATGTGTACATATTTGTCAGGGACTTGTTTCGTGCTTATTTTACTAAAACTAAAAATTGATGTTGTGGGGGCTCGAACCATGACTGCCTGCTCTTCAGGTGATGTCTCTACCGCTCCGCTATTGCTTCTTGGCTTGCGTTGCATATTTAGTTCTTATATCCTTTTCCACTGACTGCTAACTGTGGCTAAGCTACGGGCACGCCCACGCAAACAAGCGCACCCACGGGCAAACATCTTTACGATTTAAAAAAAATATATCACATGTTCATTTATATATTTTATGTTCATAGTCTGTGGGGGCATGTGTTGTGTTGTGTTTATTCACATTTCCATGGCCTCTGTCCTGGGTGTTTACTTTGGGCACTTTTACTCTTCTGGGGGCGTGTCCGCTTGCAGGGCTTAGCCTATGGACATGCCCCCTACTGTCTTCCACGGACCATGTTAGCCTTAGGTGTGATTCAGCATGCTCTCATGAATATGCAAAGCATGCTGACATCACTAAGTTTAACTGCAGCCCCCGTGTAAGAGTTATAACTCTTACATGGAGGCTTCGTGAATCCTGCCCATAGTTGTACATTACACATTGATTGCACATTATATTGTGTTTGTTCACTATATATATATATATATATATATATATATATATATATATATATATATATATATACATATCTACACACATATATATTTTGTCTATGAAATTAGTCTGAACTACTCTATTATTGCTTACATTTCTACATTTTTTGTTGAAAATGTTTTGTATTTCACCTGGGGAGAGCTTGAAATTGGTCAGTATAGGTCAGTTCACTACCCTGGGAAACACAAGTAAATAAATAAACATACTACAAATATGCAAGTAATACACTACTATGTATTCCTTCACAAATTATTGTCAAAAGGTTCAGAATCAGCAATCTGTGCATTCAGTGTAATAGTTTAATATCAAATAAATGAAAGTATTGTATATTTGTTAATAAGTTTTTTTTAGGAAAACTAAGGAGTAAGTAGTCACACACCTTACACATGAGTGAGTATGAAGTGGAGAAAACTGTGCTTGACAGGTGTACATAAAAAGGAACTCGGATAACTGCTACAGTCATTGTAAAAGTTAACAGTAATAGCAATAATCTTAGCAATAGTAATAGAAACACCAATGGCAATGGTAACAGTAAAGGTAGGAGCAGTGCTAATGATGCTAAGCATAATTTTGGAATGTTTTACAATTCAAACTGGCTGCAGAGAATTAGTAGTTCACACACACACACACACACACACACACACACACACACACACACACACACACACACACACACACACACACACACACACACACACACACACACACACACACACACACACACCTATATATACTGTATCTATATCTATGTATATCTATATATCTATATGTATATATATATATATATATATATATATATATATATATATATATAGATGGATCTTGAACTATTGCACAAAATCCTATCTAACCGAAACCAAAACAACTGAACACACTTTAGCAGAAGTGCTTCTCACTGAAAAAGCACTTTCGCTAAAAAAAAAAAAAAAAAAAAATACTACTCACGTTTACACAGGAGGGCAAGCCCCCCTGCACCCCCCTACTTTTACATTCTCACTCTGAGATTGCACTACAGTGAGGAAAACAGATTATTCCCTTATCCCCACTGTACTACAATCTCAGCAATGGCCATTCCCCCACGTTTTTCTTTTTTTAAGCACACTTTCACAAAAGTGCTTTTTCGGTGAAAAGGACTTTCGTGAAAGTGTGCTCAGCCTTTTGACATTCAGTGAAATGGCTGTTCGATGAAAAGTACGGATCCCATATTGATATATATATATATATATATATATATATATATATATATATATGTGTGTGTGTGTGTGTGTGTGTGTGTGTGTGTGTGTGCGTGTATGATGTATATAGTTATATATATGTATACAATGTGTGTGTGTGTGTGTGTGTGTGTGTGTGTGTGTGTGTGCATCACACATATGTTAAAAGCATTTCAGCATCTGAGGCCTAGGCTGACAGTATATATCAAAATGGCTGAACTGTGGTAATAACTAAAGCCATAAGATAGTTCCAGACTTAACCTTTTCGTGTGAACTTAGAAATGTTGGGTCTGCGACATGTTGAGATATGGGGAAAGAGTTTTGATGTTGACACACATGGTGTTAGATGATGTATAAGAGAGTTTTGATAGAAGGAAGATAAAGAAAGACAGATTTTCTTCTCAGAACAAAGAATTATAGCTCAGAATAAATGTTATTAGATAAACAGTGGTGGTTGATGCAAGACTGTGTAGGTAGGTAATGTGTTTTGGGTCTAGCATATTACTTGATGAGAATGTATAACTAGTAATTGAAATATGTGGAAAGAAAATACATATGCCACTGGATGTACCTAACAGGTAGTAAACCTCCGTCTTTATGATTTTTCATCTGCTATATATAATTAGGTAGTTAAGATGAAGGAAAAGCAATAGCTGCATGAAATAATTTGAACAGCATTTTAATGTGTAGAGATTGGTTATGTAACCAAACTAGTCACTGTGCTAAATGATAGGCCAGGGAATTTCAGCACATAAGGAAAATAGCTTATCACAAAATAATTTGAAATGTTTCAAAATATTCCTTGAAGTTATACCTTTCAAATATTAATCATTTGTAATTATGGGATATGTAAAAATGTAGAAAATAAAATATTACTTTAGGGACTATCAAATGCTTGAGTTTGTCATCCTCGTAAGCCTCTGAATGCAGTATTTGTTATCATTCTTTCGTTGAACCATGTGAATGAAGTACTCATCTGTCTTTTTGTGTGAAGGTCAGAGTTTTCATCTGGTCGTCTTCTGTTTAGCATTCAGGCTTGGCAGTATGCTGATAAAGAGAAGAAGGGCCTTGGGAACCTCAGCCTCTGCTATCAGCAGGAAGACAGAAGACTGTTCTGCTCAAAATTAACTTTCAGAAAATTATTGCACACCACTGGAAATGAACCATATCAATATGTTTACATTTTCAGTCTGTAAAAAATTAAAATGCACTGTTTCTGTTCTGTGAACTCTCATGAACAGCACACAGAAAAATTCAACTTCCCAAGAAAGAAATTTCTAATCTGAAGTATGACTTGCAATATGGCTTTAAACGGTGGGTGCTAGACAAATTGAGGCCATACTGATTTTCAGATGTACAGGAAGGCTGGGGCGTAGATGATTGTGATTTAATGAGCATGGAAGGACTAATAAGACAGCTGTGCTTTATGATTCACAGCTAATATTTAAGACTTGCTGCACGTTTCTATATACAGTAGCCGAAGAGTTTCTGGAGTATTTTAAGAAATACATGTTACTTTCTACAAGTCATTGTATATAAGAACATCATTATCATTTAAGTAAAGAACATAAAGATTCTATTCAATCATAGTGTCACATGCAATTGATTTATACAGATAATAACATGATTCCACTGGGAAAGAAATAAGTAACTAATTTAATAAAAATGAATATTGCTGGTGTGGGAAATGGGTGGGTTTAATGGCGGTGTGTAATTACAATTTTCTAATTAACTTACACGTGCAATTATTTTTATTTCATCATATATTTTCTTATGAAGTACAACCATCACCTAAAACAGAAAGATTTTTGGCTTTGAATAATAAAAGCACATATTAAACATACGGCACAGTAAGTTAACAGTAAAGACAGCAGTAATTCAAAGCATTCAAAGCAGCTTGTATGATTCATTTTGGTCTATAGAAAGAAGTTAAATCTAACCAACTCCATGCACCTATTTATTTTGTATTTATTTATTTATTTATTTATTTAACTATTTGTTTATTTATGTAGATGCTCCCCATAAGTGTTGACCATCTGCCCATTCCCTGTGACTCTAGCCCATTTGTTCACAGCTGTGTGGAAGGTGCTCAGAGCATAAGTCTCATACAAATCAGTCAGCAGATTTCATCATGTCCCTTTTGCATGTTCCTTACATGCTGTTTAACTGTACTACATGAGAGTCTGCAGTTGGAGAAGCATGGGCTGAACATTGGTTCCCCAAGTGACATAGCTGTACAGGTATTCCTCCCCATCTTTAGCAGAATGGGGTGCTCATTGTAGATCTCTAGTCTGCATTGACAATGGCCTGGCAGGAAACTCCCTGACCCCTATGACATGGTGTCCAACCTTCTCCATATGACAAGTGATCAGGCATCGACTTTTCATTCCTCTCTCTCTCTCTCTCTCTCTCTCTCTCTCTCTCTCGATAACTCTCTAGCTCTAGACCCATTAATCAAACCTGGGTTAGATAGTTCAAAATCAAGGCTTTTGTTTTCTGTGCCATGAAGCAAGCTCCTGATTCTTTTTGGATCAGTTCTCTAGAAATTAATGATCCTAATCAGAATGAAACAGGGAGTATGCAAACTGGGAAAATCAAACCAAAACAACTCCAAAATAACCAAGATCATACATTAAGGCTAGTACATGGGAAAAAAAAGCTGTGTAAGCAAATTCTGGGTTAACTATATTGTGCTAGCTTATACTCACTGCAGGACACTTACTCTCAGCAATATTTGATTTCTGTGAACCAACATCAGAAATATTGATAGTAAGTGGCAAGAAATAAAAGATGAGGGCATATTTTTATACAAGAGGGCCACAAAAGATAGCTCACATGATTATCTTAGATTGAGGGGATAATTTGCAGAGCTGCTTGATCTGTCCTTTTTTGGCAAACTTCCTCATCTAGCAAGATTTTTTTTACATGATTTTATATTTTTGTAAAGTTTATTCATCACACACCTGCCACTGCTCCAGTGTGGGCTCCCTTCTGAAGTAAACAGGTTTGGGCTAAAACTGAAGACAATGGAGGGATGGTGCAGACTTACTCGAGGGGTCAAATTGGAATGACCATAGGTAGAGATATGTTACTAGACAAATATAAAGAAGTCTTAAGGTCTTGGCATCAATATTTTATTGGCAAAGCAGAGATCCTGCTTTAACGTGCACATCATACAGACAATGCGTGAACTACAAATGCAAGATTTCTCACAGTGGAGTTGAAACCAGAGATAAGCATAGCAACTATTGTCAATACTATGTTGCTTTCTTGGCTATTGTAATAATTGTTAAAGAAGTGGTCCTGTTCAATCCCTTTCCCTAAACTTTTTAATCCCAGTGAGACAAACAGAGCAGACGTGACACAGGGATCATTTTAGTAGGACTTACTGTAAGATACTGGCTTATGGCCACTAAAAGATGAGACCAATAGCCACAATAAGGATCAGTAGAAGCAGGACAAAATCAGTAATCTTAATATTATCATTCTTGCTCAGAAATTCATAGCTAATCTATGCACACAAAAACGATAGTTAATTTGTATCTTCTTACTCCTCTGTTCAGTGATTCCTGCTTCTAAAAGAATAATCATCCCAGACTAATTGAAAGTTCAGCATGAGGAGTCTACTGCTCTATGTTCAACTTATATCCTAGCAAAAGAATTAAAAAAATTAAAACATTAAGCTCAGGTTGACATATTAAGGCGATTATAATGAAAAGACTGATTGTCTGATTTTAGATGTTTTCCAATGTGAGGAATGAATATTTTACTGGGCAAAGGATTCCATTGTATGGGCAAAAGCTTTAAAGAATAGCATTCAAACAAAAGATCTGGAGAAATGTTAAAGTTGAGACCAACCAATCTGAAAGAACAGATATAGACCTATGTTATGGTCATGAATTGCTTTTACCCATCACCCTGTGAGACTACTACAATTTAAAGAGCTTCATATAGTCATGAATTGCTTTTACTCATCAACCTATGAGACTGCTGCAATTTATAGAGGTCTATGATTTTCCTATAAAAACTCTCCTTCTCAGGTCTGCACACAGAGGAATAAGTTTTAGTTTATAAAATGATAATGAAAGGAGGCATCGGTCAGTTCACCTAAGAATCTCTTCTGCTATATTGCGGAGTGCAGCCTGATTGCTACAGCCATCAGACCACTAGCAAAAGAACACCCTGATCTTATAAAAGTTATAATGATAAGCTTTATTTTGCAAAGAATGGGTTTCACTGATTCTTCTATGTTTTTCAGGCTTTATTCAGGAATCAAATTATTTAATTCTGAAGCATACAAAGCTAATAAAAATACCTCACCAAATGTGTTTAGTACTGCTAACTGAACAAATTATGTTTGCTCAGAAATGCAGTGAGTTAGGCCTTCTGCCCTTGCTCTATTGTTCTTCAAATACCTACTGAGAGACTACACATGGTAAGTGCTTATTTTCAATTGTTTTCTGCACTTTCTGTTTAACTAAAATGATATTTGTTGCATATCTGTTTGTTTAAATTGTGCAACTGTATTTTACTGCATTTTAGATTGTCTGCTAACTGAATTCATCTTACAGCTGTAATTACTGTTCATCTGCTTTTTTTGTTCATTTTACTTGTTTGCTGTACTTGAAAAATACTAGCATAGACTAGGTAGATGTTTTTGCTGAATCTAGTACTGTTTGTGACTTTTGGAGCTTGTAAAATAGTTAATCTTTTGTCTGGAGAAACCCCCCCCCCCTGTACCCTCATGGCAGGAAGGTACAGTTTGGACTGATCTAGATAGAGTTACTCTTGCAGGGCTCTGTTTAGGGAATTTTTATTGGATAATTTGAACTTTGGCTGTTTCCTGTTTTTCTGTTTTAAAAAGCTTGTGTTTGAACCAGTTTGCGAATTATACAGCATTGCGTACTACTGCGCAGAGGGATTGCCTGTTATGGATGCCTGCTTTCTAGACAAATATTACCTAAACCAAAGGTCTTCACACCTAAACCTACTAACACCTTCCCCTGCTGTATCCCATATTCAACTATTATAGCCAGACCATGATTATTCCTGGCACCATGAACTGTCAGTTTCACTCCTTTTCTCCTACCAGCCTAATTGACATGGATCTACCAAGGCAGTGTAGCACCTGCCTCATGTACACTGACAACCCCTACTTCTAAATAATTCTTGTACCATTTGTGAGAGATGCACCTACATTATAAATCTGGAATCACAGCTCTCTTGTGCAATACACAGCAATACAGAGTGGGTTGTCAGCCCATCTAACACAACTCCTACTCATGACACACAGCATGCACATAGACCAACATATGCAGAGGTACTCACAAAAAAGCTATTTAAACAACAGTGACCTCCAAAAGCACATACATACTAAACCAATCTTAACACCCAAAGCACACAATACAAATAATGACAAAAGCACAAGTGTTTCATCATCAAAGCCCATAAGGCAACACACATCGACTCCAAATATCTTAGTAATAGGAGACTCTATAGTGAGACACACAGATGCCCCCCTCATCAGGCTGAACAAGGAGAAAGTCAGGGTCAGCTGTCTTTCTAGCGCCAGGATTCATCAGATCATGCAGGCACTCAAGTCTCTCAACAAGTATCGTTATAATTCTGTCATAATACATGTTGGTGTAAATGACTTGAGATGTGCCTCCGTGGACCACATGAAGAGAGACATGATTGAGTTCTCTGATTATGTTCACTGACAGGTATGTCCTTAGCCTTGAGCAGCATATTACCCTCGCCTAGGATGATAACACAATACAAACAGAAAATCATTGACTTCAATAATTGGTTTAGTTTTTGGAGTCATTCTAAGGAGATCCAGTTTCTGTCAGCCTGGGATGACATGATCAATAGACCTCAGTGCTTTGCCAGAGATCATCTTCATCTGTCATCTTTGGGATTTTGGCTACTGGCAAAGGCTCTTGCCACCCCATAGTGCCTTTTATAGACAATGTCACAAGGACAAAATTCCCAATCTAAAAATTTTATCGAAAAAGTGCTTTAGGGTTATGCTGCTAAATGCTAGGAGTCTTAGTATGAAACCACACTCAGTGGAAGCAGTCCTCACCTTGGTAGACCCTGACATCTGTGCAGTCACTGAGACCTGGTTCAAGGGTTTGGGGAGCACCCAAGACATACCAAGCTACATCTCCAAATACACATTCAGACCATGAATGTAAGGCATGAAACTTAAGGAGGCAGTGTTTCAATATTTATTAAGGACAAATACACCTCCAGATTGGGTAAACAGTATGATTCCCTGGAGATACTTCAGGTGCAACTAACTAGTAGTAGGACACCTATTCAAGGCATTGCCACCACAGGCCCACACCGTGAATCAGGGCACCCACTCTGCCTACTTGAATCTACAGGAATCTAACAAGATACATCTGAGCACCTTGGTTCTGGGTGATTTTAATTACCCATCCATTCACTGGGTAAATTACTCATGCTCAAACTCATTTGCCCAAAGGTTCCTCAAGTTCATGAACACCAGCACCCTGGACCAGCTGTTGCACACCCCAACTAGGGGCATCAACATCCTTGATCTAGTGCTTACCAATATAGGGACCACTGTAGCACCCCCACTGTGAGGTCTTCCCTGATCTGAGCACAAATCAGTCTCATTTGAAGTAACTATCACACCTGAACCCCACCCCCACTCACAACTAATCTAAAAATCTTTTCCAAAGCAGATTATATGCTTCTAAGGAAATGTATAAATAGCATCATTGCACCTCCCCCATCAGATGGAACTGGCAACTATGCCAAGTCCTACACCACTGCTTTTTACAACAACCAGTATAACTGCATTGATGCTGCTGCACCTGATAGAACCAAAGCATGCTGTTAAAGGAAGAGCAAACCTATCTGGTGGAAAGCTGCTATTAACAGGCTTTACAATAAGAGGAAGAAATTGTTGTCCAAAAGTAAGAGGGAGTGTTCTGCAAACTGGAAACATTTCTTCCTCAGCTTAAACAAGCAAATAAGTCTTCTTGTGAAGTCCTCCAAAGCAAACTATGAATCCAAATTAATGTCCTCAACTAAGGACAGCCATAAAGTGTTCTTTAGTTACATTCACAGCCTAAAAGGTAAGACCCAGATTTGCCCCAAACTGACAGTTAATGATACCACATACACTGATCCTGTGGACATAGCATACCCGTTAGCTGACAGGTTCTGTGAAAACATCACACCACTGTCACCACGACACATACCCCATGTCCCCCACCTTGTATCTTTAGACAGCGGGTTGCATACTTCTTCCCTAAGGCCAAAAATTACAGTATCTATGGGATCTGATAACATTCCAGGCTGTGCAATACATGGTCTCCAACAAGTGCTAGCAACACCATTGATTACTCTTTTCAATCATAGTCTAAGCACTGGCTTCATCCCAGCTGAATGGAAAATGACTACCGTTATTCCCTTGCACAAAGGTGGTGCTTCCACTGATCCCAAGAACTATAGCCCTATTAGCCTGACTAGCCTTATCTGCAAGGCCATGGAGTGAATCAATATGGACCCTGTCAACAAAGACTTAGGTAATATCCAAACACTTGACCTTACTCAGTTTGGATTTGCCTGGTAAACCTGGTGACCTTCTTCGAGACAGTCACCAGAGCCCTGGATGAGGAGAAAACTGTACATACAGCCTACCTGGGCTTGGCCAAGGCTTTTGACACTCCTCCCCACTCAAGCATTATTGCCATACTCACCCAGCTATGTATCAAACCTTATATAGTTATGTAGGTGACTAACTGGCTCACAGATAGAATCCATACCTTCAGAGTAGGGTAGTCTTCCTCCAACAGCAGACCCGTAAACAGTGGTGTTCCACAGGGATCAGCCCTGGGACCTCTACAGTTCAGAATCTATTTCTCTGAAGTGCAAGCAAAAACTAAAGTTCTGTGGCTGACAAAGTTTGCTGATGACTGCAAACTGGGAGCGGTCATAGAATCCCCAAACAATGTCAACATCCTACAAGAAGGTCTTACACAAACAAATGATTGGTGCAAAAGTCACGGCCTTAAACTCAATGCAAAAAAAATATATATTCTCCCTTTCAGTAAGAGCGATATTCCAGCTAACAACCACATCAGTAGAAGCACCCTAAGCATGCACCCAGTGGTGAGAGACCTGGGCACACAGGTTGACAGCTACCTTACCTTTGATCACCGTGTCTCCACAGTGGTAAGAAGAGCATTCTATATTATCATAAGTAAGGGCATTGTCTCCAGAAAAAAAGAAGTTATAACCTCCCTGTACTCTTCCCTCATCAGGCCAGTAATTGAGTACACTGCTTCTTTTGGTATGTACCTTTCCAAGCACCTGCAGCAATTGGAGAGACCACAAAGGTTCCTCACAAGAAGAATTGAAGGTCCTCAGCATCTATCTTATGTGGATCATCTGCAATCACTTTAACTTTACTCCATTTCATACAGATTGCTCAGAGGCAATCTCTGCCTTGCATATAAGGAAATCTCTGACTCCGCTTTATTGAAAATGCTGCATATCCATAAGCCCAATGGCTCACAGGTTACTCACTCTATAGACCTTATCAAGGAATTGATTTCAGAAACAGCAATCACATTCATCTCTATGGGCTACCCTATGATGAACTGGGTACCAGAGGTTTAAAGAGCTGAAATGTCCCTTCTGATTGTAGCAGATAAAGAAAAGTCCATAACAGCAGGGTAAGATGAAGCTGATTGAGTAATGCCATTTCTTAAAGTGTGACTAGCAGCTAAGGAATGTTTCATTAAAAGAAGGTTCAAGGTAATATCAAGTTCAATACACCTACTAAGAACTGCATCCAAAGCAAACCATTGTGTCAGGTAGAACCATTCAATGAATTCCAATCCATCACAGCATACAAGGTTATAAGGTGTAGTACATGCATAAGCATCACATACTGAAGTCCACCTCACTGAATGTCACTATTACCTAGTCGTCTAGACATCAGTTTCACAAAAAATAACGCCACTCTTTAAACTTATTTATGTTAGCACACAGGAAGATAGAGTTAATATTTTAGGCAGTTGTAAGTGGGAGGGGAATGTCTTGGAGTAATATTTAATTTGTCAAAGAATCTTCTGACAACACACAGTATTATGCTTATTTAAGTGAAATGCTGTATTGTTTTTGCTTGTGTTTATCTGTTGTCTTGTTGCAGATGGCATCTGCAACTGTCTCTGTGGTCAGTCAACTCAGACTAAAAGGGAAACGTTATATATTTTTTCCTTTTCCTTTTCTCTCAATTTGTATGATCTTAGTGGTAGAATATTTAGATGCTGGGGTATAAGGGTAGTACTCCCATATTAGTCGATGAATCAGTGTTAATTCTTGAGAAAGCATTCTTTATTAAGTTTTATTTGATATAATAAATAATGACATCCCTTACTACTAGTTTTATAAAACCACTCTTCATGTTACACTATTTTGAGTTCCACATACGTAGACTTATTGTTTCATTACAAAATCATTCAGGAGGGAAAAAGGAAATTACATGTAGAAAACCATTACACAGATAAGATGGTTGCAACTTTATTTATGTATTTATTTTATTTATTTGGTATTTGTTTACCGGGATAGTCCGACTGGGTCATGAGGTACCCATTTTCAGCAGAGACCTGGGGAGAAAAGCTCCAGATACAAATGGTTTACAGAATGAAAAACTAGACAGACATAATGAAGTAAAAATATAAAACGATACACTCAGAGGAATAAATGGCTCTCCACAGAAGAAATGTAAAAGTAAAAAGGCATATAAGAAACCTGTGGTAGAGGCAACCATGCAGCGAACGCAGTCATGAACAAACACAGTCAGCAATAAAATATAAAACACTTTAATGGTGTACACAGGTGAACGCTTTCACATTTGCTTCATCAGACCAAGAAACTCCACCAGTAAGAGCCACACCTTATATAGTCTACAGCTAACTGTGACGTAATAAACTATATAAGGTAAAATAAACAAAATATAAATTCTGTGCATCATATATATAGATAAACAAATGTGCACAAAAGAAACTTATAAAAGCATAGAAATATGGATCCCAGACAATAAAATAAACACTAACTCTACTTAGTGTGCATAACTACACTTAATTAAGCATATATAAAAAGGGGACATATGCAGGCTGTTTGATAACAAAAATTAATAAATAAAAAATGGTCCCCATATGTCAAGAATATTATACCATGACTAATATACATTAATAAGAATATCTACAGTACTAATAATATGTATTAAAATCTAGCATAGAAAACCTGAATGAGATGGAAGAAGAAATATATGATGTCAAAGGAGCCATATCACTCTTAAATACTATTGCATATTAAATAAATATATAAAAAATGCTCATGGGAACAGACAATATCAGAAAAATGCAAAACTAGATGTCAGGATGTAATGTCAAGTATTGGGACATGTTAAAAAATGCTAATAATATTATGTTATGATAACTAACATAAAAATCTATAAACACTGACATCAAAATACACCACATATAATATTAAGACAGTCATGTCACTCTTAAAGAATGACAAACTGTATATAGCAAAAGAAACAGTAAAGGGCTAATATCTAAAAGGTTTAGTCCCACCATCAACAAAGTCTATCTACGGGATTTCAGTATGGGCTTGACAGATGCCCTCTCATTTAGCCCCCTACCCCTATCGGCTCTAAGCTTTAGAATCCGACTAACCTCCTTTATCTCAGTACCATTTCTAATGTCACCTTGTCTCACAATGGGTAGGACTACATCTATGACCATAAAAGTAAAAGTATAGTCATAACCTAAAGTCATCACGTGTTTGGCTAAGGCATTATTGACGTAGTGCACCCTAATAGCATAAAGATGTTCCCTTATTCTAGTATGGAATGTTCTATTGGTCTTCCCAATATCAAAGGAGGAACATAGATTACACTCAGCTAAATAAACGACATGTGCAGTATCACAGTTCGCATCTATTTTAAACCTATATACTTTCCCAGTATTTGGATGGATAAAGCAACCACTAGTATTAATGAAACTACAAAAATTACATTGCCCCCAAGGAGTAGTTTTTGCTGTGCCACTAGGAACACTTATATGTATAGTCTGGCATAATATTCTTTTAAGGTTATGTTTATTCTTAAATCTAAACGTAGGTCTTTCACCAACGATGTTCCTAAGGTTACTACTAGTAGTGAAGATCTTCCAATGATTGTTAATATTATCAAAAATTGCCCCATTATAAGTAGTATAAAACATGGGTATCTTAACACCCAGGGGTTCTTGCCTCATTACTCTAGTAGGTATGACCTTATTAGAAAAATATGGGGCAGCTCTGTCTTCTCTGATTGAATCAAGGTCAATGAGGCCTCTTTCAATCTCTACTGTGTTATGGCCTCTAACTAGTCTATCTTTAATGTCAGCCAACTCATATTGGTAACCTGCATCTGTAGCATCGAGTCATGAAATCCTCATTCCTTGCCCTCTTATAATATTCTTGAAAATATAAGGGAGGTGCATACTACGCCTATGTAAAAGAGTATTCCTATGACATGTTTTCCTAAAAACTCCAGTATTAACATAGGCATCCATGACCTTTTCTACATATACATCCAAATATTCCACATAAATATTGGAATACTTGTATGTAAACTTGAGATAATCTGTCATTCCATTTATATTGAGTACAAATAATACTAGATCATCTGCCTTAACATTCCAAATTAGAAAAACATCATCAACAAAATGACGGTAAAACAATACGTTTCTTAAACTCGTCAATGTTAAATAGACAATCTTCCTTCCATAAAGCCAGGACCATGTTGGCGTAGCTATTGGCACATGAAGTGCCCATAGCCATGCCATCACGCTGGATAAAAAAGTCCTGTTCGTAAATAAAGACATTGTTTTCCAAAATAACTTCCAGAAAAAGGCATATTAAGTCTATATGTTTACTCTCACCACTACTATATTTAATGAAATACTTTTCAACCGAGTCAACATCTAATTCATTCGGAATGACAGTAAATAAAGATTGTACATCAAGGGTTACAAAAAGCATGTCCAAATTCAAAGTATATGCATTAGTAATACTATATAACTCTAACAAAAATTGCTTGGTATCTTTGAGGACAGTGGTGTTTTTATCCAAAACTGGTAGGAGGACTTTCTAAACATATATAGCGAAAGGTTTGGTGCACCACCCCTTACCGGAAACAGTAGGTCTCATCGGTGGATTCAAACTGTCTTTATGGATCTTAGGTAAATCCTATATGATGGGAACCATGGGGTACTCTACTTCTAGAAACCTACCTAGTTCTTGTGTGATATCAAAACTCCTGACCAAGTCTTCGATCAAAGACGATATCTTATGCTTGATTACATCAACAATGTCTCTACTTATCATTTGATAATATTTATCTTCACTCAACATCTTAGTCATAGCTTCACGGTAGCCCTCTTGATCCATGATCACTACAGGGCCACCTTTATCCTCAGGTCTGATAGCTATAGTGGAGTCATTTTGTAATCTACACATGGCATTCCTATCTTTAGTAGCAAAGTTTTTCATTTTAATTTTCTTTTGACATTTATTAAAACCACCCACCAGAGCCATTAGAAGGTAACAAAATCTTACTAATCTATTAGCTCATTAATACAGAACACCTTCAGAATATTTGAGGATAGCAATTATGTCCCAGATATTTTTGAACTCAGTCACTATTTTAACTCTATTATCTCTTCATGGTGACTTCTAGAGTCATACATTACTTTCTGAAAAGAACTGCTTCCTCATAACCCCCTGATTAACTCACCTTCTAGTCTCACATTGTGTTCCTTTATAATCATCATTCTCTCACTCTGTCTTTCTCTATTTCTCGATATTGTTTAACTATCATAAATTCTTGAATTTTGAAGACTCCATTGGAACAGTTAATAGACAACAGCCCTCAGCCATCCACTTTATTTCTTTCAAACATTCCCCTTTCATAGCTTTATTAAGCTAAGAACTAATAAAACACTGATTACTTTTTAATTTACTATTTTCCAATCATAGATTGAAAGAGAAAGCCAGCATGTCCCATGTTTTTAGGAGAAATTAAAAGTAAATTGATATACAAAATTTCTTAGTATGCATGGCATATCACAGACTGAATAGAAAGCTGCTAAAAGCCTGCCAGGTATGTAAAGTATTATGTAGAAGCAATAACTAAAACATTATACTACAGCATCCCACTGCCTGGGATGCTGAAGTTACTAGGGGTTATCTATCAGGAAAAAAAATCATGTTTAGCTGCTTAACATATAAATATAACACAAAAAGAAATTTATAAATAAATAGTTATCTGAAATTAAGGTAAGACAGCAAAACAGAAACACTGACACACTTTCAGAGTGAGTCCGAGAAGTCAGGAATACGTAGCACTGCTGTTGAAGAAAAATTTAGAAATAAGATATGTAATTTATTGCCCCTAGGCTGCATCATATTACAGAAATACAATGTTTATTGTGTCAGCAAAAAAGATCATATCAGTGCAGCATTCCTCATCAAGTAATTTTGAAACACAGCTGACATCTGTCACAGAGACATGGTTCAAAGGCCCGGAAAGCACTCAGCTATGCAGGGCTACAATGCCTACCATACATTCAGATTACAAACTGAACATGAAAGAACCAAAGGAGGATGTGTATACATCCTTATTAAGGATAAGTACACCTTGAGGCTAGTCAAACAGTGACTTGAGCTACTCCATGTTCAGTTAACTATAGGCAAAGCTCCCTACTACATTATAGTTAGCTATAGGTCCCCCACCATGAAAAAGGAAAGCATACCACATAACTGGGTTTATTGGAGTCACATGCCATACAGCCCAACACCTTACTCATGGATGATTTTAATTATCCTACCATTGACTGGGAAACATGCACAACTGCAAACATGCTGGCTCAGAGGTTCGTGAACTTTGTCACTACAAATGTTCTGGAACAGCTAGTCAGCACACCCACAAGAGGCTCAAATGTCCTGGACATAGTACTCACTAACATGGGAGGGCATTGCACCTACACTGTGTGATGTCCTCCCTGGTAAGATCAGATCATAAATCAATGTTGTTCGATGTAATTATAAAACCAGATACCCCATCAAAGGTACTGAAGAATTTTTCTAAGAGAAATTACCTCCTACCAAGTGATGGTATAAGAAGTTGCAAAGCTCCCTCTAATACAGATAACATGGATTCCTATGGAGAGGTGTACACCAATGCTCTGTATAACCACTTAAGCAGTTTTATAAAATCTGTTGTACCTGACTGGATTAAAACTGGGTCTTGCTGAAAAAAACAAGTCAGCCTGGTGGACCCCTAGTATAAACAGACTAAACAACAAGGGAAAGAACAGGCAAAAACAGAACTACTGCACCAGATAAAGTCCAAACCAGGCTCCAAAAATATAATGCAAGAAATCCAAGCAAGCAAAGGGCATGCATGGCATAAAACCAAACAATTTATTTAGTAAGAAACATGTAAGTGCTTTCGCGTAGTACTCCTACGCTTCATCAGACATAAAATTCCATCACAAGCCTAAACATTTTAAACACTATTAAACCAATCAATGCTAGCAACCTTTTTCCCTCCAATTAAATAATTAGTAGAAACCAAGAAATTTGAAGTAACCTAACACTTTAGCAAAATAAATATATATTTAGTATATTCCAACCATAGCTTATATAATAGATTTCAGATATAATAAATAAAAGATATATTGCAAATATCTATACAATATAATATACATCATACTTAAACCATTTCATCATGCTGTTGCAAATATACTGATGTTTTGGAAAATTTAATGCAGAACTGTGTCAACAAAAGCTGAAACAGTCCTGCCATCCACATAGTTAACTAAGTATACACCTTATATGAAGTTTACAATAAAAGAAACTTGAACTGCTGCATGAATGTTCTTCAGTCTATTAAGACACACACATACACACACACACACACACACACACACACACACACACACACACACACACACACACACACACACACACACACCAAAAAGAAAAACATGAAAATAAAAACAATATTCTAATTCCAACACTGTATTTGCAACACTAAACTGCAAAAAAATGAATATTTCTAGCACAAAAATATAATATAAACATCAAACAAGCATTCACACCAAAAATGCTAAAAACAGCATTCTTGTTCTAATTAGGAATTCCTTTAAATTGCTTGCAGTAAAATTTCTATGCTACCTGCCAATGGTATTCCATTAGTTTACATCTGGTCACCTGCTGATCTTCATTTTCTACCCCCTTTTATGTAATAGTGCTTATCTGATGTTCTGCCTATGCTACCATACTAGAATACATACCAAGATTATCTAGGCTTCTCCTATCGTTTATTTAAACTAAACTTCTTGAAGCATACAGTGAATAAAAACAAACCAGTCAGAGTTTCATCTTGATAAAGGCAACAGCAAACATTTTTGTAAGAAGGAAGCGCACCTCATCCCATACAGAGAGATAGATAGATAGATAGATAGATAGATAGATAGATAGATAGATAGATAGATAGATAGATAGATAGAGATATATAAAGTTTTAGTTTATCAATTTATTATTCTTGACAGAATGCTAATCCAGATGGACCATTTCCAGGTTTAGCCTGGTGCTGAAAAATAGGGAAGGTTGATATACATTATAAAAATGGAGCAAAAAGTACAGAAACCTAGTATACATCAAAACGTAGCAAGCAGCAGGGCTATATCTTATCTGACTGGAGAAAACATAACGGTTAGTACAGTAAAATATGATGATAAAGGAGTACAGATGGAGGACGGGAGGAGGGGATTTGGGTAAATATTGCTGATAAGGTTGCAGATTAGGAGTGGCACAGTGGGAGAAACCAATGAGAGAATATATTATAGTAAGCAACTTAGTTACAGGCAATGTTACTGCAAAGGGGAAGAATGCAATGATGATTTATGAAGAGAGAAGGGGCATATAATTATTAATGGTGAGGTGAGGGAATAGGATTGGAGGCAGAATATTTGCCTAAAGATGTGTGATAAGAAATGACTTTTTTAAAGAGGTAATGTGCATTGGGTGACATTTTCATAGGATTTATAGGATTCATAGGAGTTTCAAAGCAATTTAGTCTTGTGAACATTAACATGTTGTCAACACCCTCTCTCAGACTGTGCCCCCATTCTCTAGAGGGCTGAGCCAGTAAGTTCCAGGGCAAATTTTAGGGTACCCATCCCATTATCCAGGTTCTTTTTGAAGATAATAATATATCACACTGCTTAGTGAAGCTTATTTGAGACAAAGGGGACATTCTGTGTAATGAAAGTGTCATTCCATCATGTTCTGTGTATCTGATTATGAAAATTTAGATCTCTGGTCCTGATGTTTGCTAAGCTATTAGAATTGCTAAGATATTGGAAATCAAGGATAATGGGGTCTTCAATGGTAGAGGATGTGAAGCAAAAATTATCCTTTAAGAGCCGCTAAGATACAGTTTAAGGGATAGGGCTTCTAGCCTTGGTAAGTTTGGAATCACCTTAGTTAGGAACATCTTGGGCTTCTCTAGTTGTTTGATATTTTAAGTACAACCTCAAAAGGCCACTGTAATCTACAAGTGGTCTAATCAGTGCTGAATATAAGTGAATAAAGGCATATTTAGATCTGAATGATACACCCCTGGCTACTTTTTGTACTAAGTAGAATTATTTTTCTGGCTACAGTTACTATATGACAACCAAAGGAGAGTGAATTGTCCCACACAGGTATCCAAGCTTGTGATTACATTTTAATTTAGTAGTGAAGTAGTATCTATACTATATGTTGAGGACAGGGGTTGTTTGCCAAATGAAACAATACTTCACTTTTTCATGTTTAATTTGAACTCATATTCCATACACCTGGTTTTAACTTGGGTAAGCTCTTTCTAAATGGTAGAGATATCACAGGTGATCTTGACCATAGTACCCAATTTTCAGTCATCTGTAAACTTAGCAGATCAGATGTCCTGGTTTTCAGTTTGGAGATCAGAGAGGTATATGCTGAAAAGGAGGTTTGCCAGTGTAGAGACCTGGGGACTCAGCTCGTTACTTTCATACTTTCAGATGAAGCACCTTCCGCACATACTATGTGGCTTCTGTCATTTAGCCTGTTCAGTATCCATCTTACCATTTAAGGAGCTGTATTTATACCATTTAGCTTACTTATTACCTGCATGGGGTAAATCATCAAACATTTGGCTAGGTTAAGATATGCTGATTGATTGAACAGTATGACTACTATCAACAGCCTGTGTGATCCTGTCAATGTTAACAAGATTATATGTAAGAACTCACTGTGATGAAGCCAAACTGTTCAGATCATAGCCTGATGCCATTCTTGATATCATAATTGTTAGGATCAGCTTTAATATGTTCCACAGTTTTGCAGATTAGGATCATAAGGCTAATGAATCAATAATAACCAGGGTTCATGGTGGGGCCACACCTTTGGAGCAGCATCACCACTGCAGTGTGCCATAATTGTGGAACAAATCTTGTGCCTAAGTTTATGTTAATCAATGTGAGGAGACGTTTAGTGTGGACATGTTTGGTGTTATTTATTAAACATCCAGATATATTGGCAGGTCCCATGGAGAAAGTATTTTTAGTCTTAGATAGCATCTTCATGTTCCTTGGTGACAATAGGTTGTGTGAGGGATTCTGAGACATACAATATCTAATGAATTATAGTGGGTGGTCTCAAATAGAATATGTTCTGAACATTTTTGAGTATCCTTCCTTAGTTTCCTTACATACACTAGATAAAGAAGGACTTGTAGTTACCCGTACATTCTGAAGCTAGCCTAAGTTCTTAGGTTGCTTTACTTGTCTAATTGTATTTTTTCAACTTGTCACGTAACATTTTTATACTTTTCTGTTTTGATGAGTTTTAGGTCTGATGTATAATTTAACTATATATTTTGTTGTTGTTGTTGTAAATTGTACTTAGGTTCATGGACTATCAGAGTACTTTTTTATTACCTATTTTATTTTACCCTGGGTGGGACTGCTAAGTCTATGCATGTTGACTAAGTGGTCATAGAACTCCTTTGTGAAGCTGACTGCTATGTCAGCATTCTGGCTGGTAGCATCAAAAGTGAATTTTGTGATTTCTTCTTGTAATAGTATGAGGCTGCCCATTTGATGTTGTTAAACACAAAGATGTTGGTTTCACGGACTTTGGAAATTTTGAAGTGAAATGTCTGACTAAACTGGAGAAAGAGAGACCAGGCAAATAGTACATACATATGCTATATTATTGAGGAACAGATCTAGAATACTATGTCACCTGTTAGGTTAATTAGCTACTCATTCCAGGGAATGTTTCTTAATTCAGTACAAAAACTTCTGTGTATACCCTACATTACCCATTAATTGTAGAGTCTTCCAAAATAATGGAGTTCTTGTTAATAGAGAGTTCTTCAGATATTTTCAGGAATCTAGCTTGGTCCAGTTGGGACACAGATGGTGTCATGTAGCAGGCAATATGTTGGTCATTGTTCTTATTTATGGTGATCTGAAGTTCTATGGGTTCTGTTTTTTGTTATCTCGGAATCTCTCTGAAGGTGATATGATACTTGACAAATATGGAGACACCACCACAACACCACCAGGCTTAAAGGCATGGTAGGCATAAAGCCCAGGTATGGGGGAGTATTTTCTTTACATTTAAACTACATCTCAGAAATTAAACAAACATGAATATGTTCCAGATGCAGGACAGACTCAAGGTCAGGCAAACTGCTGTTGCTGAGACTTTTGGCATTGAGAATAGAACCTTAATGTGATTCATACTGAAGCCTGATGCATTTGTTACATTTGATTGTCTGATGACTGGGTTCTGCCTAAAAGGAATATAGGAGTCAGCAAAGGCTTTAGCCATTACATTGAAGCCATTATATAAGCAATTCAGGAGATTCCTTGCAAAGCAGCTTGGACTATCAGTCCTCTCATCTGATGTTGATACATACCAAATTCCCTGGAATCACACCAAATATTCATTCAAATGTTGAAACCAGTTATCTTTACTTTGTAACTAGACATCATTCTTGTTGAAGGAAAGATGACATTCAAGACAAAAATCTGACTTTGTCATATACATGGAAAGTTATGGCATGTCTCTCTACATGTCACTCAAGGTTTTGTCCCCCAGGTCATTCACTCCTATATGGACAACCACCATAGCATAATCACATCTATCCAGAAAAATGGTCTTTAGGGCTTTGTGTCCCAGGACATTCACTCCAGTATGACATCCACCATATCTTACTCATATTTGTCATGGGAAATGGTCTTTGTGGTCTTCAAAACATCACAGATGCCAGCATAAAAGACACCTGACTGTTACCCCATCTTTGACTGGCATGATGAATAGGTAATCTGAATTCTTAACAAGTAATTCACCAGTCACTAAGACATTTTTGTTAACAGAGTGTTTAGGAGCACTGGGCTGTGAGCAGTTTGGCTCTTTGTAACTTAATGCTGTAGATGTGCTCAGAGGAGATGAGCTGATGAGTTTCTGTTGAAACTGATTCTTGCTAGCTCCAGGAGGCTTAGGTAGAAACTTTTTAATGTCTTCAGCAAATGACATTTTAATATAATGTTTTGAAAATATGGTAGCAGTGAGGGTACGGGTGTGAGGGTATGAAGATCATCATGCATGTTTATAGGTCAGAAGGATGCACGCAAATGAGTTAAATGCTTGCACCTCATACAGAGTTATGTATGTAGAATTCATTATCAGTGAGCATATGACAGTTTCTCCATTGCCTGTGGACAGCAAGCACTAACACTGGGACAACAGAAGGGAAATAAATTGGATGGCATTCCATTATGTCCAGTGCTTTGTTTAGATGTTGAAATAGAGAGGTAAGGTAGACGTGACTATGCAGATTCAATTAATTTCATTTCTGAAGAGGATCACATACTATTTACAAGGGGATAGGGAGATTGTGGAATAATACACAAGCTAAACTACTTGAAGGAGTAAGTGATTTTGCAGGAAAGTTCACTGGAATGCATATCTGTAAATAATAAGTGAAGCAAGATGACAATGGGGGAAGGGAGCATGAGAGCTGGATACAGTAGATCACTTTAATAAAAACAGCTACCAAAAATCCAACATTGGCCTGTGTAAATGATCAGATCCATTTCTGATCCATGTGAATGACCCATTGTTATAGATGGAAAGAGTAGAAAAAGGGTTTCACAAAAAAGAGGGTAGAAGCTAGTCTAGAAAGTGTGTATATTGAAAAGGGATACACACACATGAACTGTAGGAATGAACACAGGAGGAGAGGACAGGGGATATATGTTAATGTACAGCAGATAAGGGCATGACAATGTACATACACCACAAAGGAAAGACAGTTGTAGCATGAACACTATTCGCATATCTACATGATACAGTACATACTGGTGTGTACACCTCCTGTGTGGTTATAGTCATACATGTCACACAGTTATTGCATATTCTATGAATGTCACACAAAGTGAAATATCAGTGGAGAGGATTATTCATGATTGAAGTATCCTGGCATGAACACTGGAGAGCACATTTAACAATGATGGTATATACAATAGGGGACAGTTGCATATTGTGAATCTGTGCAAATTGAGTTGCCTGAATATGACTGTAGTGTCAGCAAAGTTCTCAACCAAGTGGGACACATAGTAACAGGCTCATGGGCAACAATAGACAGAAGCACACAATCATGGACAATATCAGCATAATACCACCATTAATCCATGCCATTGACATAGCATATGTGAATGTGAATGTGAATGTGAGTGATTATATATGGTTATGAAGAACACACATGTACAACTGTCATAATTTCTCAGTAATCTATGATAGGAATCAACCACACCGTCCTCAAAACTTAACATCTGTCAGAGGTGTTAGGAGGGTCACTGTTACACCTGTATTTGAAAGTCCAAGTAATCCTGGCTAGTTGACAGGTTTGCTTGGCATATATAAGCATATATGCCACAATCCACACTTTCACAAATGTAACCCATGCTGTTGATGTAGTTAACCATCTGTGTATTTACTGTGTGCATCACAGGAACATGTATCACACATGCATCTTGTATAACACCTTGAAGGAGGTACTGCACCATCAAGCCCTAATGTTTATGTACCAAAAGGAATACATAGGTATAGTCAAAAAGAGATCTGGGAGCTCACTCTGGGAAAAGTGGTACACTTGAGTAAGTCATCCCTGGAAGATGTGTTGGGAGGTACATGCAAAAGGGCTCATTGTACTCAGTTATTGGTGTGATCAGGGCTAAGAGCAATGGAACTATAATGCACTTTGATGTGGATGGCCCACACATACTCAGGAGTTGTGCTACATAGAAGGGAGTGGTCACCAATGTGGGCACACACTGGCGGATGCTCTACATATCATCTACCTGAATGCACAGGTCACATACCACTTGGTCTGCTCATAGGGGTGTGTTGTCTATATTGTAATTATCTTTTGTATGTGCTTTCATAATGGAACTACATGAACTACAAAATGAACTGGCACCTCACCTAAGTGTCATGTTTAATCATAGCCTCACCTCAGGCTTCATGCCCACTGAGTGGCGCACAGCTACAGTTATCCCACTCTACAAGGGGGGATCCACCTTGGATCCTGGGAACTACCACCCCATCAGTCTGATGAGCCTAGTCTGCAAGGCCATGGAATGTATTATCATGGAAATTATAAACAAAGACAGTGGCAACCTTCAAACACTGAACCCCACCCAGTTTGGGTTTGTGAAGGGCCGATCTTGTCTCCTGAACCTGATTTCTTTGAATCAGACTCCAGAGCCGTGGACGAGGGTAAGATGGTCCACACAGTCTATCTGGACCTTGCCAAGGCCTTTGACACCATCCCCCACTCTGGAATCATAGATAAACTTACTAAGCTGGGCATTAATCTTTACGTCACTCGATGGGTTGCCAACTGGCTTACTGACAGAACGCACACTGTAAAAGTAGCCAACTCCAAATCCAGCTCCAGACAAGTGACAAGTGGAGTACCTCAGGGTTCAGTCCTGGGACCACTCTTGTTTGGCATCTACTTCTCTGAAGTACAGGCCAACACTAAGGGACTCTGGCTAACAAAGTTCGCAGATGACTGCAAACTGGGAGCCATTACTGAATCCCCAAATGATGTTGATATTCTACAAAAGGGCCTTACAGAAACAGATGCTTGGTGCCAGAGCCATGGGCTCAAGCTTAATGCCAAAACATGTATAGTTATCCCCTTTGGGAAAAAACATGTACCAGTGAATTACCACACAGGTGGCAGTGCACTAAACACCGAAAATATGATAAGAGACTTAGGGACACAAGTGGACAGTGGTCTCACCTTCGATAACCACACCGCCACAACAGTCAGGAAATCCTTCTATGTGGCACACCTCATCACTAAGGGCTTTTCATCCAGAAAAAAGGAGGTCATTGTCCCACTGTACTCATCCCTCATTAGACCCATTATAGAATACAACGCCTCATTTGTTATGTACCTCTCAAGACATCTGCAACATCTGGAAAGGTCGCAGAAATACCTCACTAAAAGAATCACAGGCCTAAAGCAGATGCCCTATGCTAACCATCTAAAAAAATCCAGCTATACTCTATCGCATATCGTCTACTCAGAGGCAATCTCTGCTTAAAATACAAGGCCATGTCAAACCTAGAGCTGTTGGACATGCTACACTTAAAGAAATCCCAATCCCTCAGAGCCACAGGCTCCAGGAATCTAAACCTAGTCATCATAATGATCAAAACATGCTGGAGGAATAGGTTCCTGACCCAGAGACTCCCCAGACTCTGAAATAGACTGCCCATACATGTCAAGCACAGTGCCTCTTTGGCCCTCTTCAAAAGGAACCTTGACGATTGGATGGGAGATAGGAAATTCACCCTGGGGATCATGTCAGTTGCCCTGCTAGACAGGGGTCCAGGGAAGTAAATATTGTGGGAAAAAATAGCCAGGGAATTGTTATGGCTAGGCTTGTATAAGCCCTAGGGCCAATAGCCTAGTACCAACCTATGAATGTATGAACCTATGAACTAATCTCCCCATGCATTTTCTTCATCTACCATGTCCCCATGGCTGTGTCAGCAATCCTTTGTGTCAATACAGTCTCAGTATACCAATACCACTCTTCAATTCAATGATTGTCCACAATTTCCAGTCCCCCACAAAGTTGTTTGGAGAAAAGATGTTTAAGTTAGTTTTGATGTCTGAGACATAAATAGTGAACAGGAAAGGGTGTAGCATAAAACAATGAGGTATGGACCTGGTCAGTGGACTCTAGATAGAGGTGACTTCACACACTGCAACATATTTATCTGTTACGTATGTGATTCAGCCATCTACCCACTTGGTGACATAGGTGTTTGTGGCCACTTGAGCCAGTTTCTCTGTAATACTAGACTGGATTTTTGTCAAATGCCTTGGCCAGATCAAGTTATTCAGGATGATAATGTTGTCATCATGCATGCTCTTAGAAACCATCTTGAAGACAGTGAGCAGATGTAACAGACATGATGTAGCTTTACTAAATAAAACATGGGTTTGGTATACAGTTGGGATATTACCTGTGTACTTTTAGAGAAGGTCCACGATGACTCGTTGTCCTACCTCTAAGATGAAGAGTATCAGGATGGGTCTATAACTCCATGCATCAAATGATGGTCCCCCCAATCAGAAGGATGCATGTTGCTCATTCAATAGGAATGTAGGCTGTCTGGAGACTCCATTGAAGTACAGATCCAACTGTGCCTGGTAGGTCAGGTTTTAAGTCACAGTATGGGTAACCTGTGGTGTTGTCAGGACTCAGTAATTCTGTGTTATTAGCCATGAAGGGCACACAGATGAGCTGCCCTCCTGAGAGTAAAAACTGAAGAATGCTTGCATATATCCTTTGGCTGATGGTCAGTGGTGACGGGGGGGGGGGTGGTGGAGGGATTTGACATGTGAAACAAACTTCAGCTAGTAGATTGTCTATTTTCTCTGGTTGGGCATGTCTGCTGGCATCCACATACAGATCTGTGTACAGTTGTGTATTACCATTAACAGTTCATGTTTTCATGGGGGAGAAGGACCGGAACTAATTCCAGTTACCACTCTACATATGTAGGAGTTTTTTACGATAATGGAGGACAATTAAACCTCAATAATTTAAGAAATAAACATCCATAAAATTATGAGGGAAGTGAAAAAGACTCAAATCCACCACTAAGATGATCAAAGCATATTAAAGAGAGGTGTAACCAACAAAATCAGTGGAACCAATGAGAGCAGCAGGATATTTTGCTCACCCCCCCCGCACTGGAACCAATGGCAACTGTAGATTCAGACACAACACACATTAAACAACCAACAACAATGGAACCAACACAGGGGAAGGAACTAGGATTTTATTTAGCAACTGATAGTAATTTGCAGCAGCCTAGTGAAGAAGTAGTTTATCAACGGACAAATGAAATTCAGTGAGTTAAATGAACTAACGGAAAGTGGTATTGGTACATCTAATTGCACCATTGTGGAAAATCAGGAGGGTGATTTTAAGATTTATAATTTTTCTGAAACACTGGTGGATTCTTTGGTAGCTAATATGCCATTCAAGAGATTGACATTTGCCCCTTCCTCAAAAGCAAACTCGAGTAATGTTCTGCTTGATTTGAAAATGTATTTAAGGAAATTGAATCTAAAATTATTGTTCAATGATGGTGTGCAATTGAATAATTAATGTAGGATTTTCAGCACTTTTAATCCACCCCTGCATCTGACTTTATTGTTATATGAAAAGGTACGTGAACTTTTTTTTTCAGGAATGTTTTGAATGGAACTAATAATAATTATAGTACAAATGTGGCAAAGGATGAATATATTTTATTAGAATAGTTGAAACAACAAAGATAAGAATAATGAAGCCAGATAAAGGAGGTGGGTTGGTCATTATGGACCTGCATGGCTATTAGGATGTTGAATATCCTGCAAACTGACGCATATGAATTAGTTTCCAAAAATCAGGTGAATGAGACCTATAGGAAAGTGTATGTACAATTAAAGGATTTATTTATTGAACAATATATTTTTATTGAAATGTTTGATTATTTTAACATGACTTCTCCTATAATGCCAATTATTTTTGGAGTCCCTAAAATACAAAAAAAACTTGGGGGACACATCCACACATCCCATTGGCAATGGTAGGAATTCTGTAACATCTCCTTGTGCTAAATATTTAGATTCTCAGCTAAAAGGTTATCTTGAAAGTGAGGGACAGATTTGTAGAGACTCTTGGGTATTTTTGGAATTGATAAACAAGTTGGAATATAATTCAGAGGATAGGATAGTCACAACAGACATGAAGGATTTATATATTGTGATTCCCCAGACCCTTCATATGCAATGGGTGACTGAGTTTTTAGGTGAAAAGGCAGACCAACAGGACTAGATTAACCTTTATGAGGACCTTTGTGAAACAGTGTTCAATAAGAATTTTATTTATTTTGAGGGGAATTACTACTTACAAAAAAGCGGAATAGCAATGGGGCAGTTTATTATGTTATGTATGAGAATGTATGTACATTATCTGCATGATATATTTATTGTCTGGAAAGGGAGTGAGGAAATGTTTAATAACTTTATGGAATACATTAATAGAACAACACATTTTTAAAGTTTACCCATGAGTCAAGTACAGAAAGAATAGCATATCTAGATGTCCTTTTAGAAAAAGATAGGAGTAATGAGAGATACATTTTGAAAATTTTTAGAAAAAGTTCTTACTCAAATTACTTTCCTCCATTTTGCAAGCTCCCATTCATGCCACCAAAAAAGATCAGTGGTTAAAGGCAAACTCGTAAGGACATCTAGGATGGTCTCCTTGGATGAACATTTCAAGCAAGAATGTGAGCAACTTGTATGTAAGTTCAATAGAAGAAGGTAATCATTGACACTCCGACATGAATTAGTGAATGAAGTGACCAAAAAAAGGTTTAATGGTTATTCTCAATCTATACTATGGGACAACACAGAAATGATGGACCCAATGGGATTCACAGAAGGGAATGGTAGGGAGAACCATAGTGACATTGGTGGTCTTACTAACTACTTTATGAATTTTATTATTACATTCAATAGTGAACATAGGGCCATAAAATGGGTATTAAATAACAACTGAACCATCATGGCAGATGACAGATTGGTTAGAGATAGGATAGGAACTAAACCTATGATTATGTTTCGAAAAGTAATACATTTCAAAACAATTTTAGAAAATTTTAGTTTGAAGCAAAGGATCCCTATGCCTCAAATGATGAAATGTGGAAGATGTTCCTATTGTAAACATATTTATATAGGAAACACCTTTAGAATTAGGGAATGTGAGTATAAAATACAAGAGAGATTTAACTGTAATACTAAATCAGTTGTTTATTTTTACTATGTCAGGATTGCCCATATTTTTATGTGGGAAAAACTGAATGTAGTCTAAAGGATATAATTTATGAACACGAGTACATTATCAAGAAATGAAAGGTGACTAATGCCATGGTGAAGCATGTGCAGCAAAGCCCAGGCCATAGTTTTAAATACAAGGCAATTGATGGGGTAAAGATAGGAAAAAGAGAGGACCTTGGAATCTCTATTTTGAAAAAAAGGAACTTATATGGCAGATACAATTGAATGCCTATAACTGGCCTGGATTGAATGATTACTGTTCTATTTAGTGTTTTTTTAAGAATTAAGGCATTGGACAGATAGGTTTATAATACAATAGTACAGTGTTTTGTACTAAATGATCTATTGGTTTAGTATCACATAGTCGATCGCACTTTGTGAGATTGACATAAGTGTGAAACCTCATTTGCATATCCGAAAACAGGAGCACCACAATGTTGAACTTTGTAATAGCGAACGTTCGCTATTACAAGGTTCAACATTGTGGTGCAGATCGCACTAAAGTGGGGATTCAGAAATGTACCCTTTCCTTCACAGTAGTGTGACCTCGGAGTTTGTATATATAAGTAGGGGGTATGTGGGGGGTGCAGGGGGAGGCGCAACCTCATGCAAAAGTGTGTTTTAATGCTGAGCGGATGTGAGCATTTCAGTATAGTCGACATGTTCGACATTCGACTTTACTGAAATGCTTAGTTCAGAATTTACTGTGTTCGGTGTTCTGATTTTCAAACATGCTATTCGGAAATCTGAACGTTTGAAAGCAGCGAATCCGAACATATGATAGTAAACCGATCTATTGTCTGATTTAGTCTAAACTTTGGTAATACTTTTATGCATTTTTATAGTCCAGTTTTTTTAACTATATTCTAATTCAGGTTATGTAAGGTACCTTTAAAAACTTGTAGTTACGTATTTAGTTAAATGTTTAAATGTTTTTATAAGGTTTAAAGTGGAATGGTGTGTTTTTTAAAAAAAGGGGAGAGAGGCAGGTGATGTCAATATGGAACTCTGTGTTTGATTTGTCCAAGAAAAAGGATTTAAGACAGGCATTTTTAAATCAATTTTATCTAATGAAGTTCACGAGTGGATACCAACGTGGGTGAAATCGCTAATCATTTTGTGTCGCCTTAAATAAAAGTTTTAAAAGGGCTGGAATGGCATTTTTTCTTGGCTGTAACATAGTGTGCATTATCCGGCCAATAATCCTTGGGAATAGCAATACAACTGCATATACAATGAATTCCACAAGGGTGCAATTGAATCAAAACATGTGATACATTGTTTTATATATCATAGCATAACAACATGTGCATGAAACAAGACTTATGTGACCATATAATCAATATGAATTTATATTGATGTCTGTCACAGAACATCTGATAATAGTATGTAGACACATGCACACCTGTGCCATACTGCAAGTGTCACTGTGACGATGGAATGTATGAACTGTGTTGAATGTTGATCTGCTGCATTACAACACATGTCCTAATAAGCCAACAATATACATAGTAGTGGGTCTGTATTAATTCATCAAAAACTAATTCCAGCAAATGGCCATTCATCGAATTTTCACTTCAGCAAACGTTTTTCTAATGGAAGGGAATTACTTCTCTCCCACACCGACCATAGCACAAACTACATTAAATCAAACTCAGCAAGGTGGAGGACTATGCCCCTCACACCCACATCCTTACTTATACATATCAACACCGAGATCCCACTACAGTGGAGAGAAGGGCAAATTTCCTAATGCTGACCAACTAACTCCCTTCGCTTAGAAAAACATTCACTGAAGTGAACATTTAATGAATGGCCATTTGCTGATTTGTGATTAATGAATAGCCACACGCTGGAATTAGTTTTCGATAACTTAATATAGACCCAAATGTAGCATACCATGTCAGTAGTTCTGAAGAGCCGTATTACTACAGCTGTTATAGAATGGCATGTAATGAAATGGCAGCAATGGACAGCAATACATTAACTTACATCACAGACTGTAATACCCTCTTGCAGCCATACTGTACAGCTACACCTCAGTATAGCACACGTCAATGACAGCAACATTGGCCAGTCGACTGTTAATAGGGTCATAGGACATTATTAGGTTAATGGCCAATATCACATAATATCCTAGCCATTATTATACCATTGAAAACAAACTCCCTATAACTATATATTAGAAAATAGTAAGGCTATTGTGCATATGTGTACATTTGTTGGATTGCATTACATACTATTGCCCATATGAGACATATGCACCACACCATGATAGAATTAGCAATCACACATGTAGTAGTCTGGAGATGACTTGGAGAGGCTCATGGAAGAACTCTGCTTCATGATGTGTGTATGCATATTTGAAATGAGGACATCCTCTACTCTTCTGCAGGAGGGATGTCATGTGGCCAGAGGAAAAAGGAGGATAGTGGACACATGGGACTACATGAAAGGTTTCCCTAAGTGGTACTGAAATGAAGGGCAATTCCTAAGATCATATAATGAGCATATTGACTAACCAACCACACACACACAGCAGTAGATTGGGACTGATTTGAACATTACACCTGTGTATAAAATATGATTATCATGCAATATAACAGTAACACCACCACATATGTCTGACTGTAACTGTCACATTACACTTTATAGAGTATGATCTCATCATTGCATGCTGAGGAGAACAAGGAGGAATGTAGGACGTGAATGTGGAATCACATCCCTGTGGAAAATTATCTCAAAAGTGATATTTGTATGTATAAGCACTCAAGTTGCCTGCTATCAGATTGGAACCCCTATATGTATAGGTAAAGTAGCTTGCAAATACAGTAGTTAATGGTACTGTCACAGCACAAGTTTGTCTTGAATACTGTCAGAGTGCATATTATACAAGTTGATGTCATCAGGGTATACTACAATAAGATGTTCGGAGGAGTGTCTGACATAGCTGTGGATTCACATATTGTTCAAAAACAGTCAACATGGTGATTGTTGAATGCACATACCATTGACTATAGTGAGAATAGCACTCCTACCTAACTATTTACAATGCTCAGTACTCAGTGCACGTGCCAGAGCATGCGTTTCACTTTTATAGTGTCCAACAATACTTTATAGTTGATGACATCAGAAGTGTCTGATGAGAAGAAGATGGTAATATCAGTGTCTCACATGCTAGTGTGAAATGCTCTCTTGAATGTAAACCAAGCGAACACACACACACACACACACACACACACACACACACACACACACACACACACACACACACACAGACCAAATGACAGCAGTGAGAACAGAACCACTACCTATTAACAATGCACAGTACTTAACGCGTGTTCTATAGTACAAGTCTGGCTTTTTAGTGTCTGACAACACTTTATAGTTGATAACATCACTTGTGTATGGTGAGAAGAAGATTGTATTAGCAGTGTCTCACATGCTGGTGTAAGATACTCTCTCGAAAAGCCATATATGATTGTCAAAATATTAAAGATCTGCATGGTACCGGATTGATGATAGTAGAATACAGACTGATGTTCATCTGTCTATACACATACACACTTTCACATACATAGGGACACACACATAATATGGTTGCTGTGCTAGTCTAGCACACGTAATTAATTTGTTCCCATCTGCAAAGCACAGTATGTGATGATTGCAACACTTCTTAAGTATCTATTTGCTGTGTCAGAGGTTTTTTATAGGTGATACCAAAATCATTATAGAGAACTCTGTGAAAGGCCTGCTAGCCGAGGCGCTGGAGAATTAAACAATTTTGGATTTTATGCTTCTGGCGTTGGTGTTTTTCCTTTTCTTTGTGTTTTTTTTTTAATTTTTATTTTTTATTTTGTTGTTCAGTGTCTGATGGAATGCCTGCTGGGAGGGGTATGACATCCATGTGGATGTAGGTCAGCATCATCATCTAATGTTAGCCAATATGGCCATGCCCGATCACACTCCTGTGGTGGCACTACTTCCACTGCTCTGTCAGTGATTGAGGTGTCCACACCTAGACATAGTAGGAAATGGGGTTGTGGTCCTGGGCGTACTCAGGGGGACTGCTCGTCCAGCAGACATTAGTCACTTTCAGGTAGTAGCAGTGCATCTGATCATGGGAATGGATATGCCAGTGTAACTCCTTGTAGAGCCCGTTCTTGCCGTCAGGGACGACAGTGATGAACTGTTACCTCTGCCATGCAGAACTCATACCTGTCTGACATGCCAGGACATAGAGCTAGCACAGAGCTTGATTATGTTGTTGTGGACACTCAGACATGTTTCACCTTTACTGCCCATACAGACACACACACACACACACACACACACACACACACACACACACACACACACACACACACACACACACAAACACCCTGTGCAAATGATGATAACTGTGGCCTATCCCTTGATCTTCTCTTTTGGATTCAGGGATACCTAAGTCTTTTGTCTTATGCCCAGGGTGCATAGCTGACTGAGTGCTTTGTACAGAATATATATGTGTTTGTGATGCTCTTTTTCAAACTGTACTGCTTTCTTACATGTGTTTCTAATATGTGCATACCTCTCAACCTCTTATACCAATCAAGGTGGACAATGCTATAAATAAAAGTGGGTGAAGGGCCCAAATAAAGGGACAATTTTAAAATATTTTTGTGTTAACAAACATAGAAAGTTGATAGAATCACAGATTTTGCATTACCATTAATTTTTTGAGGGATACAAATTTTGAAATGAGATTTCTCTCATTATTTTCTAAATACAGTATTTAATGATTTGCCAATACAAAATTTTGAGGCCAAACTCTGGATATTCTGTGAAAATCTGTGCATTTAAGAGGTATGAATATGTGAATCTTTGATGCCTACAACCTATTAGTGAACACATGTATTGACATCAGTCAGTGTTGTCACATATTGATGTCATTGCTGTAAAAATCACCCACCTTATATTTAGTTACATTAGTAAGTGATGGGATCTGCCATTCATTTGAGTTCTTAGCCATTTGTTTTCCTATTCCAGGTTCAAATCTTACCTTGGAAGTCTGGCAGTTGCAACACTTTGAATGTGGGGCTCAATATGTGTGTGATGCTAGCACTACACAGCCATTTCATCGGTAATAAAAGTTGTGAGCATTGCCTGGCATCAATGTTACTGCATGTATGAGTATAGGATGAAGGTTTTAGCCCCCTAGATGGTGAGCATGTGTGCTTTCTGTTGCCTCTTGGCCTGCACAAGGGCATATTGTGCATGCCTACATCTGCCTACTCTCACAGCGGCTGGTGGTTCCCCCTCTGACTCCTCACCTATGTGTGGCTGTGGTGACCTTGCCAGTGGTGGTGGGATGCATGCCCCTTGCCTTGGTGTTCCTGCTGAAGCTGTTTTCTCAGAAATATATTGTGAAGCATGGCGCAGATTGTAAAGATCTCAGCACATGTATGGGGATTGTACTGCAGAGCCCCATGATGTATCTAGGCACCAGAACTGTGACTTCAGCAGCCCAAGCACACATTCAATGTCATTTCTTGTTTGATCATGTGCCTCGTTATAGTGTTCTTTATTTGGTGCATGTACATTCCTGATGGGCGTCGTCAGCCAAAGTTCTAGTGCATGATCTTCATCCCCGAATAAATGCCCCTGTAGGATATTTCCCCTAGAAAACATCTGATACAGTTGGGAGTTGTACCAGATACCTGAGACATGGTAACTGGCTGGGTTGCCAGCACACATATTCAGGATGACTCCCTTAGCATCGTAGACAACCTGGCAGTTAATGGAGTGGAAGCCCTTTCTGTTTATGTACACCTCTCCCTGTTCACCAGGCGGTGGTTTGATTTCTATGTGTGTGCAGTCTATAGTAACAAAGACATCAGGATGGTATGCTAGAGGGTAGAACTCCTGCATAGTTGTGGCTCTGTCCTCAGGTGTACGGGGAAACTGTATGTAGTCACTGGCATGTTGTAGCATAGTATTCAGAAACTGATGTAGGATCCTAGATACTGATGTCTGTGACACCTCTAGCATGTCCCTTGTTGGTCTCTGGAAGGTTCATGTAGCTAATATTTTAAATGCTACACATACCTTAGTCTCCACTGGTATTGGTTCCCTTTGGTTTACTCTTGGTCTCAGTTGAAGATGACAGAGGTTGCAAAGTTCCTGTAGTGTGTCTCTATCCACCCTGTAACCTGCTACAATTTCCACCTCATGCAAACCATGAAATGTTAAATGGGGTCTAAACACCCTTCTCTTTCTTGTTCGAGGTCTATTAATAGCAGCAGCAAAATAGTCATGGGCAAGTTGCACATGCACATGAATAAGAGCAACAGCTGCCCCTAACATTCTTTCTGTGTAGACTAGTTTCTGCGGCTGTTGATTTTACAGGCAAAATCTACATTAAGGCTACATGATTGCATTATAATTTGTTGAAAAGCTCTTCTATCTTAGGTAGGTTGATTAGCATACAAATAAGCTGTTTATGTTGTAATTAGCATGCCAAGATGTTTACTATGTTTGCCCAGCAATAAACGCCATGTAGAACTACTTATTCAATACAAAATTGTGTGCTGTCATGTGTGCATCATGCCACGATGAGCATACTGTTTTAGCACACTCTGTAGGCTTTTTTGAATCCAGCACAAGATTTTAATTCTAACAGCCAGACCATGTAAACAGTAAAAAAAAGCATTGTGGCTCTTAATTGGAATATGTCAAAATAACAGCTTTATATCCTTAATCCAGTTGCTATAGAGTCTGAATAAAAAACAGTGATAAACAGAATAAATTAAACTGATAAAAACATATACCTTTAACTGACAAAATATTTTAAACTAACAGCAAAAATAAACTTGAATCAGATAAGAACTCCTAAATTTCTTAACACTGAGGAAAAAGCAAAGAAAGGCAGTAGAATTAAACATATCCAGTAACTGATAGTACAGTGTTCATGTGATACGTTTGGGTATGAAGCATTTACATGTTGTCTTATTTAGTAGGATTTTTGAGTGGTTCCTGAATTTATGTGAGGAGAATAAAATTTAAATTACGTCTTGTTCTTTTTTTTTTGTGGGGGGGGGGGTCATTCCTATATTGTGGAGTCATTAACAAGAATGTGTGGACTGTGGTATTGAATTTGTTTAGGGGGAGTAGTAAGGAAGAAGGACAGTGATACCCAGTTCTAGGAGGAAGTTCTTTTAATAAACCATCTAGCAAAAGATAGACAATTTCCAGGTGTAAATGTCTATGGGTTAGCTATACCAGGACTGACCTACTTTCCACTTTTATTGGAAGTCTGTTTATTTATTTTTTTGTTTACTGAGGACAAACATTGATCAAACAATGACCAATTACTGGTTACATCATAATGTAACAAAACACTGTACAGTAGTACAGTATACAAATAATGATTTACATTGAATAGTTAAGCACAGGCAATCTGACACATATATACATATATATATATATATATATATATATATATATATATATATATATATATATATATGGGTCTAGGACTATTCACTGAAAGCACATTTCACTGAAAGTCAAATGACTATGCACAAGTCACTGAAAGCTCAATTCACTGAAAACACAATTCACTGAAACACATTTTACTGAAAGTTATATATGGCCTTTTCCCCACTGTAGTGTGACCCTGGAGTAAGTATATATAGTAAGGGGGGTGTGGAGGGCACAACCCCCCACATTGAGTGGTGCGGGGGCATAGCCCCCCACATAGTTTAGGTATATATTATGTTCAGAAAAGAGTAACATATTCGAATTGCAAGTATCCATGTATACTCCCCCCTTACTATATATACTAACTCCAGGGTCACACTACAGTGAGGAAAAGGCCATAATATAACTTTCAGTGAAATGTGTTTCAGTGGATTGTGTTTTCAGTGATTTGAGCTTTCAGTGACATGTGCACAGTCAAATGTGTTTCAGTGAAATGTGCTTTCAATAAATAGTCTTATACCCCCCCACGCACATATATATATATATATATATATATATATAGATATATATGTATATATATATATATATATATATATATATATATATATATATATATATATATATATATATATATATATATATATATATATATATATATATATATATATATATATATATATATATATATATATATATATATATATATATATATATATATATAAGTTTAACAAACCAAATGTATTTACAGTAACAAAATGTAAAAGAAAAGGTAGAATAGTGTCATAGTAGAAATGGAAGTGGAGGAGTTATGAGCAGTAGTTGCTAGGTGACAAAAGCCAATGGAGACCAGTAAAATTAAAAAGTGAACTAGATTACATGTGTAGTGCTCTTAGAGCAGTATTGGTGTGGTAAGCTGAACATACTTTAGTTAGAGCTGAGGAATGATGTGCAGATGGATAGGTTGGTTTGGTGTTTCAAAAGGAGTCTGCTTTTTCTTGGATTCCTTAATAATAACCAGAAGCCCATATTCCATCTATGCAAGTAAACCTACTTTACCAATGGCCATTCTCCCCTTTGAAAAGACAAAGAATGATATATTTTTTGTCTGATTGTGTTGCGTTTGTTATGTATTAACTCCGTTATCACACAATCATAGTAAAATATACCTTGAATTGCTTTTGGTTCTCAAACAGAAACCACAACAGCAGTAACTTCCTTAGCAAAAGCAGTTGGAAAGCTATATAGGTTCATAGATTCATAGGTAGGTACTAGGCTATTGGCCCTAGGGCCTATATAAGCCTAGCCAAAAAGGTACCTTGGCTTTCGCCACCCAAGAAAATTATTTTTCTGTGCTCTTGTCGAGCAGAGCCCCAGAGGTGATCCCCGGAATTAATTTCCTATTTCCCATCCAATCATCAAGATTTTTCCTGAAGAGTGCTAATGAGGAGCTTTGTTTGATATAGATAGGTAGTTTGTTCCAGAGTATGGGAAGCTTCTGGGACAGGAATATATCCCTCCAGCATGTTCTGTTTATTGTGGTGACAAGGTTTAGGTCCCTGTAGCATGTAGCTTGGAGGGATTGGGATTTCTTTAAGTGAAGCATGTCCAACAGCTCTGGGTTTGACATAGCTTTGTATTTTAGGCAGAGATCATCTCTGAGTAGGCGATATGCGATGGAGTAAAGCTGGAGTTTTTTTAGATGGTCTGCGTAGGGCATCTGATTGAGGCCAGTAATCCTCTTTGTAAGGTATTTCTGCGGCCTTTCCAGTTGTAGTAGATGTCTTGTGAGGTACATGCCAAAAGGGGCATTGCACTCTATAATGGGTGTAATGAGTGACGAGTAGAGGGGAACAATGACCTCTTTTATTCTGGATGAGAAACCTTTTGTGATGAGGTGTGCCATGTAGAAGGATTTCCTGATTACTGTGGTGATATGATTATCAAAGGAGAGACTACTGTCCACCTGTGTCCCAAGGTCTCTTATCACACTTTTGGTGTTAAGTAGACTACCACCTATGTGGTAGCTCTTGGATAAAAAGTTTTTACCAAAACAGAATTTGACAATTTTGAACCAACTGATATAATTTATATTTGACCAAATGTGAGGTAATCCATGCCTAGGTTGTTCATTAATGTTTTGTGATACTATTGTTAAGGCTAATGTAGGCCATATTCACCTGCCTTTAATGAACTTCTTTACTTGTTATCCAGACAAATATAGTTTCTTAAAAATACTGCAGGAGGCTGTCTGTTTAAACAGGCAATTGTGTTAAGCATTTTCTGATTTTATTATTATTTTCACTGTCTTTAAAAATGGTGTCTATATTACAAGATCGAATGCTTAGGTGATCGAACACCTAAACATCGAACTTGTAATATCAAACCCAAAAACGTCGAACGGAGCAGGAAAACATGTTGGTTGGCCACGGAAGAAAAAAATAACTTTACACCCAATCTAAGTGGGGGGGGGGGCTTCACCCCCCACATGCCCAGATGTGGGTGGCTGTGCCCCCCACATTACCTAACGAAATATACCAACTCCAAGATCACTCTATAGTAGACAAAATGGCAAAATCTGGTGAACGGCCAAAGGAAATCTTTCCATGCATTATATTGGCCATTTGCTGTTTTTTGCTTTCAATATTACAAGTTCGATGTTTAGGTGTTCGATCACTTAAGCATTCGATCTTGTAATATAGACCCTAAAAATGCATTTTGTAGTTTAAATAAAAAAACAATATGGCATCTGTTTTAATTATGTAATACTTATTTGGCTTTTTTTATTTTTTTTCCTTCCCACTTCCCTAAGGTGACTATCAGCTGCCACCCACACATCTTCTCTTTTAGTGGGTCAAGCTGACCTGCCTTGATTTCCCCACAAGTTCAACCTGGCCTACATTCAGTTATTGAGCACACTGATTCCATGGATTGTACCCCATCCCCCTCCTAGTTTTTGGAAGTCTTGTGCACTGCACAATTGCTGCCTACAAGAGATGCATTCATGGCTCTGCATATGTGCAGACACTCAGCCAAGAGGTATGCATTTTACAGCATGGAGCGCACCCAGCTCTTAGTGCTACTATTACAGTGAGCCTAGGCAGACACCCTCCATACAGGATGGGAAATCCAGCATCAACAGAACACTTACACTTCCCATCTGGTCCCTCCATTGCCCAACCTGCAAACTGATCATGGGTCATCTGGTGTGCAGTAAAGACTTTAACCTTCTGTGCCAAGGGACCAAACTTTTAAATTTATTTGGCTTAAGCTTTCTGCTATAAATTCTTCCTAACTTTGCATTATAAGTGTTTTCCAACATTTTGATTATTTTTTTCTCTTTGCAGTGATTATATAGCATTGCTTAGAAGGAAGACAAAACTGGGCAAGGCATTGTTTTTTTTAGCTGCTATATTGCTGCTGTTGTTTATAAATGAAATGGCATTTTCCATCTTCTGTTCATCAGGATCTTAAAATTTTCACAAGCTAAAAAAAAAAGATAGTGAGTTTACCTTTTCTGTGTGATTCTTAAGAATTCACGGATGATGTCAATCAACGTCCATTATGTGGTTCACGTGTTTAGTATTATTTTTTACCCCTGCTACATGCTAATAACTTGGTCAATTGTTCATCTTGTGGGACAAAAGCAAATTGTCTCATTTTTCTTCTATTGCAAGTTTAGAGCCAACCATATGAGGCTGGCATACAAACAGACATCAAGGGTGTTTTTGCTAGCACAAATCCCTGATCCTCCTGGTGGCAGAGCAGAGCAGTTCATAAATCCATGCATAATCCTGATTACAACATAAATTTCTTGGATGGCATACTTCCCATCAAACTCCAATCACTGTTGTGGTTAGAAGACAACCAGCTACTATTTGCTCTCATTAAACCAGTGGATCTTGCCTCCACCCTAAGATGGTTGAGCCAGCATTCGCTGCCCTCTCCCAACATCACAGCTTGACTCCAACACTATGTGTTCCTCTTAGTCAAACTCAGATGGTCGGGATTGGCAAACCCCGGGACAAATTTCAAATATCAGAGAAATTAATGAGCAAATGACAAGAGGGTTAATAATTTTCTTTCATCCACAGTCTTTACCTTGCATTTATAGCCACTTTGTCGTGCATGCCTCATCTGACTGTAACTAAAAAAGTACTTTCAAAGCTCTTATTACAAAATCATTGGAAAAAGTAAAAAAATAATGAGACAAAGGTCAAAAACTCAGAAAAAAGGTTTTAAAGATTGCTGTTATACACTTATAAAGTTGCTAGAGAAACAGTTTTTGTTTCTATTGCCATGCATTTTCTGAAGGATATGAAGTCTGAAAACACACACACACACATGTAACCACTAATTACAGCCTCTCTGTTAAATGTATACACCTCAGATATCTCAATATATAAAGTTAACATTATGTATTAAGTTGACAGAAAAATTAAAAATAAACATTTTAGTCAAAAGCATTGTCTGCTAGTTTTAGCTGAGTAAGTGATGGAAGGAAAACTATTAATTCAGTACTTCTATATGCATAAATACTGTATCATAAGGCATGGCAAACATTTGAACTGTACATGGCATATTCTACTTATATCTTACACTATGATTATTTAAAGATACTATACATTCAAGTCCAACACATAACTAGGATTTTGAAAATGCAAAAAGTTAAAATAAATTTATTTCACACACTTAATACAGAACATTTAAAATGTTCTATATTAAGTGTGAGATAGGCATTTGCCTTTTGAAAAAAAATACAGCAAGGAAGTATAAAATTAAGTGCATACCAATGATTCTTATCACTGCCAGTTATAAACTTTGCATTTTGTAATTTGCAACTAAAAAGCAGCAAGCTTGCAGTCACAGTTGTGGTATGCATCCCTGTGGTAATATTATAAAAATTAAAGTAATGCAAGTAAGAAGCAAGATACGTGTTAGAAAGTGAAATTCTTCCTGCTAATGCTACTGTCGTCTTTCAACTCTCTGACCCTTTTTCATAATAGATCACTCTCTGCCACCATCTTGCATGTAACTTATTCATAAAGTTTGAATGAGCCACCTCAGAACTCTAGCTTTTACTTCACGGATAGTCCCTTATTTTTTTACATTAGGCAGTCAGGCACACGTGCTGTAAAGAAATCAAATTACATACTACTAATTCTTTCACTCCCATTGGTCCACAATCAAGCATGGTTAAAAACCACACTTAAAAATGAAGAAATTTCTGATGCAAGATGTAACTTCCATATTCCCAAGCCTTCATGAGGTTATTCCTGAGGGCCTTTATCATTTGCTTTTGCGCAATAATACCTACCCTTGAATTCCAGGGCTAAAATCAAATTATTCATTTTTTATAAATTTTGATTAAAATAAATAAACAAATACATGAATACATGCATGCACACATACATACATAAGAAAATAAACTTGATAAAAGTAATTAAATAAAAGTGATTGGCTGTAGCCCAGCAGATAGTATCACAAGCAATCTCTGTTACGTCTTTAAATAACATCACTGTCTGTTAACCAATTTAGTCTTTATGAGAATGACTAAATATTATTCCTAATAGCACACATTCTGTGATACATCTTAAAACTCCTTATCAGCACTTAACTGCATAATCTCATTATCAAAACTTTATACACAACAGAATAAAATGATACATTTAAATAGAATTGCATATCCTACCAGAGTCAAATTTTCTGTCCTTGCCCTATCAACAATAAATCTAACATTTGCCAGTTATTTTCTTGAACTTTTTCAAACAGTCTCTTGAAACAAATCAAATCTTAATCAAACAGTGCTGTGTATATAAATTAATGTGTTTCCATAATTCTTACCCTTGGCTAACTCAACAGACTTATATTACCCTGAGTACATGAAATGACCAACAATCCTATGCAACCAGGCTGAGAGGATATTCTTATGTTATCAACCTTGATATTTTATGTTTCACTGCTACCCACTAATTAACCCATGAAGTGTATATAAGTCACACTTCCATGTGATCACAATGTATCAAATCCAAATCCAGTGGGAGATAAAAAGCACTCTTTTTAATGCACGGTTCTCTATCCAACAATCACATTAAGCACTTGTGTTCCTCATAGGGTCTTTTCAGACTGAGAAATGTTCCACAGTTCTCTACCCAGCAATCACATTAAGCACTTATGTTCCTCATAGGGTCTTTTCAGACTGAGAACTGTTAAATTTTGCTTAAATAGCTGAAAGCGGGTCTATATTAGTTCATTGCAATGCAATTGCAGAAAACACCAGATTGTCAACCCTCATTTAGTGAAAATCATTTCAGCCATTCACTGAATCTACAGAGGGCAGGAAAATACTTGCCCTATAGCACAATGGACCAACAGCTACGCAAATCGAACCCACCCAAGTAGGGGCTTCACCCCCCCCCAAACTCCCCCATGTGCAGGGCAGCACTCTCCCAACTATATATACCAACTTCGAGATTGCACTACCGTGGAGAAAAGGGAAAAGTTGTGCTGTAGGGCAAATATTTACTTGCCCTTGTTAAATTCAGCAAATCGCGGAAATTATTTTTGCTGAATGAGGGTCGACGATCCATTGTTTGCTGCAACTGCATTGAGATTAACTGATATAGACCCCTGAAAACATATCACATGATTAGCAGCTGATGGCTCATATCATTAGTTAGCTAATCAATGCTTTAACCTATTTCTCTTTAAAGTATTTTATACTTGTCCATATCATTAAATCCTGGAGGATTAAATGCATTTTGCCAGACCTGCCAGCATTTTCCCCTCAGTCAAACAGCTCTTCAGTTGCATCCTTACCATAAATAGCTGTTACAGTTTCCAAGTATGCAAACTTGAAGATACTGCCTTCACATAATATGTTGTGCTTATACAGTGCATTAGTATAATCATGAAGGCTAGTAAAATAATAGTGTTTATATATTCCTTTGAAAACATTGTGGAGCTGAGTCAAAAATTGCAACTCCCACATTGTTTTATTTCACATTTTACTTTCAGTTTTACTCATTTTATTGTCTAACTATTCTTTTAACTTCCTATTTCTTGAGAATTCAAATTTTGGAGTTTCTTCTATTATGTTTTCTATTCCAGGAGGGCTTTTAACAATTTCCAATATCCATCATAATTATTTTAATTCCATCACTGTCTAAAGAATTCATTAATTTCATAGAACAAATTGTACTTATATTAATTTCAGCTATCATAAAAGCTGATGTTTTTCATATTGATCACTGCTGCAGCAGTTTTAACTATATGGGTTATATCCTGCCAAGGATAAAATAGCTGGCCAGCTTCCAAAGCTTCAGGGTACCTTCCACACACCCAAACTTTCAGGAACCTTGAGGTAAGCTGACTAAAGGACAAGTTTGGACAGGAAGCCCTATAGAGCTTTATTGCAGCTGATGAGTATGCTCCTCTGAGGCATTTAAGGATCTATTGTCCAGTGGATTCCACTGCTGCTAAGCACTTAGAAAGATTAGGATTAGCATTAACTAAAACGGATGTGTAAATTATTGATAGGCATTGGGAAGAAAGGGTGTCACAGTGACACAGCAGATAGTGCTGTTGCCTCACAACAAGAGGTTCCTGGATTCAATTCTCAGATGAGGTGCCTTCTCTGTATAGTCTGCATGCCCTCCCTGTGTATGCATGAGTTTCTTCCAGGTGCTCCAGTTTCCTCCCAAATTCCAAAGGCATGCAGTAGGTGGACTGAATACTCTAAATAGGCCGTAGGTGTGCATGTGCATGTGAGTGTCTGGTGTGAACAGAAAGTACATCAGCAGGTCTGGCCCCCTAGCAGTGTAAACCTTGGCTCTAGATAACCAACACTGTTGAAGTGACACTCCAACCCCATGTACAAAATTGGGAAAAGGGGTTTTGGATGGATGGACGGATGAATGGATATATGGATGAATGGATGGATGGGAAAAACTGTATACTTCTGCAACTTTGATTTTCAGAATTTAAAATTGTGAGGCAAAAATGTTCATGTTTGTTCGGACAAACTGTGAAAGTATGAGGAATCCACAATTTCATCTTGTGAAGAAAAGTCTGGTTTACATCACTTAGAGTCTTCTATTGCACAATTCACAACTCATTATTTGCAGTGTGTTTAGGAGTCTGTTGATACTTCTTCAAGGGCTAAGACCACTGACAATGTTTTAAGGAGGTTTGCTTGGATGGATTCTCAGAACCTCTCAGATGATGCTAAAATTATATTTTAAATTCTCCCTTGGATAGATATTTAGCATTTGATCCCTCTGCTGCAGAGGTGATCAAAATGTGTGATGAAAGGAGCAAGCTGTTCCAGGGAATCTCTAAGATTTTTCAGTCCTCCTTTTGCAAACTGACAAAGGGATATTCTTTCTCCTCATCCAGTTTTAGTTAAAAAAAAAAGATGGAACAAACAGTCAAACAAATGCAAGTAAACAGACATTTAAGTAGTGGCAAGGGCATTCCAAAAATAAATTTCAGACTTCCCAAACCAAGGTCAGTCCAACAAGTCTGTATGACTTTTCAGGAGATCCTGTGACTCCCTCTCACCCTGGTCCATTTTCTCTTCCAGAAAGTCTGAATCTCCATTTTTCTCTTTGGCAAAATATTGTTTCAGAGAAATGGCTTCTGAAAATAATTCATCAGGGTTACAGATGGCAGTGGGAGGAAATTCATCCTATACAGTTTGTCAATCCTCATCCTGCAAGTCAGACATTTTTGTTTCCACATGTTCTTTGTCACATGTTGTCCCAAGGATAGATAGAACCATTTCATTCTTCCCAGGTGGGGAAGGGGTTTTATTCAATGATGTTGTGCCAAAGAAAGAAAATGCTTGGAGACCAGTTCTGGTTCTTTCTTTCCTAAACCTGTTTGTGATGGTGCCCAAATTCAAAATGATGTAACTTCACAACCTGTTACATCTTCTTACATTTTCAAATTTCTGGTTAATGCTAGACTTGATGCTTATCATCGGGTCTATATTATATCCTCGAACGCTTAAAAAAGTGAACGCTAATTGATTGAACTTATTTTCGCGAAACTGCAAAATATCGAAGCAGCAGAAACTCAATTTTTTTCCTAGGGAAAGAATTCAGTTGTCCGTTTCTGTTGCTTCGGTATTTTCAGTGTTATGGTGGAAAGTTACCGGTCGGATTCAGGTAAGTGTGGGATTGTGTGGATGTGAGTGTTAGGGTGATTTAGGTGAGTTAGGGTTAGGGCTCGGGTTAGGTGTGTGTGCGATTGAGTGGACATGAGGGTTAGTGCGGATTTAAGTGAGTTAGGGTTAGGGAGCGGGTGAGGTGAGTGTGTGATAGTGACAGACCTTAGGGTAAGGGTTAAGGTAAGTGGGTAGTTAGTGGTGTGTGCATAGTTTAGTGTAGGGTTAGGTATCAGATTTTAGGTGTGTGTGTGTGGATTTCTGTTTGTTTGGTGTGCTTGTGTTGTGTGTATATATTTTGGATCAGCGATTTTTTTCCCTGGGAAAAAAATCACTGATCTGACAGTTTGAGATTGTAAGTTTTCACTTAAATTAGGTCGATCAATCAGCGTTTGCTTTTATAAGCGTTCGATGATATAATATAGACCCTTATCATCACATTCCTATTCACCCAGACTTCAGACGTTTCTTAAAGTTTTGCGTCTGAATCACATATTAGTTCTCCATCTTACCCTTCAGACTTTCCACTGCACCAACAATGTTCAAAGAGTAAATAGCTGCTATTATAGCTCATTGCAGGCAACAGGATATCCACATTTTCCATATTTAGATTACTTTATTATCACTGCAAAGTTTTTTTTTCAAAATGTCAGGAATCACTCTCTTGGGTGAGAGATCTATTGCACAAGCTGGGATTCCAGGAAACACTGAAAAGTCTTTCTTGACTCCCTCACACAGGACTGTGTTTTTGGCATGTCAGCTAGACACCTCACTTCAAAGAACTTTTCTTCCACTGAAAAAAGTAGATCATTATTTAGATCTATTTGTAAGGTTTTCCACTCAGACTCAAAGAGATACCTTTGTCTTCCTTCTGGCCTAGGCAACTATAGTCCTTACTTCTTTTGGAAATGGTCAGGGGTAATTACCACAAGCTTCCTTATAGAATGTCTCTAATGGCATAAGAACAGAGGTGTTTTATACACCCCAACATCAATCATCTTTGATTGTCTGCCTGGATGATAGGGTTTTAATTCCTTTTAGACACTTATTTTCTGAGGGTGTGTAGTAGGTAACAATGGAGGCAAGAAAGCCTGCTACTAGAAAATCATATATTAGCAAACAGAAAAGGTTTTCTAGCTGATGTCAATAAAATAATCAGCACCCATTCAGGGCTAGATGTTCTCTGGTTTTACAGTATTTATGTGAGTTACTATCCTATGACTTTTCTTATTCCTCTATCAAAATTCTTTATTAGCCATTTTGTCACGTTTCCCCATAGATCCTCTTCTTTCAAAGTAGTGTTATGTCAAAATGTTCTTGAAAAGGGATTTTCATAAAAGGCTTCCAAGTAAACCAGTGGCACATCATTGGGGTCTTAATTTTGTGTTAGAGAAGCCAACACTTGCCCCATTTGAACCAGGCTGGCTGACTTGAAGTTCTTAACATGGAAAACAGTTTCACTGATTGCTCTGATATCTCCAAGAAGTGTATCTGAGTTGCAAGCTCTTATGTCAATTCAACTCCACCTCATTCTCCACAGGGATAGGCTTTCTATGAGAACTAATCCTTCTTTTATGCCTAAAGTGGTACCCAAGTTTACTTTAAGCAAAACTATCTCCCCATGTTCTTTTGTGAACCTCAACATGAAGGAGAAAGGATAATCCCCACCATACATGTCCACAGAAAAATCAGGTACAATCAATCTTGACATAGCTAAATCTTTTAGATCTTCAGATCAATTGTTCATTTCTTGTGAAGGTAAGATGAAGTGACAACCTTTGTCAAAATGGACTATTTGTAAATGGTTGTCTAAGGGTATTGCCTTTTGTTATATGCACCATGACAAATCTATTCCAAGCAGGGTCAAGGTTTACTCTACCAGGGCTTTGGCTTCATCTATACCTTTTTGGAAAGGGTTTGAGAAGAATTCTAGAAGCTGCTACTCAATTCTCTGTACATACTTTTATAAAGCAATGTACGATTGATTCCTTCCCTAGGTCTAGATCAAGCTTTGCTAAGATCATTATCAAGGAGGTCCTGGGCCCTTCTCCTTCCATCTCCCAAATACAGTTAGCTATGGTAACCAACCCGTATTGCTAGGGTTATTGCAGCAGTGATCAGTATGAAGAACCTAGCACAGTTGTGTAAGTTGAACTTATCATAACAGTAGATCTTCAAATGATCACTGTTGCAGTGGCCACTTCCTTCCATACTCCATCACACTTGTTTTTGTTGTGTTTTTTATGCCAGGGTGTGGACATTTATTTTTTGTTATTCCTAGCATTGTTCTTTCAGGACTGAGCCTCCCTGTATTTGCTGGCAGGAAAGCTCTGAAGGGCTTTGCACCCAAACTTGTCTTTTAGTCAGCTCAGCTTGAACTGCCTGACCAATTGGGTGTATTGAAGGTGCCCTGAAGCTTTGGAAACTGGATGGTTGTTCTATCCTTGGTAGGATATAACCCATACAGCTAAGGCGACTGCAGCAGTGATCATGCAAGCATCTACTGCTATGGTAAGTTCAACTTATACAGTTATACTCTCTCTCTTCTTCAAATAAATTCAGTTTTTATTTACTGCTTCTCTCTTTCAGTATCAAAGAAAATTTATTGTCAGCCATATATTCTGAATATCCTCTGTTAGTAAATGTATCCTTTAAAATATCTATTTCTTGTTTAAATGTGGCCATATCACAAGTCAGTCTGTTCATTCAGCTAATCTAGTTTTTACTAATATTCTTTTTCATCTTCCAAGAATGCAGATTGTTAAAATCAAGTAACTTTGTTAGCTATCTCTTTATGAAATAAAGTAGTACATAGCTTTCTGCTTTATAATGGCAATATCTAACAATTTCATTTGAAGTAAGGTAAAATGAATATAAAATCAACTCACTTTAAATATTCTACATTTTTTCAATACAATCTCAGTGCCACTCCAAAAAATCAGGATGTCATCTAGAAAATGCTTAAAAAATTATACTGGGCATAAAACTACAAGCATTTATGTTAATTTCCTCCATTAATGCCATGAGTAAATTAGCATAACTAAGAGCCAGAAAATGCTTCCATTGCTACTCCAGTCTTTGTTTAAAAACCTTTCCTTCAAAATAATAATAAAATTGTTAGATAAAATAATATTCATAGTTTCAGTATTTAATCTAATCTTAGAATGGTAAAATTGTAAAGCTGTAAAAAAAGATCAACAAGTTTCAGACCTACAAAACTTGGTATAGGCTGTATCACTCACTTCCATATATTTTAAATGCTCAATAAGGTTCTGTAATTTTTAATAAAAGAAGAGCACAGTGCAACTATCAAATGAATGTATTTCTCTAGATATATTGCCATTGCTTCAGTTTTAGCACCTTAACTACACACAATTTCATGAGCAGACTGCATAATTTCTAATTAACTTTTGATAATCTAAAAATAAATCAGGCTTTCACATTGTCTATTTAAAATATACTGTACTAAGTATTTCATAGTCCAAAGAAGTCCTCTGAGGAACAAAACCACTTACACTGACTCTCTGGAGACAATTGTGCAATCAAAACAGTTATGTAGATGTATTGGTAACTGTTTTGCAAAAACTGAGTTGTCTTTTATTGGGTGCATAATATAACAAAGCAATACCCTCAAAGATGTCAAGCATAGTTAGTTGATTTCTGTCTTAAAAGTTCTTCTACTGATTTTGTACAATCCTTGAACTCCCTCTTCATTCAGCACCAATATCAACAGGTAAGACTTTAAAGTTAGAAAACATATAAACCCATTTACTACTAGTCTAGAATTTAGCCAATTACAATCCAGCTCTCCAAAAAATATAACCTTTTTCTACACTCTAGAAGCTTAGCAGGTACTGCAGTTGCTTGTGGTGCAGAAGGCCATAGGTTATATTCCCACAACAAGTGTTTAGAATAATGTTTCAATACTGACACTGCAGTGCAATGTGAGGGGGGTGGTGATGCACTCCTGAGTGTGCCATCCTTTGGATGAGACATTAAACTGAGGCCACATCTGCCTAATTTGGTGGTAGCTCAAGTGGATGTAAAAGATCCCACAGTACTTATCAAAAACAGTAGAAGTTCCCTGGCAGTGGACAAATTTCCCCTAGTCAGTATTCCAGGGACCACCTCAAGTCTCTCTAAAAAAGAAGCCATTGGCCGAATTGGACTAATCTGGTTAACAATGTGAAATTAATTAATTCATTAAATATTTGAAAGTCCTTAGAAAGACCAGCTTAACACCAAATATCATGTACAGGCCATTTCTACTTACCCTTAATTCATCTCAATGAAAAATAGTTGCAGTTAGAGTCAACACACCACATAGCATCCTTCCAACATATACAAATAAGGCCTTAGCTTCCGAGACAAGAATACCAATTTATTAGTAGTAGCATACTTGTAACTACTGACAGCTTGCAACTTCCACAGAACCTGTTTTTTTTAATTGCTAATTCAGTTTTAGTCTTACTTTACTTCTCCTTATGTTGCAGTTTTCCATTGCAAAGAACTTTTTCAATTTGGCAAATATGGATTCTGTATGAAAATACCATTATCTTATCTGCTTCCTTCTTATCTGTCATGAACATATGGTTATTCATTTGTTTCCTTTGAAATATGTAAACATTTCACCCTTTTTACTAATCTATTACATATTTTGTTTTTAAGTCATATTTACTCATTTTTGCAAATATTTTCATTTATGTGTACTTAAGAGCAGTTGATATTATTCTTACTGTATTTACTGTTGCTTTTCTAGTCAAGTCCCTTATGTAAATGTGCTGTAAAAATTGGATAAACTCAGTTAACAAATATAATAGTATGTTGTCTTCATATACCTCAGTATTCAGAGATTATGCTGGCTAATCTACTAAAACTGAAAGATGACCAGGCTATATTCAAAATCTCCTTCCAACTCAATGACCCAACTGCTTATGCAGAATCCCTTTCTACCAAATTCTAGGTACATGTAAATAATTACATAGATCCAGCTGTCCTCATTTGAGGCAAACACAATGCCACACTTAAAAATAAGCCACTATGATGGAACCCAAATATAATAGGGTCTATAAAAGAAAAACAAATATTGCATATAAAACTAAGTTTAACTCTCATGATGTCAAAAATGCTCCTGCTAAACTTAACATGGAATTCCAGGCCCCGATCAAATCAATCAAATCCACATATGAGGTAAAAATAGTCAAACAGTTGAAGGGTAACCAGAAAGATCTCTTTGATTATGTTATAAACCTCAGAAACAATAGCCAATGTTGTGCTGAGCCAATAGCAAATAATATCACATACTCCGATGCAGAGGACATAGCTAATCTACTAGCAGATACATTTAGCTTATACGTTACTCACATCTCCAATACTATATTCCCAGAGTACATACCTGTATTCACCCTCCCTCAAATCTCCCACGTAGAAGTCCTCAAGGCACTATCCAAGGCATGAAAGCCTCTTCTATGGGGATGGATAAGATACTAGGCTGCCTACTGGCCATTCTGAAACAGGTCTTACCAGACCCCCGGCAAAGGCTCTTCAATATTTGCCTCCAAACAGTCTTCATGGTGGATGACTAGCAAAAAGAAAAAGTCATCAGCTTGCATGAATATTGGGAGTAAATTGTAATTATAGACCCCATAGGCCTGACCAGCCTCATCTCTTAGGCCATGGGAAGGATTGTTACATTATGGAATTAATAAATAAGAACATAGGTAACCTGCAAACTCTCAACCTAAGGTTGCTCAGATTTTGTCAAGGTCAGATCCTGCATGCTTAACCTGGTTGATTTCTTTCAGGAGGATTCTGAAGCAACGGATGAGGGCAAATAAGTATGTACTATATTTCTTGACATCAGGAAGGTGGCTGACACCATATCACAATTCAGTATCATAGATATATCTCCCAGCGCAATGTAAATCCCTGTGTAGCTCACTGGAGAGCTAACTGGATCACAAATAAAACCCAGGAAATTTGAGTGCACAGATCTATATCCACCAAAAGACCTGTCACAGCTGATGCACCCCAGGATTAAGTCCCTGTGCCTTTCCTCTTTGAAATGTACTTCTCTGAGGTAAAAAAAATGTTAATGGCTTATGGCAGACCAAGTTTGCCATTGACTATAAACGTCATACACTCATTAACCCTGTAAAGGCCACTGAGATCCTTCAAAAAGGCTTTTCCCAGACCAATATCTGGTGTCAAAATTATAAACTAAAAGTAAATGCCAAGAAATGTATAATAGTATTGTTCAGCAAGAATTACTTCCTTTATAACTATCACATTGCCAACACCCTCTAGAAATTGGTCCTGTAACTAGGGATTTTGGAACCTAAGTAGACAATGAACTGTCATTTGATAACCATATATCCACAGTTGTAAGGAAGTCCTTTTTCATAGCATTGCTTATATCTAAAGGTTTGGCATCTTGGTCCAAGGATGTAATCACTCCACTGTATACAGATATCATTAGGCCAGACATTGAGTATAATGGATCTTTTTTCATGTATCTAGTCAAACACTAGCCACATCTGGAAAACCACAGTGCTTTCTCATTAAAAAACAAATCAGTGGCCTAAATCATAAAAGCTATGCAGACCATCTCAAGTCATTGTTCTTCTTCTAGGTATCATACAGGTCGCTAAGTGCTTACATTAGCCTTGTATAGGGCCTTAACAGACCCTGTTCTTTTTGACCTCTTACACATCTGCAAGTCCAGTGGTAGTATGAATACTATTCAGAGGGATCTTAATCTCCTTTATAACATAAACAGAACACCTTGATGGGGTAGGTATATATCACAGCAAATACTACTTCTCTGGAAGCATCTTCTATTCCACATAAAGCAAAGTACTTCTATTACTCTATTCAAATGTAATTTGGATGAGTGGAAGGAAAACCACAAATCCACCTCTGGTCTTCTATCCAAACCCCTCACATAAAGAAGAAATAAGTAAATGTCCCAGCATATCTTTGTTTTGACCACCTCTGAGTTACTCTTAACAAAAAAAAAAAAAAAAAAACAAACAAAAAAAACAAAAAAAAAGAAAGAAAATGCAAAAGCCAAAAAAACACTAATATGCGAACATAAGGCTAGATAACCTACCACAGACAATCTTCAGCTATGCCACTCTTTCACTATAAGCCATAACCTTACCACTTTACAAATAAAGAAATATTGTCCACGGCCTTACCTGGTGTAGATACAATGGGTCTGAATGGAGGGGAGAAAGACCCTTTATGACTTTTAGGAATCCTCAAAACTACTGCAGTTCCAGGGAATTCCACAAACATAAATTCATGAATTCAGCATCAAGAAAATATTCAATGTGCATTCAATATCTCTATAACTTTCATGAATTTCAAATATCTGCATATTTTATATTCTTCTTCACTGATAACATAGTTTCCTTTACCATAATATAATGATGATAGTACACCACTACCATCCCCTCTCTTCTGCACCTTCATAAACCTTAAGAATAAATATTTTAGCAATTCCTGCCTAATCAAATATACATTTTTTCTCAATGTTATAAAAGTCACTTTTGGTCTTAGATTTAAAAATATTTAAGAAATATCTCTTGCATGCTTCATAAAAAGTTGAAAAGAAAAATGTAGAGGTGGATTGAACACAGAGGGTTTAAACAAAGTAGTCATACAAAAATATAACATAAATTCAATTTTTTTGTGTAAAGTTTTAAATCTATAATAGTCTTAGTTAAATCTGGAGTAAAAGACAATCTCTGTTTTTAGAAGTTTATCTGATCAGCCATAAAAATGTGAGTAATCAGACTGAAAGCACACTAGTTACTTAACTGCTCACTTAGTTTATCTTCACTTGGCTATGTCTTTGGCCTCTGCCCATACTTCTTCTCTTCACATGGTGGCAAATAAATGAAAAAAATGCTGTCCACCCCTGGCAGATTGTGTATTGCTGTAACTGAGGCATACTCGATGAGTTTGCACAGATCTCTGGGCATAACACTTTCAGTTGTTTCATTTTGTAAAAAAGCCCCACTATCGTCAGCAGTATGTGCATTTGAAGTAGTGGCATGATGATGCACTCAAAACTGAGTCTGCAGCTATAAGACTTTATTTATCTTCTTCTTTTCAATAATACTTTTCATTAAACAATCAGCAGGAATGAAAATATGTCCATATTCACTGACAGAAGCAGAGAAATTTTTAGAACTGTCAATGTTATTTAAATAATAATAAATAAAAGAAACTAAGACATTTATGCTACAGCATGACAAAGCCTGGAAAGAGTATCTCAAAAATAGGACACAAAATAGATTTCACCTTTTCAGGCAACTAAAGAATAAGACAAAATACCAAATATAAAAAAGAAGACATATTAAAACATCCTCCAAAATAAACATCAAAACAACCCAAAACTCTTCTGGACATCCATAAACAAGTTTTTACATCCAGGCCAAATTACCAGCAATAATATTGATTGAATTCCAATGTAGTTTAACAACTATTTTGTGCACACTATATTATCCCTCACAAACACTCCACTTCTCTTTCAGTACTGACAGTCTCTGCTAAATACTCTCATCTATTTGACTTTAGCCCTGTACCTACCTCCACAATTAAAAACCTTCTACATAAGCTAAAACCAACCACCCAAGCTGCTGACCAACTCCCCTTAGAGTAATTAAGAATGGCTGCAGATGCAATTACTTTTCCAGTCTCTATATTGATAAATAGATCTATATCCCATAAATAGGTTCCCTCCATATGGAAAAATCCATTAGTATACCTTTACACAAAGGTGGCATGCCTCTAGAGCTTAATAATGACAAGCACATTGCAATCATCTTGCCCCTGTCAAACATACTTGAAAAATGTGTTTATGCTCAGCTTCTGTATCACCTAAATTCAAATAATCTGCTCTTGGAAACCCAGCATGGTTTCAGATGCCACAACAGTACAACCACTGCCTTCACTATAAAGCATCATAAGAATAATGGTAACTTAGTGTCAACTGTGTTCCTAAAAGTATCCAGAGTTTCTGAAACTGGATCACACCAACATTTTCTCACTGAACTCTCTTCTATAGCTCTCTCTCAATCCTCCTTTAAATCATTCCTTAGTTATCTATCTGGAAGGCAGCAAGGAGTCAGATGTCAATATGACCTCTCTTCCTCTCTTCCACTTACCATAGGTGTCCCTCAGAGCTCTATACTAGGAATGTTTCTTTTTAATATTTTTATAAACAAACTTCACACTGCCATGCACCAAAACATATAGTACAGTACACAGAGGATTCGGTTTAATATGTACAGCTCCCACAATATCCATTACTTAAATGTATTTCTCTTCAATTAAAACCTAGCTGAAAATTCAAACCTTCTTCTTGATCCCAGTGAAACAAAACTGATGCTTGTCACCCCAAAGCATTATCTCCATCAAAATTAATCTTTCTTGGTTACATCTTCAAATAATACTAAAATTGAGGTATTACCACAGACTAAATTACTGGGCATTGTAAGAAATGACAATATTAAATTTGATCAGCATATTCTTCAAACAATTAAAAAGACTCACCAAAAACTTTACTGCTTTTACAGACACAGCAAATAAAATGCAGCCTCACCCTATATGCTTACAACCCTCTTAAATGATCATCTACCCTTAAAAATCTAAGCTCTACACCAAAATACAGGCTAGCTTCCTGTTACAACAAAGTAGCTAAATTTGTTACCAACATTGCACACCAAGCTCACCACTGCCAAGCCTTAAAGCAATTAAACTGGTTAAAGCTTGACAACTACATAACATACTTTCAGCTAGTTATGGCATGCAGAGATATATTTTCTTGTACAATTACTTGCATTAAAAAGCATATTATTGCCCTGCATCTCACAAAGGACCTCAGTTCTGGTGATAAATTTCTACTAAGCACTACTAAAACAAATAATTTATTGAGGGACTGATTGTACTACTGTTATTCCTGGAACACCATCCCTACACAAGTAGAAATGATTAACAAACTCCCAAGCTATAAAAAAACAGCTCAAACAGTATTTTACCCAATCCTGGTCATGCTCACATTCATCACCAGGTTGAGACGTCTTATTGCTTACCACTAACTTTTTGTCATTTTTGTCTTTTTTGCTATCCTCTACTTAAATCATTAAAGCCCTAACAACTTTCCCTCCTGTACTTGAAACAATGCATCCCTTTTCACACACCTCCTTTTAACACTTCTCATCTTGTTCTTTTTCTGACTGCCCACACCCACCGCTCTATCTCTGTTATACATTTCCTGTACACATAAGCTATAGAACTTCTAGATGCACCAGTTTGGAACAAGCAGCATAAATATTACCAATCCTATACCATGTTCTCTCAGTCATTTACTATTACCACTATCCTCCTATACTCAACTAATATTTCCCCTCTACTCTTCTCTTGCATAATTTTATAACTTACACAGTTATAACTATTGAACGTTTTACAAACCTATATAATACTAAAGTCCCCCTTCTTGCATCATTTTATAACTTACTTCATTACATTTCTTGAACTCCTTGCAAACCTTTCTTGACTGAACTGTAAGAACACTAAACTTTACATTTTCCATTATTTAGTATCCATTTACTTCTGCATGATTTTACATGTGAAACAACTATATAGACATATTTGTTGATGCAAATATTTTACTTCATATACGTGTCTTGTAATTATTTCTCAAGAAAGCAGCAACACAAAACAAATAACTGTCAAAAGCAGTATAAAATAAAATGCAGTATCTGTAGGTTCACCAACACACTTCATTGGAAAACACACAGCTTCAGTTAGTGCTTTTATCTCCTTTAACTCACAGAGACTTCTTCAGGAGTCTGAAGAAGTCTCTTTGAGTTAAAGGAGACGAAAGTGCTAACTGAAGCTGTGTGTTTTCCAATAAAGTTTGTCACTGAACCTACTAATACTGCATTTTATTTTATACTGTCTTGTAATTATGCTTGTTGTTTCATGAGAAATGTAATTGCTGTTTTTTAGAGAACTGAAATTCACATATTGATATAAATGTACAGTGGTGGAGCTTTTCTCTGATATTATTCTGATACTAGTAGCAACAGTGTTATACCCCAAAAGATGTCAAAGTTCCAAATGGGTTATTGGGCCTCCCTAAAAGAGCATTAAGCTGATTTTTATAGTTAGTGTAAGCCATACCTCATGGGAAACCTGTCCAGTATCCAATCTGAGACAGTGAATACCATGTAAAGCTTGCAGTACATAATTTGAAAAGTCTATCAAAATTGCCTAGAACAGGATGTAATGTCAATACAGAGGCTCTTTCCAGAAGTTCTCCATTCACTTTCATTGTTTCCAGCCATGCCATGGAAATCTGAAAAAACACGAATAAAAAATATTAAAACAGGATTGAATTCAGGATGAAATTCCACAAAACTTGAACCAAACATAAGGCTATGACAAAAGAACACATCCATTTAATTTAGTGTTTTCACCCAACAGTCTTAAAGGATTTCTTCAGAATAGTAACACTATGCAACCTTTCATTTAAATACACATTTTATATCATACAACCAATCAAATGATTTACTAATCAGTCTTATATCACACATAAAAATTTCACATACAAATATAAATCACACTTACAAATAAATTAACAAAATCCATAAAGTAAAATTAAGTTTAAGAAATGTGTAATTGAGCATATAAAAAGAGTGATTTTATTTTGAATTTCTTTCATTTGTGGTTTAGTGAGTGGATCATTAAATTATTGAATTTAGGGGAGGTAACTTTAAAAATAAGTTGAAAAGTTGTCATGAAAACAGATAGCAACATCAGTTGGAAGCTGATAAATTTCCTGGTCTCAACGAATCTATCAATATAAAAGCCTGGAGTCAGAAATCTTAACATGGGGTATACATGAGGTGTACACCTTCTGTAACTTTTTTGGAATTCAGAGCCATCACAACCACATTGGGTTGGTTATCTGAGTACCTTTGCTATATGTTAATGAGGAATTCCAGGGGAGAGGCATATGCTAATTAGCAATGTTTTTCCCTCAGTTTAGAGAATGGCTGTTCCTAGCCACTTGCAGTAATGAGCACAAAGTAAAAGGTCATGATCAGCCATCATATTAGAGGTAAATGCTAAGAAATGTAGTGATCAGATAGTGTTAAGGGATGTGTGAGTGTGTGGATGTGAGAGGGTGCATGTGTGAGTATATGTATGACTGTGTGTCCGCTTGAGAGGTTACACTACAGGGGGTTAGTGAGGTGGATAATTTAGCTGCGTGGCTGTCATACATCTACATCCCTACACTAATGAGCAAAGCTTGTAACACTAGGTAAGGGGACTACTCACCACTAGCCTCCAGGAATAAGTGTAAAGCTGTGTATCTGAGGGACACTAGCTACCAGTAATAAGTCTAAATACATGGGTTAGGAGGCACTAACCTCCAGGGATAACCTTATTGTTGTGCCTTAAATGTTACATGTACATACCATAAGTCAGTGGAATCACTAGACACTAGGAAGAACTTTACATCACATGATTTAACTGCACTTAAACATAGCAATATTGGGGAGAACTCTTACATCTCCTGCCTTAATGGCAGTTAAACATAACATGGGTCAGGAGGAAACACTAGAAACCAGGGAGAACTCTGAAGACATTGGGTAGGGAAGACACCAAGCATACTCTGTATAACATGCCTTAAAGGCACTTAATTAAAAAAATAAAGTGATGTAGGGAGCTGCTAAACATCAGGGATATACTGATAAAAAATATCTAAGGTGCAAAGGGGGATATAGGCTTCAACTCCTGCACACTTGGCACAAGAATCCACAGCATTACCTTCTATGCTAACTGAACCGTTAGTATAAGAGTTTCTTTTTTAAAATATAACGAGTATCTTGGGCATTATTTAAAGCCCACAACATTTTGTGACTTATGAAGTAGAAGGGACAGGGAACATTAGGCACACTTCTCAACCTTGTAGCACAAGAAGTTAAGACAAAGCCAAAACTAGTTGTGGTACAAACTCAGGGACAGATTTTAATTCTTCCACCTACAAACATAGGATATAAAGTGTTCATCTCTAATGTATGACTTTAATGACTTATTATAATCATCCAAGATTTATGAGGGCAGTAAAAAGGTGACATTGGGGATATTCTGACAACATGGGAACAGACAGGATGAGTATGGTGCGTGCGTTTGAATGTGTGCATTATGTGAGACAAATGATAGGGTTATCTGTGCTTCCACAATTCACTGTCCACTATTGTTAATTTTTGTCAGAGAGTGCTGATCTGTGCATACTGTTGTTATCATTAATTCAGATATATGCGAATTAGCTGACAATAAGCTCGTTCTCCATTGCAGATAATGTGCCTCTGAATCACAAAACACTGCATCACAGAAGCCCTTATAGATAAAGGCTGATGGGAATAGGATACATTTTAATCAATTAGCTATTTCATATATGTAATTTTAATGTATGGATTTTATACATATATGTTTAAATGTGATTTATATTTTATGTGTGATTTTATTTGTGATGTAAATTGAGTAGTAAATCGTGTGATTTATTTGATATATAGTGTGCATTTAAACTGAAAGGTTGTATAGTGATACTATTTTGAAGAAGTCCTTTATGACTACTGGACAAAAGAACTAACTAAAAAAATAATTTTATCTCATTGCTGCAATATGATGTGTAGTTCAAGTTTTGTGGAGTTTCACCCTGTCCTAGATCCTGTTGTTAGATTTTTTTTTACCTTGTACAACTTATCCTTCTTGGCATCTCATCAAGGTCTAAAGAAGTTAGAGTCACATTTTATTCATCTCTTATTAGCCCCATTATTAACTATAATGCACCCTTCAGTTTGTACCTTTCTAAGCTCTCAAACCAACTTAAGAAATATCTCAAACCAATCTGACTGACTAAAAACCTGGTCCCTCTACTTAGCATCATACAAACTCCTGAGGGATAATCTCTGCTTAGCCTTCAAAGCTATGAATGAACATACACTCTTTGAACTCCTTTGCCTAAACAGAACCAGTCATAAAACAAACTGGTCTGTATTACTTTGTCTTACTTTGTCAAACTGCAGATCATTGAACCACCATTCATTCAATCCCTAATTATCAAAGCCGCTAATTGTCGAATGGAGTTTTCAGTGAAATTTTTCCTAGGGCAAACTAACGGTTAGCCACAATCTGGAATTTAACCTTTTTGCCACTGTAGTGTGATCTCAGAGTTGGTATATTTAGTTAGGGGTGTGTGAAGTGCAGCCATCCACATACCCACCTGGGTAGGTTTTAAATTTTATTATTTTCTTTACAGTCACTAGGATGGCCTATCATTGGTTTACACTAGGAAATGTTTTGCTGAAAATTACATTTGTCAATCAGCGGCTTTGATAATTAGGGGTTTGACAAATGTTGGTTCGATGATCTGCCATTCGACAAAGTGTTATAGACCCAAAACAAGCACCTGTTCTGAAGAACTAAACCTGTACTACCACATCAACTGCACTAAATGACATGACAGATACCAAACCTAATATATATATATATATATATATACGCTTTTCTGGAATAGTCTTTTTTTACCTATGAAGTAGTTTACTTTAGCAACATATTAAGCCAGTCTGGATGACTGGGTGTATGATTGCAAATTTTTACCAGGGATGTATGGAGAGAGAGTCTACTGGGAAACAGCCTCTCACAATACTGTGTGATATGGCTGAAATTCTTGATGGTCTCCTTTGCCCATAATCTTAAAAAAAATTTGTGAACTTAGAATCTTGTTCAGGAGATGTATTCAGATTTCAAAAAACAACTAACCACTATACAAACCAACACTTTCCAACTAGAATAAAAAACTCAGGCATCAAGCTTGAACCTGTTTACTAATGAACTAAAAACCCAACTCAGAGAAAGAGTTAAAGCAATGATACACTGGAAGTATAACCATATAATCAACTTTTACACAAAGCCTATCTTAATCTTTGGAAAATATTTAGGATTTCAATTAAATCAGCTATATTGCAATACATATATAATAAGCAAACATCCACGTTAGCTTGCCCTAAACTCTTTTGGAAAACAATAAATGACTTAACATGCTCAGTCAATCACATCAGATCATAGGATCATAGGATCATAGGAGGTTACTAGGCCAATGGCCCTGGGGCCCTTACAAGCCTAGCCAAGAGTATATCCCCAAAAAAGAAACCTCAGTCAGCAACTTTTGTCCCTGACAATGAGGGACAAAGATGGAACCCCTGGGGGGAGGAGAGGGTCAGTGAGGTACTCTGTTTGACATGTATGGGAAGTCTATTCCAGAGACGGGGCAGTCTCTGGGAGACAAACCTGTCTCGCCAGCAGGATTTGTTAATGTCACATATTAGATTTAGGCCTTTTGAGTGGGTATTAGACAAGGAGTTAGAATTACAGATATGGAGCATCTCTAGTTGGACAGGGTCCGAGACTGCCTTGTAGGTGAGATACAGATCACCTCTGAGCAATCTGTACAATACCAAGCAGAGTAATAGTGGTTTGAGCCTGTCCACATAGGACAGGTGTTGGAGGCCATGGATTTTCTTTGTTAGATATTTCTGTGGCCTTTCCAGCTGGTGCAGGAGTTTGGAGAGGTACATATCAAATGGTGCTTTGTGCTCAATTATTGTCCTAATAAGGGATGAGTACAGAGAGCTAATAACCTCCTTTTTTCTGGATGCAATCCCTTTACTTAAGAGATGAACCAAGTAAAAGACTTTTCTGACCATTGCTGCTACATGATGGTTGAATATAAGATTGTTTTCAACCTGTACCCAGGTCTCTCACAACAGGTTGTGTGCTTAAGGGGTTGCCATTGCTGTGGGAATCAGTAGGGGCCATGTTTTTGTCAAATGGCATGATAATAAACTTTTTTATATTTAACTTAAGGCCATGACTTTGGCACCAGTCATTTGTTGCTGTGAAGCCCTCTTTTAGTATGTTAATATCATCTGGGGAGTCAATAACAGCACCCAACTTGCACTCATACACAAACTTGGTCAGCCACAGGCCTTTTGTCTTTGCCTGGACCTCTGAGAAGTAGATGCCAAACAATAGGAGTCCCAGGACAGATCCCTGGGGGAACATTATTAGTGACAGGTCTGCTATCGAAGGTGGAGGCACCTATTTTGACCTTGTGGGTCTTATCGGTGAGCCAGATGGCCACCCACCTGATGAGATAGGTATTTACGCCAAGTTGTGTTAGCTTTTCAATGATGCAAGAGTGGGAGTTTGTGTCAAAGGCCTTGGCCAGGTCAAAGTAAGCTGCATGTACTGACTTTCCCTCATCCAGGGCCTTGGTGACAGTCTTAAAGAAGTCAACTAGGGTCAATAGGCAAGATGTACCCCAGAGAAATCCAAATTGGGTGGGGTTGAGTGCTTGGAGATTGCCTATGTCCTTGTTTATGAGATCCATAATAATATGCTCCATGGCTTTACAGATGAGACTTGTCAAGCTAATGGGGTGATAGTTTCCTGGGTCAGTAGTGGCACCACCTTTGTGCAAGGGGATGAAAATGGTGGTTCTCCACTCTTCTGGAATGAAGCCTGTAATTAGGCTGTGGTTAAATAGTGTGCTCAATGGTGAAGCTAGTTCTTGCTGGAGATAGTGCAGCATGCACCCTGGGATGCTATCAGGTCCCATGGAGGCTGTGTTCTTTGCCTGGGATATGCCCTTTAACACTTGATCTATGGAGATGTGATGTGTGAGACAAGTATCAGGGATGTCTACTGGGCCTTTGTTGGGGCAATAAGGGGGTGAAGTTTGCACTAAACCTATCAGGTAGCAGGTTGGCTAAGTCAGCAGGATCAGTATAGGGGTGCCATTAAATACTAGTTTGGAACAAACTTGGGCTTTGCCATGGAGGTTCCTAAAGGAACTGAAGAAGGACTTATTGTTTCCCTTTATTTTGGAGGCTAGTTTCAACTCATAATTGGCTTGGAAAGTTTTCATTTGTGATCTAATTTGCTTGCTGAGGCAGAGGACGGAGTTTTTCCAATTTGGAATTTGTTCCTTTTTACCCTTGGACAGCAGTTTCTTCTTTTGTTGTAAAGCCTTTTGATAGATGACATCCACCAAACAGGTTTGTGTTTCCTTGAGGAGCAGGTTTTAGTTCTGTTGGGTATGACTGAGTCCATGCAGTTGTACAGGTGCTTGTATGCTTCGCTGGTGTACTGTTCAGCATAGTTGTCTGCATCATCTGAGGGAGGCAGTGGTGTGAAGCTGCTGCTACCCTCCCTTAAGAGGTTGTATTTAGCTTTTGAGAAGTTATTTTAGCTTGGATATGGGTGGGGTGGGGTTGGGTAGGATAGAAACTTTGAATGAGACAGACTGATGATCTGATCTCACCAGGAAAGAACATACTATGGGAGTGGTGCAGTGGTCTCCCATGTTGGTGAGAACCAAGTCCAGTATGTTATCTCCCCTTGTGGGGGATGAGACCAGCTGATCTAGTGTGTTAGAACTGCTGAAGTCAATGAATCTTTGGGTGACTGCATTAGTGCAGGAAGAGTTCACCCAGTTTATGATGGAGTAGTTGAAGTCACCAAGGATCAGGGTGTTAGGGGGTACCTTGATGGAGTCCAGTAGGTCCAGGTAGGAGGACTGGCTGTCCTGAGATATGGAGGGGGGGAGTCTATAGCTGGCATTAACTTGGATGGGTGTCTTGCCAACTGTCGGTTGCACATGGAGCAATTCCAGTGCATCGTGCTGGTAAACCAGTCTGGAGGTGTGCCTGTCCTTAATGAAGATAGAGACTCCACCACCCTTAGTCTTTTCACCCTCATTTTGGGGTCGGAAAGTGTGGAATGAAGTATAGCTTGGTAAGGCAGGGGTTCTCTCCACAGCCCTAAACCACATTTCATTGACTGCACAGACATCAGCATCTTCCAGTGTGAGGAGAGCCTTCAGTGAGTGCATTTTCAGATTACGGCTCCTAGATCAGCACTTTTTCAGATATTGTATATCATTGTGTTTAACAATTCACATAATTTTGATTTCAAAGACAGTCATACAAACTACAATTCTTGCCAGTATGCCAATATATTGTTCCCCCTTTTCAGCTAAATTTTTATTTGACTATATCCCTACAATTTACTTTAGAACAATATCAAAAATATCTTAAAAACAGTTCTAAAGTTTCTAAATGCATACACAAAAGAGTATCCCCTACACAAACAAAATTTCATCCTATCATCCTTAAAATATCATATTCACTTATCTTAAAAGCTCTAAGTCACATGTACAATCTATCATTCACCACTGACAAATTCTAAGTTCAAATGCAAAAATAGTATCCCTAAGATAACAATCCAATCTCACATGTCCCACTGACTATAATCTAATCTATACTCTGAAAATGACAAAGATATTCAAAAATAGTTAAAAAAACATCAATCACATAGACAATTATAAAATTCTTGCAGATGTAAAACATTGTTAAAGGTGTTCTACAAAGTAACTAGCCATATACATAGAAACATGAATCAAGGACTATACATTATTAATTGACATAACTATAGTTTGTAGTGTTGTTAATAATACATCATTTATAGGTTCATAGGTGTGTACTAGGCTAATGGTCCTGGAGTCTTTACAAGCCTAGCCATAGGATTACTCTGGCATCGTGCCTCCCAACCTTAGTTCCCAGTGCCTCTGTTGAGTAGAGCCACTGGAGGTATCCCTAGAGTGAATTTTCTATTTCCCATCCACTCATCAAGATTTCTCGTGAAGAGGTTAGTGAGGTGCTCTGCTTGACATGTATGGGAAGTCTATTCCATAGCAGGGGGCAGTCTCTGGGTTATGAACCTGTCCCTCCAGTATGTTCTGTTGATTGTGGTAATGAGGGTGAGGTCTCTAGAGCGTGTGGTGTGGAGGGATTGGGATTTCTTTAGATGTAGCATTTCTAACAGAGCTGGGTCAGACATGGCTTTGTAAGTCAAGCAGAGATCACCTCTATGTAGGCGATATGAGACAGAGAATACTTGTAGTTTTTTGAGTCTGTCCATATAGGACAAGTGTTTAAGGCCTAGGATCCTCTTTGTGAGGTACGTTTGTGGCCTCTCCAGTTGCTGCAGCTGTCTAGTGAGGTACATGCCAAATGGGGCATTGTACTTGAAGACTGGCCTAATGAGGGAAGAGTAGAGGGAGTCAATGACCTCTTTCTTCTTGGATGCAAAACCCTTAGTAATGAGACGTACCACATAGAAGGACTTTCTAACCACAGTGGCAATGTGGTGATCAAAAGAGAGGTTGCTGTCAACCTGTGTTCCCAGAGCTCTTATAACACCTTCTGTATTCAATGGACTACCATCAATGTGGTAATTCATGAGAACCAAGTTTTTTCCAAAGGGGATAACAACACATGTTTTGGCGTTGAGCTAAAGGTCATGGTTCTGAAACCAGTCGTTGGCAGGGACGTCGGGAGGCATACGCACTGTACTGATTTCAGTATAACTTATTTAGAAGGGGGGTAGCTTTTTAAATTTGTTTTTTCACGCTTTACTGCACGATGACGTCAGCTCATCAGGGCAGCCAGTCGGAATGGAGCTCACCGCGCATGTATTTCCGGCCGTTTCAAATGCGTTTTCAAGCGGGAGGATGTTGGATGTACACGAGCGGGCGTTATGGACTGTATTTAGAAGGTTGGACCATTTCAAATGTTGGATGTACGTTATGGACTTTATTTAGAAGGTTGGATGTACACGAGCGGGCGGGTCTTGCAACCGAGAGGGTTATGGACTTTATTTAGAAGGGTCGTGCAACCGAAAGGGTTGGTGAGTAATAGGAAGTGTGTGTGTGTGTGTGTGTGTGTGTGTGTGTGTGTGTGTGTGTGTGTGTGTGTGTGTGTGTGTGTGTGTGTGTGTGTCCTGTCATGCCCTGTACCTGTCCCCTGCAGAACATAAACATTTCCTGACTGAATTCCAAGATGTGAAAATCAGGGATCCTAAACATTTGTTTCTGTTTTAGCCTGCTTTAGAGAAACTATATTTACTGTCAACTTCAGAAACTACAAACAGTTCAGATTAATAAAAGAAACACTGTCCAAATATGTGTAGTTTGCTATTTTTGTAGAGATTGACCACCACATCTCTGCAAGCTATGAAGTCATATTAGCTTGGAATAAAGGGAAAACTTTTTTGTTTTAAACATGAAAGTCAGCATTTCATTTTACTCCAAGGTTTTGCAACACTGCATTTAGTGTATTTAAAGATTGTAGTGTGGGAGCAGAGCCTTCTCAGCAAGGGGTGCAGGAGGGCTTCCATTAAGTTTATTAGTTTGCTGTAGTTTAACAGTCTAATGCTCACTGTTTCAAGCTGTTAATGAGGTAGATTTTTGCCTTCAAGTCAGTATGTCCAGTTTTGACAGAAGGAAACCCAGTAATACATTATCATTTCAAAACTATTGTTATGTATAATTCTTGTGGAGGATTCTTTATGAACACTTAAAATTAAAGATTCTAAGAAAAATAGTGACTGCTGCACCATTGCTATACAGTCAAATTCAAGACAGTAATTTTTAGCAGTAGCTCAACTGTAATAGCAGTTTAAAAGATGCATTCATTAACTCAACCTTATTAGATATTAGCTGCACATATCCTTTCAAAAATGACAGGCATTCATATATTTACAAATCTTTAACATTTTTCTGTTATCTTTCCATGTTGAGTTGACATCAGTTGAACATTATCCAACAGTTTTCATTCTGTAATCTTCTTGAGATTTTGTTTCCATTTTGAGTGGTCACCCACCTGACTTAAATTAAAAAAAAAAAAAAAAAAAACCTTTCTGTCTAATCCACAACTAATTTTTCTCTTATCACCAAAGCTTTTTCCTCACTGCAGAAATGTATTAATACTGAAAATGACTAACAGTCATTTGCTGTGGTGACCACTAACTGGGAAAAGCCAAAAGACAACAACAGCTAACAGTCATTTGTATAATTCCACAAATTCTGCTCTGTGTAATATTTAAATGTCTCTGTGTACTTAATTGTCAACTAATCCCAGACCTCTTCCCAGCTTTTCTAGAGTTGTATCTGCATTGGCAGATACTTCTCTACTGACAAAGTTATAATTAGTGTAACGGGACAGCATGTTTATAAATGCTTACGTTTGAAATTTTATGTATGATTAGTTTTAGTATACTCTGTGTGAAGAAATTAGACATTTTTTTATGTATGCTTGAGCAGAACCCAAAAGAAGCTGATGTGGTACTCTTTGACATCAAGAAAGACTTTGATTCGGTGGAGTGGCCTTTTCTGCTGCAGGTGTGTGTGTGTGTGTAAATGCCCCATTATTCATGGTGGTGTGGTAGGGAATACCTCAGGCTTGAACCCTGTACCTTGCATACAAGTATTAAAGACCTGAATTCCCTACCCACCACCATTTGTAAAAAAATTGCAGATTTTTGCCTCATATTTGATCTGATCAATATCTGTATCGTATCTGTGATTTTTAAATGCTGCAATGCTTGAAATTTGATGGTGCAGTGGTAGCAACGTAGCATTGATGTCTCACAGGTGTAGGTTCTTGGCTGGGGTGCCTTCTTTGGGGGGGGGTCTGTATCTTCTCTCTGTGTTTGTGTGGGTTTGCTTTTGTGTCCTCCCATGTTACAAAGACATGTCTGCATTATTTTTTCCTGGGCCTCTGCTGAGAATTGTTTTTTTTTTTTTTTTGTTCCAAGTCAGACTGTCCTGATTAACAAATTGACAGGCATTTAAATTTCAGACTTCAGGTTTCTGAATGTTTACTTCCTTACATATTTGATGGTACAGTGGCGGTATTGTTGCCTCACAGCTATAGGTTTTCTGGTTTGATTCTTGGCTGGGGTGCCTTCTGTGTGGAGTCTGCATCTTATCCCTGTATTTGTGACATAATAAAACAACTTTTTATTCTAGCAATAAATATATACTAACACAACCTTTTTTATAGCAATTTTTTTAAGTTTATGACTATTTGAAATTTGTCCTTATTTTTGGGACTGTAATACCCTGTTATTGGCTTTGTCCAGGTTTTTTGTGCTAAGGTTGACAGCTATGGCAAGAACTGAATTCACTGAATATGTTTGAGGGCTGTATTCCCTCATTACTGGGTTTGTCCAGGTGTTTTGTGCTAAGAGGTTGACAGCTATAGTGAGAACTGAATTCATTAAATGATAGCCATTTAAGTTTCAGTCTTCCTCTCTTTCACAAAGCAGGTGATTTGGCATAGTGGTATGTTGTTCTGACTATTTTGCACAGTGACCTTGGCAGTAAAATGTATGATGGTAACACAGCATTTTATTCTAGCAGCTTTCCAAGATTATACAAGCAATGTTTAATGTGTTCCTGTTTTTTGCCCTTTTGACCCACCCCAATAAATTTTGCTTTTTCCAGACTTCTTGTGCTGCGAAGTTGAGATGTAGTTGAGTATTGCGTAGATTTTACAAGGAGCTAAGAGCTGCAGGGGAAGAAAAGTTTAGTGCTGATTATGCTAAGTTGGCTCACACATTGCTAGTGGCACAAAATGTTGTGTACTTGCTTTTAATGCAGAAGGTTGTTGGTTCTACTCCCATAAGGGGTGAATGTTGCTGTACTGAAAGTTAAGACACTAACTATGAGCCTGTTATCAGTTTTCCATCCATTTCCTATTGCAATATTACTAGCTTATTATTAATGTAATTTAGGCAATTTATTCCTCAGGGGCATCAGACACTTTATTTTTCGGTGAAGTCATGAAATATAAAGGTGATTGCTAGCAGCAACCTCTTCATTAGTTAGATTTATTTAACGTGGAATTATTTGGGTGACTTTTTTTACTACTTCAGAGATTGTGCATATTATTTACTGATAATGGTGGACTGTAAAAGTTTGACTAGACTTTTATGATGGAAATGTTCTGAATTGGGCAGTTTTGTTTCATTGTTTACTGGAAAAATGTTCAAAGCAATAGGAAGGTGTATCAAAGAGCACATGTATGTTTCATATGCAAGGGGCCTATGATTTAAAAGCAGCCCAGAATTAATTTTTATCTGCCACGGGTAAAATGTATTTTTCTTTGAATGTGGGTTTTAATGTTGTTTCGATGAATGTGAGTTTCAAGGGCAGAGAAGTTTTAATGCCAAGTTTGTTTAGCAGATGTCTTAGTGTTTGTGCTGTAAAATGCAAAATAAAACTTTCAAATGAAGTTCAAATCATCATAGAAGTAAATCAGTATGCACATTAGTGTTTATGGTAAATAGAGTGAAATAGCAAAGTAATGGATCATTGGAATGGCTGCAGGGGGAGGCTCCATTCGACCATGGTTTTGTGAGGGGGAAGGGCGGCAAACTTAGACAGCCCCAGCTGAACTGTACCTCCCAACTGTCCAGATTTTCAAAGAACGAATAGATTTTTTGCTTCTTATTTTTGGTTTGTTCCTCAATTTGTGGTTTTCTGGCAAATGATTTAGGAATTAAGTCACTAAATAATGACACACTAGTTTCAGACTTTATAACCTTCAGAAAAATGCATGCTAAAATAAGACCTGTTCTATCAACTGTCCCAGTTTATACAAGAGCAATTTTTAGTACTGTTTATATGTTCCCTCAATATATTTGGCCTTGTCCAGATTTATTGCATTAACAAGTTGAGAGGTACATGCAAATACATTGCTTTATAGAATTAGGCATAGCCAAACCTCAACTGTCCCTGATTTTGGCTCAAAATGTTGCTCTTCCCCTAATGATCCCTCCACAAAATAGCAATTTTTGGAAGAAAACATAGAGGGTTTACTTTACTTTTATAAATAACTGTAATGATCAGAGTTATACATTACTTTTATTTCAGAAATGCATGTAGATTCTCTAATTTTGTCAGCTGCTCTAAGTTAACTGTGCTCATATTAAAATGGCGTCCCTCCTTTGACAGGTTCCCAGCTGTATTGTCTGGCAATTTTATATTTTTGCATCACATTTTTGGTCCATTTTTCATAAAATTGCAGTTTTCTGGCAAATTAGTGGCAAATTGTTAAAGACTGAAGTTAGAAAATAATGCAGACTTTTCAGTTTCAGATTTCATACCTTTCAGAAAATCTGTACTGATGCAAGACCTACTACTATTCTATTATCTTTCTAAGTTTATAAGAGCAATATTTAAAAAAAAATGTCCTTATTTTTGGGCCTTTGCCTCAGTTTTATTTATGAGTTTGTTGCTGTAAGAGGTTGAGAGGTGTTTTTTTGTGTGTGTGTGTGTGTGTGTGTGTGTGTGTGTGTGTGTGTGTGTGTGTGTGTGTGGTAGGTAGCATACCTCTCAACTGTCCACATTTTGCAGAATGTCTAGATTTTTGCCCCATATTTTTTGTCTGTTCCTCATAAATTTTGTGATTTTCTAGAAAATCATTGAAGGCTGAAGTTGCTAAATAATGACAGACATGTGAGCTTCAGACTTCATGTCCTTTAGAGAAATTCATACTAGCACAAATCCTGTTATTCTAGCAACTTTCTAAGTTCATGAGAACATTATTTAATATCTGTCCCTGTTTATTTTAGGCTTTGTCCATATTTCTTGCACTAAGAGGTAGGTAGGGGTGTGTGTGTGAATGAAACATCCTAGTTAGTGGTGGCAGGTTGTTAGTAATTTACTCAAGCTCAAAACCTGTACCTTAGTTACAGAAAACAAAAGCATAAAGTCTCTACCCCAACTACCATGCTGCATTTTTCAAAGAACTGACATTTCAGGTTAATTTTCAATTCAAGGAACCGAGTTTGAGTGAATTTATATTATATTACTGAAGAGGCATTACAGCGAGTGCCTCTTCATCGACACTAAAAGAGCGAACCGTGAATTACGAGAAAGGCCGTAGCTTGGCTGGGGAGGGGGGGGTAGCAGTTTGAGAGCTGTCAGTACAAATTTGAAAATCCTAGCTACACCCCTGGTCGTTGGTCTCAGTAAGACCATTCTGTAGGATGTCAACATCACTTGGGAAGTTAATAATAGCTCCCGATACTTGCAATCATCTGCGAACTTTGTCACCCAACATCCCTTCATGTTGACCTGGACTTCAGGGAAGTAAATACCAAGCAGGAGAGGACCCAGGATCAAACCCTGTGGGACTCCACTCATGACTAGTCAGCAGTCTGACTTGGATTCAGCTACTTTCACACTATGGGTTCTATCTGTGAGCCAGTTTACAACCCCCCTAGTGATATAGGGGTTGATGCTTAGCTTAGTGAGTTTTTCTATGATTCTGGAGTGGGGAATGGTATCAAAGGCAATGGCCAGATCAAGGAAGGCTATATGAATCACCTTGCCTTCATCCACAACTCTGATGACTGACTCAAAGAAGTTGACCAAGTTGAGCAGACATGATCAACCCTTCACAAAATCAAACTTTGTGGGATCCAGAGTTTGGAGAGTCCTTATACCCTTGTTTATTAGGTCCATGATGATGCATTCCATAGCTTTGCATATCAGACTCATCAGGCTAATGGGGCAATAGTTCCCAGAGTCTGTAGTCACTCCTCCTTTGTGGAGAGGGATGACTGTAGCAGTGTGCCATTTGGTAGGGACAAAGACTGAGATGAGGCTGTGATTGAACTGGGCACACAGGTAAGGTGCCAGTTCACTCTGTAGTTCATGTAGAACACAGCCAGGGATATTGTTAGGTCCCATAGAAGCTGTATTCTTGGCCTTGGACAGTGCTGTTGTAACCTGTGCGGCAGTGATACTGGGTACCTGGCAATCTACTGGTATTTTGATTGGGCCTTTGGGGGAGAGGGGTAAAGTTGGCACTGAATCTGTCAACCAGTATATTAGCAATATCTGTTGGCTTGGTATACCTGAGTACTTTTGGAAGATATGATACCTCAGACAAAATGGCTGTGTGTCAGACTGGGAAATACCGGTCCAAATTATCCAACTTTATAAAAAATAAAGATGGGACCACTGAAAATTTTAAAATATGTTTAGAAAACATTTGTGGCTAAAAAAATAAAATATAATTGATGGACATTAATGGACTCTGTCTCTGTCCATGCATTTATACTAATCTTGCGTCTCCTCTAACATATTGATGATCTTAATGTTATATAAATATAATTCTCAGTGATGGATGTAGGTTTACTATTGCTAGCCCTTATTTATGTCTTGTGATGTAAGTCATAGATGAAAAGAAATGAATGAGGTTTGGTTTTGTGCAAGATGACTTTGTCATCTGAATTGTTTAACTGTATTTTTTACATTGAGCATAAGTCAGTAACAATTTCTACTTCATCTGTTTAAATCACCAGTTTTAAAAAATATGTGGATATGCTATCCACATTTTCTACTAAGCTAGCATTTTCACAATGCTCTGTGTTTCACACACATGCTGCAGAACTGATTAATTTTCAGTGTTCTCTCTCACACACACTGCAGAATTGATTAATTTTCACAATATTCTCTCTTTCACCCACATGCTGCAGAACATTTTCACAATATTCTGTCTCTCTCTCTCTCTCACACACACACACACACACACACACACACACACACACACACACACACACACACACACACATGCTGCAGAATTGATTAATTTTCACACTGCTTTGTCTCACACACATGCTGCAGAATTGGTTGAGTAATTTTCACAATATTCTCTCTTTCACACACATGCTGCAGAATCGATTGAGTAATTTTCACAATATTTTGTCTCTCTCACACACACACACACACACACACACACACACACACACACACACACACACACACACACATGGTGCAGAATTGATTAATTTTCACAATGCTTTGTCTCTCTCACACATACATGCAGCAGAATTGGTTGAGTAATTTTCATAATATTCTCTCTCACAAACATGCTGCAGAATTGATTGTGTGATTTTCACAATGCTCTGTCTCTCACACACATGCTGCAGAATTGATTGAGTCATTTTCACAATACTCTTATCTCTCACACACACACACACACACGCACTGCAGAATTGATTGTGTAATTTTCACAATATTCTGTCTCTCTCACACACACGTTGCAGATTTGATTAATTTTCGCAATGCTTTGTCTCTCATGCACACATGCTGCAGAATTGGTTGAGTAATTTTTACAATATTCTCTCTCTCACACACGCTGCAGAATCAGCTGAGTAATTTTCACGGTGCTCTATCGCTTACACACATACACTGCAGATTTGATTGAGTAATTTTCACAATACCGTCTCTCACTTACATGCTGAAGAATTTATTTAGTAATTTTCACAATACTCTCACACACACACACACACACACACACACACACACACACACACACACACACACACACACACACACTGCAGAACTGACTGAATATCAAAATCCTTTATACATGTTACACAATAGGAAAGCAAAGTTATTGATCTTCTTCTGTAACTTTACTGATGCCATTCCAAGCATTTATGAAAGGAAGACATTACATGCAATACCTGAAAGTACGTCTTCCATGTAAATAATCTTTCCTTTTTAGATGCAAATATCTCCCTGTCTGTCTCTCTTCCCCTATCTCTTTTGCCTGTCTCTGTCTGTTCATATTCAGAGCTCATCCTTAGCTATCTTAACATTGATTTATTTATTTTAGCATTTCAAGTCAGCTTCATTCACAATCATAACTCTTTCACATTCAGCAGTCCTTTTCAGTGTTTAGTTGAGTTTATCAATTCCCAACAAGTTTAAACTCTTATTATGGCTTAAGTCCAGTGCAGCTAAGGAACTTTGCTAATTAAAGAGGTTCCCCATAATTCTTTCATCTTTATAACGATACAGCTAATTATTCCTCCCAACTCAGTCTTATCCACTTACCTACTGAATAACTATTTCTTCCTCTTCTTCTTCTTTCGGCTTTTCCCGGTTAGGGGTCGCCACAATGTAACTCTGGTCCGCTAATGATTGGCAGCAGATTTACACATTGTAAAATAACTCTAATATCCCTCCTTAGCTTACTTTCAGATTCCCTCTGACATACCCTGCTCTCGAAAATAATCCAGCCATGAGAACCACATTCCTAGGAATGTCTTTTTCCTTCAGCCTTATAACCCCTCCTCTTCTGCCTTCAGTCTTTTCATTAATGCAATGACTTACTTAGCTATTTCTCTCCATCTGTTTCTCTCTCTGTCTCACTTCTATTTCTTCATAATCAGATTTTTGGCTAATAAAATTAAAATCCAGCTCATTTCCTGCATACTGTTTCCTTCCTCTACTCCATCTTCCAAGTTCAAATAACAACTCTCATCTAAACCATGCTTTCCTCCTTTTATTCTCTCGCCATTTCTTGAAAAGCTTTTTAAATTCCATCAGATCTGCATATTCCAAAAATATCTTTCCAGTCCCCTCTATTAAACCTTCACATCTTTATCTTTTATTGTATATTAATAGAGTGATCTAATGTAATTTTGCAGAGATATAACCATACCTGTGCAGGTGCTTCTGAGCAAAAATTCTAATTTAGATAGCCTCAGAGTTTTCCTTGGCACTAGTCATGTGATTTTCCATTTATTCTTCCCTAGTTCTTTAGTAACTAACCAATGCGCTTCTGTTCTGAGACAAATAGCATCTTCCTCTTTTTCTTCATTTATCAGTCTATATCTGCGGTAGTGGTGCTGCAGTAGCATTGTCGCCTCACAGCAAGACGTTGTCCTGTTCGATTCTCAGCTAGAGCGTCTTCTGTGTCGAGGCATGCGTGAATGGGCATGCCTTCGTTGAAGGTTGTGCATCAGGGCTGGTAACTCGGCATGTAAAAATCCACTACCAAACATTAGCGGACCGGAGTTCCGCTGTGCCGACCCCTGACCAGGATAAGCCGGAAGACACACACACACATCAGTCTATACAGGTTTGAAATAAATTCCTTCTCAACCCTTTACTGATTTTACAACTCTAGTACCCAAACCAACCAGATCAGCTCCGTTTGATCATTTTAACTAATTTAATGATTATATCTCTTCTCAATGCCTGATCTCTCAAAAAAGCACCAAGAGGCCACAAATCCTCCTTTACTTCTTCCAAAATCATAGATCTATTCCCTATCAATATCTAATTCCAATATTTCAATTCTACTTTCTATTTTCTCATAATATTTCCTGTATTCTCTCTCCCTCTTATCATCCAAACAGCCAGCTATTGCTAAAAATTCCCTTGTCCAGTTCCTTAATGTCTTATTTTGAAATATCATGCTTATTCTTTGCTCATCATATCCATTGCTGGTGGCCATTTTGTCTGAGAGTCCCTGTCACAAAATGCCTCCAAAATGCTTGTTATTCTCAGTGACAGATTCTGTGTTTATAACATATTTTGTCATTTAGCAATCCTATGATTATGTATATTCCTAGACATAAGAGAGAGTTGGAGTACCTGTGCATATTGCTGTATGCCAGGGAATCCCACTCTACTTTGCTCCTTAGCAAGAAACATTCTTTGTCACCTGACTCTCTGTTTATTAACTGCCCAGAGAAAGTATTCCATCAAACTCCACAGTTTATTAAGAATTTTTTTTTCTGGTGGGGTCCAGAAAACCTGTCTTAAATACAGAAGATATGATACCACATGACATTGTAGCACCTGTACCCTTTGCTCCAGAGCTAAATTCAGCAGATCCCATTTCCTTATACTACCTCGTTCCTTTGCTAAAATATTTGGATAAAACTTCTACATGGAAGTCTTATAGTTCCCTGCAATCCATACCCCTTAAAACTTTAACGCATCACCCCTCTACTGATGAGCATATTGATTTACTATTACAGTGCTCTTTCTCAAGTTAATCACTACAACTGCTTCTCTGCATTGACTTTGTATCCCATTCTTTCCCCAAAATGATTCAGCATTACAAATAATGTAGGAATGGCCTCCTAGGGTATGATAAGATTAATATTACATCATCTGCATATAAAGCTACTTTTGCTCTAAATCCCCTTAGCATTAGCCTCTAAATGTTGGATGGAGGTGCCTAAATAGGTAGGAGCTCCAATATAGTGCAAATAACAGGTGGGGTAAAGGCCATTGTTATCTTGTTTCCCCTTGTTAAGTGTGTAGGGGCAGATAATCCTCCCATTACTTTAATACTGGTATTTGTCCCTTGATGATGTCCTCTATCTGTTGTAATTCCTGTTGGAACTTTCTAAGCCTATTCACCTTCTTTTCTGTTAATCTGCTGTGTCTTAATTGCACAGTTCTCAGCAGTCTCAATTTACTTTCTCTCTCATACCTTCATTTTGCCCTGTCCCCTCAGTTTTTTGCTATGCATTCTGTCTAAATTTGTCTTCTTATCTACCTCTGTCAGACCTCTGGCCATAACTTCTTCTTGATCTCACAGTATTTATATTTAGATCATCATTACACAATTCTCTGATCCTTGTTTCTGTTTCATGTTTGTGGGAAATATCCAATGGCATCTAGTTGTGCCTTCTTGATCAAGTCTTCCCACTAAGTGGATGTAAGAATGATCTGTTCATAAAGATATATACCGTGCCCAATCTGGACTAATACTTCCATGTGGGGCTATAGTATTTGTAAACCCTCTCCATCTTATCAGTTTTGTTGCAGTCCATTATACCCATAGACGTCATTAAAGCTTTTACAACTTTTTAAAGCACTATTAACATGAAAGCTGTCTTTTTCCTTTCCATTTCTTTTTCCCTAAAACTCATTTTCCAGTTTCCAGACAACAACAGAATCCTTTCTTGGAAATTATTTTTTTAAGAAACAGTTCCTAACAATGCTATATTTGGCTCTCAGTTGAAGATATAGTTATAAAACTGTGAGCTTTATGCATCCTAACTTTCCTTTCCAGCCTACAAAACAACAATAGCATTGAAAAGTTGTATATATCACCACTCCTGCAATAGGCCAGCTGTATACATCACCACTCTTGCAACAAGCCAGCTATATTCATCACTACATCTGTAGTAGGACAGCTGTACACACCACCTCTCCTTTTATTCCCATAACTATCTTCGGCTAAGGCTTTACATTGTCATTTTGTTCTCCTCTTCAGTCAAATAAGTATCTTGCAACATGACTGTTTTCACCCCTTATTTTTGTAGTAAATTTATAATTCTCTACCTTTTATTAGATTAGCAAGCCTAACAACATTTCAAGACTGTATTATCAAAGTATTCATAATAGATAGCAGTGGCATGGCATCATGTTGCTTTCAATAGCCATCATTATCTTTACTCCTCCCTTATCCTTTATCTAACTGTCTATTAGAAGTCAGAAATCTGAGGATAGAGGCAGTCTCATTATCCTCCCAATTTATCAGGATCAGTCCTGTTTTTGAGTGTATCTGGAACCCACAGTTTTCCCATGTTAAATTTCCTGTCATCTTTTCTATTATTCTATCCTCTGACATTTGAACTATTGATATTGATGGACTCTGCTTACCCTTTAGTTTTCAAAATACAGCTATATACAGGATTATTTTCTTCCAAGGTGAGGGAAAGTATCCCTTACTATTATTCAGATATCTCACCTCCATTCCACTTTCAAAACATGGTATTGTGCAGGTTACAGTTGGAGGTGTTCACTATTCCCACCTCTCCCCCTCCACCCTCCATCTTCTTTTATAAGTCTCAGCTACTGACTAGTATCTATTGAATCAAACAACAAGACTAACCCCGCCCTCACTAATCATCTTTTTTGAAACTAGTTACTTTACTGTTTGTTCTTCTTACTGGAAAAAAATATATATCACACATCATTTCTTAACTAGTATTATTCCTTTTTCAAAAAAGTTTCAATCTACTTAGAGATCATAAATTCCTGCTATCCGCTCCTATTCAAGTACTTTGTCTCCAATGCAGCAGTGCTTCCTCCCCTAATTCTTTCAGCACAAGTTGCTACTACCATTCATTGAATGTTTCATTATAAAGTTTACATCCTGCTATACCCAACAGCAACTCCTTCTATTAAAATGTTAGCTTCCATCTCTCCTTAAGGAGGACATATCAGCAGTTATGCAGGTTCATAACATTTGTTGCCCAGATTTTATCAGTAGAAGTAACTTGCATAGATTATTAGCTGGAGCTCACTATCTCAGTATAACAATGTAAACATTTGCACTGTACTGCTCTGATATAAGTATATATGCAACTGTCACTACATCAAAAAAAAAGAAAGAAAAGTAATAATCTTGCCTTCACAGCACTACTTTAACCTAACTTTATCATCAGTTCTTGCTACACATTGGCCATGACTAAACATGCCTACCTATACCCTAAAATTACAGAGCAATCCACGACTCAAACGTAATGAACTTGCTGCCTATCAGTAAATCAAATGAGAATAGGGCTACCCATTTCAAGGGCCTAAATATGGCATGTGACTTAACTAGGACATGCTAGAGAGACAGATTGATCTCCCAGCTACTATCGCTTCTTTGGAACAGGCTACTAATTCATGTGAAACAGGGCACCTCTACGGCACTGTTCAAGAGAAACTAGGATGAGTGAATGGGGCAATGTAGATTCTTACTGGGAATAGCACCCATAACTCTCCTGGACATGGGCAGTCATCACTAAATGCAATCATGGGTATTGACTAGCATTTCCATGGTATTACATTGGGATGTAACAGCTAAACTTAAAATGATCTACAGGTTGATAGACTAGCAATCTGCTATGATTCTATGATCCTATGATAAATGATAGCCCCTATTAACCCATTCACTTTTTAATACATACTACCCATTATCTTAGCTTTTTGTTTCTTTTCTGTTAGGAAAGTGCTGCTTAGCTGAATAAATGGATGCAAATCCCATCAACATTTTCCCCTCTTTCCGATGCAAATCCCATCAACATTTTCCCCTCTGCCCCTTTGCTCATGAAGTGTCTGAACAATTTCCACACTGCCTTTTTTAAGTTCAGTATTCTTTTAAACAAGGGAAACAAGTCTCTACCATTCTGCTCTTTTGATCCTGGGGCTTGTTGGTTCTTCTTCTATCCTTAATGATCTATCACTACAGCCATCTCAGGTTTTGCTCCAAGGCTATTCTCCAGTTCACTCAAGGAATCGATTGGGCTGGAAAAAGTGTTTCTACTTCTTGCAAAAGAGATCTTAATTTGGGCAGGGTATAACAATTTAAATCAGAGACCCATAATCTTATACTGTCTGGACTGGCATCAATGCATACATTGTTTTAAGATAAGAGGCAACACTTTTTCCTTTAATAAACTGACAGACTAAAAATGGCTAGGATACCATTTGCTTGGTCTGTGCAAGCATCCCTGGACTCCCTCTATAATAATCTCTATCTCCAGAAGTTGTTTCCAATTTACCAGAAGTTTCTTTATAAATCTGCCACAGCTCATTCCTTCTAGATCCTCTGGAATCCAACTGATTCTCATTTTTCCACCTTGTCCTGTCCTCCTGGTCAGTTAATGTCATTTCCATATATTCTAGCTTAGCCTTTTAGGCTGCAGCCCTTGCCTTTAACATTGTATTCTCTTAAGTTAGGTTGTAGAGCAGACCTCAGTCTGTGTTCACTATAGCCATTACTTTGCTTAAAGGACAATCGTGTTCAACAATGTAGTTCTCCAACTGGGTATTCATTTTTTATCTTTGGAAAGATATTCTTTAAAGTAATTTCTTTGTCTTTTAGTCCGCCGTCCATTCTTAATTGTAACATTATTAGCCAAACTGGTAACATTCTCCACTTCCTCCTGATTCATCAGACCGTTAGAATGCTTGTTTTTCTTATTCTTCTTAGCCCACTAGTAATCATGGCCCTCCTCACATAACTCTTGTATACCCCCAACCAGACAGCTCAGCTTAAATGGTGACCTTGTACTAATGAGAGCCATGGGAAACAGTACTCATCTTGTCTGTATCATACCAAAAGTCTACATTTATTTTATCATAATATATACTGCTAAGTAGTCCAGATCCATTGCGCCAGCACTAAATAGTGCATGCGGACCTCATGTATTTCATGCCTCTCTGACTTTAAAAGGACTTCATCTGATGCCCTTAGTTGTTATCTGCTTTTATATAATCAAAGGCATGTCAGAAACACTAGTTTAACTAAAATAAGACCGTGCCTAAAATCTTTTTGCCCCACTGGTCTCATTTTTAAATATTTTGGATAAAAAGTAAGTGCCTTAAAATTATTTATTATACATATGATGATGCACACCTTGGTCTCCCCTCTCTTAAATCATTGCCATTCAGGAATACATCTTATACTTCAAATGTGCTGCAAGCATACCTCTCAACCTCTAAACACAAGAAATAGGGACAAAACCAAAAATAATAGGTGGACAAAGGCCCAGAATCAGGGACAGATTTTAAATATTGCTGTTATAAACCTAGAAGTTTCTAGACTAATAGGTTTTGTGTTCGCATGCATTTTCTGAAGGATAAGATGTCTGAAATTGAATTATTTGGCATTAATTTAATTACGTCAATCCTCAATGATTTTACAGAACAAAACATTTTATGTAGAACAGACCAAAAAAATGAGGCAAAAATCTGGACATTCTATGAAAACCTGGGCAATTAAGAGGCCTGGTTCCTAATATTGCAGAGTTCTGATTATGTTTAACTGCACCCTGAATAACACTGTGCTAGTGAGTAGTAGTGCGTTGTTATCATTCTAGTGAGTAGTAGTGCGTTGTTAGCATTATGTCATTATTACTGTTAACATTATTATTATAGCATTACTGTATTGTTCACTGTGCTAGTGAAAAGTAGCAGTAGTCTGCTGTTAGCATTGTGCCATTATTACTGTTAACATTACTATCATAGCATTACTATATTGTTCACTGTGCTAGTGAGTGGTAGTGTGCTGTTAGCACTGTGCTATTATTACTGTTAGCATTACTATTATAGCATTACTATATTGTTCACTGTGCTAGTGAGTAGTAGTGTGTTATTAGTATTGTGCCATTATTACTGTTAGCATTACTGTTATAGCATTACTATATTGTTCACTGTGATAGTGAGTGGTAGTGTGCTGTTAGCACTGTGCTATTATTACTGTTAGCATTACTATTATAGCATTACTATATTGGTCTGCATGATTTATCCTGTACTACTTATTGCTGTCAATCTTACCCTCCTTTTTGCTTTAACTATTGTAGGTTGTCACCTGGTGCTACCTTGTGACCTTTTGCAGTTAATGTTCTTTCACTACTGCCCAATTAACTCATTGCATATTTTCTACATGTATCCTTTTATAAGACATAGGCATACATGGAAAAAAGAAAGAGCGGCAGACTTGTGTCATTTTTATTGCCAGCTTCATAGCACATGGTGCTCTTAGATAGTGTAAGAACTGTTAATTGCTCAGAGATAATGAACTGTTACTTGGCATGCATTTATTTTTTATTTTATTTATTTTATTTTACATTTGTTGACCGGGCTGGTCCAGCTGGATATATTTCCTTTTTCAGTAGAGGCCCGGGGAGAAAAGCTCCACATATAAACAACCACCACCACACAAAAAATGTTTATAATAAACAAGAAAGGTATTACAGTTTAAATTCTGGGAAGACTATGTGACACACAATAAAAAATACATCATACACCTACAGATCATTTTACAGTATGAATATCTAGGGCAGCCCCAAGACATTATTAGAATACATTTAAATCCTTGGTTATTCTAGTTTACTCCAGACACTTACTATTTCCAAAGGGTTAGACAGTAACAGTAGAAAAAGGAAGAGGTATAAAGAAAATGGCAGGAATACTACCTTCAGGATACATTCATAGCCAAGTAGAAAAGATATGTAACTGGTGCCTAAGTAGTAGAGATAACTTATAGGCGCTACTAATCCAGAGGAGTAGACAGGAAAGAGTGGAGGGAAGTAGGAAGTCAAGAGATGACAAAGAGAAATCCAGAGGATCAGTCTGGGTAACAGCAAGGGCATAGCCAGTGAGTTTTAAGGTGCCGCTTAAGACTTTGTTTAAAGAGAGGAAGGGATGGAAGTGAGGTAAGGTCAGATGGCAAGAGGTTCCATTGTTTTCCAACGGTATTTGAGAACAGTGAGTCACCAGCTAAGTTGTTAGACTTGGTGGTACTGGCTAGACGTTTGTCGGAGGAGCGTAAGGAATCAAGATTCCTGTAGGGTGCTATAAGGTTGTTTAGTACTGGAGTATTGTTAGGTTGGTAAAAAATCTTATGAACAATGGTAAGTTGGGAAAGTATCAGAAGGTTTTTTAGTTCCAGCCAGTCTAGTTGGTGAAGGTTAAGACAGTGGTGAGTTCTATATGGTTTTCCAGTGGCAAATTTACGATACTATTATAGGAGTTGGCTAGTTTGGTAAGATTATTTTTTTTTTAGATTAGTGTATATGGGTGCTGCATACAGAAGAGTTGAAATTAGATGGGAGTGGGCAATAGTCATTCTGGCTGTTGGAGTTAAGAAAGGTTTTATCCTATATAAGGAGCTCAGTTTTTTTATTAACAGATTTAATAGTGTTATTAATGTGAATGTCAAAGGTGAGGTTATTATCAATTGTAATTCCTAATAATCTGGTGGAAGAGTCCGGGGATATAAGGGTGTCATTACTGGATTGAATGGAGAAATCTATGGGGGAGGACTTACTGTTTGTTGTAAACAGTAGTAGCTTGGTCTTTTTGGTGTTCAAGAGAAGGCACCGTTTAGAGAACCATGCCTCTACTGTATTGAAAGCTGTCTGGGTTAAAGATTGAAGTTCAGATATAGAGTTGGCAGAGCATATGATAGTAGAATCATCAGCATATTGTATGGTTTGAGGAATGGCTATTTGAAGGTCATTGATGAATAATGAGAAAAGAAGAGGACCAAGAATGGAGCCTTGAGGGACTCCCAGGGAGATAGGAAGGTGAGATGATAGTTGATTCTCCCAAAGAACTGCTTGCTGTCTATTGCTAAGGTAAGACTTGAACCAGGGAATTGCTTTGGCATCAAGAGTGAGGGATGGCAGAGTGTTTATGAGTAAGCAATGGTTAACCATATCAAAGGCTTTAGACAGGTCAAGGAAGAGTGCTGATGAGAGAGTGTTATTATTGCGGTTATTATTAATGTTGTTGGTGAAGGATAGGAGAGCTGAGGTGGTACTATGAAAAGGCCTGAAGCCATGCTGACAGTTTGCTAGAATGTTATGTTGAAGTAAGTAGTTCATTAGCTGATGGTGAATATATTTTTCCATAATTTTGGCTAATGGAGAAAGGAGAGCTATAGGCCTGTAGTTAGAATAGTCATTAGAGTTACTTCCTTTGTGTAAGGGAATAATGTGGGAGATTTTCCAGAGATCTGGAATGGTACCTTCAGTTATGGTATGGTTTATCAAGAAGGATATAGGATAGGCGACTACTTTAGCTGCTTGCTGTAGGTATTCAGATGGTAAGTTATCGGCAGAGAGGGTGCAAGGCTTAAGTTTGTGTACAAGGTTTTGGATGTAGGAGGTAGGGATAGGTTGTAGTTGGAATGTTGGCCGAGTATGAGGTGAGGAGTTAGGTAGATCAGAGTTGTCTGTAGCTAGTTGATTGGCTAGAGTTGTATGGTGTTTGTGAAGAAAGTGTTAAAGACATTGACATGCATGATACAATGTGTGCGAGGTTCGCATATCTATTCCACATAGAGGTCAACCCCTCACCAAAAATGATAGTCTAAGAGCATCACATAGTGCCATCTATTCCTTTGCACAAACATACCAAACTGACATATGCTCAGGTTGTCAAAAAGGTACTTTACATGCCTCCTAGAACTAGAAAGATAAATCCTCAGCAGAAATCTAAAACCAGAACATCACCGCCCACACACGTACAAGTAGAAATGTCATAAATGATGACTCCATTGTTAGAGACACTGACTCTGTTCTCATGAGACTGGACAAAGACAATGTGACAGTTAATCTCCAGTGCCAGGAGCTGCAATGTTGCAAGTGTTCCTCAGTCCTTCACACAGACCAGGTATAAATATGACCATGTAATAGTGTGAGTGTGCATGTGTGTGTGTGTGTGTGTGTGTGTGTGTGTGTGTGTGTGTGTGTGTGTGTGTGTGTGCGTGTGTGTGTGTGTGCATGTGTGTGTGCGTGTGTGTGTGTGTGTGTGTGTGTGTGTGTGTGTGTGTATGTGTATGTGTGTGTGTGTGTGTGTGTGTGTGTGTGTGTGTGTGTGTGTGTGTGTGTGTGTGTGTGTGTGTGTGTGTGTGTGTATGTGTGTGTGTGTGTGCTCTACCCTGAGAGACATGCAGAGAGACTTTGTTGGATCTCACTAGGCACATAGAAAATTCAAGTAAGACTCTGGCTGTAGGTGGAATCTTTCCTTCATCCAGAACAATGCCCAAATATAAAGAAAAAAATAACTGGCTTCATCAACGGGCTATGCAGTTTGTGTCATTCTAAGGAGTCAAATAGAGGTAAGATGGTAGACAACTTAACTTATTTCACAAAGGACAACTTGCACCACTTGTCCTGTGGCTTCTGCTTAATGGTAAAAGGATTCACTCCCTCCATAGTGCCTTTCATAGACAGAGTCCAGCTACTGGATATCCCAACACACTACATACAATTAAAGCAGATTCCAATTCTAACTATATCAATGTTGCTCTTCTAAACACTTCCAAATGCCAGAAGTCTAAGTAACAAACTGGCTAATCTTGAAGCTCTCCTGCAACTTGAACATATCCATATCTGTATTGCAGCTGACATCTTATTTCATTTTAAAGACAGTGCTCCCTCTTTACCTGGATTTAGTGCTTAACATGTATTCAGACTTGAGGGAAACAGCAGGGGGGATGTCCTTATCTGTCAGTAACCATACCACCTCTAGTTAGATTCCCAAAGACCCATAAATAAAATCCACTGAGCTCCAAGTTACGCTAAACCAAACACATTATCAGTTTATTACCTGTTTATGGCACTTTGTTTGTCTTCAGACAGATACCAAATATTTCTGAATATATTTTATGAAATAACCATGATGAAAAGTATGTTTTTAATAAGAGATTACAACTAACCATTGATAAATTATACCTCTAAATATAAGTGTGGCCAAAGATTTCCACACTTAATAACTGGTATTTCCCTCAAACAATGAGTTATACAGCACACCAGGTGGGTGAAACATTCTAAACCGCATCCTTACCAATATGGGTCTCTTATGTGCCACTCTTACAGTATCTCTATACCTGGTTAGAGCCAACCATAAACTAGTGGCCTTCTTCGTAAGTGCCTCCTATGAGCAAATATGAATTTAAGGAGGTCAGAAGAATAATCCTACCCAAACCCTATGATAAGCTATCAAAATTTACTTGTGATATCACTAATTTCCTACAGCCTCAGTTGCTACTTACACAGTAGACATATCAGGGATGACTGCAATCTAAACCCAGACAACCTAAACAACATTCTAAAGCAATGTAACTGAGGCCCTGTAAGAACTTTAGACCTAGATCTAGCAGTAGACTATTTCAACAACACGTTCATCGCAGTTCTAAATTCAATGGCACCAATTAGGAAAGTACAAGCCAAAGCAAACTATGCTCCATGGTTGAGTAGGGACACAAGAACCCTACTGAAAAATAGAGACAAGGCCTGGAAGCAATGGAAAAAGACAACTCCAATCTCACAAAACAATACTATAAGCAACTTAGTTGTTGCTGTTGTTGTGTCTTTCGGCTTTTCCCGGTTAGGGGTCGCCACAGCGGAACTCTGGTCCGCTAATGATTGGCAGTAGATTTCTACGTGGCGAGTTGCCAGCCCTGAAGCACAATCTTCAATGAAGGTACGCCCATTCACACATGTCTCCACACAGAAGACGCTCTAGCTGAGAATCGAACAGGACAACGTCTTACTGTGAGGTGACAATGGTACCGCAGCACCACCACCACAGTACACTATAAGCAACTTAGTAACCAAGCCAAAAAACAGACCAACCTAGACAAACAAAATTACTTTTTAGGTCTCCAAAACAAATACTCAGAAAACCCCCAAAGATTCTGACACAGCATCAATACCTTGCTAAAACCTGGCAAAATTGCCATCCCTGCCCCCTTCAGCCCCAGTAACAACAACAAAGATATAGCTTCCCAGCTTAACTATCATTTTATTAATTCAATCCAAACTCTGTCAACCCAAATATCTAATACTAATAGCCCTCACACTACAACTTCAGACAATTCTAGAAATAACCCTACCATACACCGAAATAAAACAATCCATCCTTCTCTCTCTCTCTCTCCTGTCCCTACATCTAAAATTAAAAAAACTCCTCCTCTGCCTAAAACCTACCACTCTTGCAGCAGACAGTATACCTGCTAATTTTCTGAAAATACCAGCTGACTCCCTATCATATCCTGTTTCGATACTAATAAACCGGTCCATTCAGGAAGCTTATGTACCAAAACTCTGGAAAATAGCCTACATCATACCTCTTCACAAAGGTGGAAAATCCTATGATTTCTGCAACTACCAGCCAATAGCTATACTTTCTCTGCTGTCCAAACTTCTAGAGAAATGCATATACCTGCAAGTTATGCAATTCTTGAGCTCACACAATCTTCTCTCCTTCTCTCAACATGGTTTCCCCTCCCATCACAGCACAACCTCTGCTCTTCTATCATTCACCAATCAGGTAAATCATCACAGAAAAAACAATAACTATGTATCCGCTATCTTTTTAGATCTCTCCAAAGCTTTTGACATGGTCTCACATCCCAAACTACTAGATGCTCTTGACTCACTCTCCTTCACTCCCCCTCCTTTATTCCCCCTACTATCTCCTTTTTTAAAAGTTACTTATCTGGCAGGCAACAAGCTCTCCAATGGCAAAATGAACTATCTCCTCCTCCTCTCTCCAACACTATTGGGGTACCACAAGGCTCTATACTGGGTCCACTACTTTTCTCTATTTTTAGAAACAATCTACATACTTTCTCCAAACAAGCCACACTAATTCAGTATGCAGATGAATCTACTCTAATTTGCACAGCCCCATCTATTATCACCTTACAAAACCTGGCCCAAGAATCATTCTCTGCTGTTGAAAGTTGGATCACTGACATCCAACTCATTCTCAACCCCTACAAAACCAAATTACTCCTGTTTACCCTTAATAAAACAAAATCTACTCCCTTAACTTTCTCCATCACATCCAGAAATGGCACTATCATTTCACCATTAACCCATACTAAACTCTTAGGGGTAGAAATAGATAATAACCTATCTTTTGATATTCATATATCACAAACAATCCAGAAGGTTCATAAGAAAATGTGGACACTCTACAGACACAAAAACTTTCTCATAGATAAAGCAAGACTCACCCTAGCTCATACCCACCTTTTAGCAACACTTACATATGCAGCACCAATCCTAACCCCATATTAGAAAAACAGACCTAGACAAGCTAGAATCATGTTATAATAAAATTGCCAAATTCACCACCAACTCTGTCTTTAGAGTCCACCACTGCCAGACACTAAAAGAAACTGAATGGCTAGAATTTCCTCACTTTCTTGTCCACCAACAACTCACCAGTACCTTTAACATTATAAACTACCCAGAGAAAACTCCAGCACTATAACAGCTGTTAACATGTTATTTTACCAGTCACCCTCTTCGCTCTTCTTATAAACCTCTCCTCAGTATTATAACTGCCAACAATACTGCTGACAAAGCTCTATACTCTCATACCATAGCCAAAAAAATGGAATAACCTTCCCACTAAAATAACCACTACTACAACAAACACAAAATTAAAAAAAATACTCAAAGCACATCTCAGGAAAACCTGGCTCTGCCCATGTATTACATGACAGTCTCCTCTGACTCTCCTTCTCCTTTTTCTTTACTACTGTGACTCTAGGCTCTCACGTTCTCATTGATCTAACTTTCCTCCTTATAATCTGGATGCTAAGGTTATATTTCGCTCAGGTTATATTATTTTCCATCTCTGCTCCTTAATAGAAGTAAAATGTAAAATGCAAATTGTATGTAACTGTTATTCAAAGACTAGCATTATCTCTTTCAGATCATTTGTACTTTATATATAACTCCTTATCAAAAGTCTCGGTCCATTATCAATCACAGTTAAACCATTGTGAACAATTATTTGTATGTGTGTACTTATAATTGACCTGTATTTTCATGTCCGTTTTACCAGTGTCATAACTACTTTACTATATTTTAATTGTGGAGCTTTTCTCCCCTGGCATCCACTGAAAATGGACCTGGTCCAGTTTGAGTTTTCCCGGTTAACAAATGTAAAATAAATTAAAAAAAAAAAAATATATATATATATATATATATATATATATATATATATATATATATATATATATATATATATTTATATATATATATATATATATATATATATATATATATATATATATATATAGGTCTACTAAGGTTGATTGAAAACTCACTTGACTGAAAATGAAATTACTAGGACCACTTCACTGAAAGCTCACTTCACTGAAAACTCACTTGACTGAAACTCATATTGTTGAAAGTCATAAATGGTCTTTTCCCCACTGTAGTGTGACCCTGTAGTTAGTATATAAAGTAAGGGGGGTGTGGGGGTCACAGCCCCCCACATATCTTGGTTATATATTCTCTTTTGGAAACAGTTATTCATTGCACTTGTAAGTATCACTGTGTATAGTTTAAAATGTTTATAATATGTGGGGGGCTACACCCCCCACACCTCCTTACTTTATATACTAACTCCAGGGTCGCACTACAGTGGGGAAAAGGTCATTTATGATTTTCAACTAAATGAGTTTCAAAGAAATGAGTTTTCAGTGAAGTGAGCTTTCAGTGAAGTGGTCCTAGTAATTTAATTTTCAGTCAAGTGAGTTTTCAATCAACTGTTGTAGACCCATAGATATATATATATATATATATATATATATATATATATATATATATATATATATATATATATATATATATATATATATATATATATATATATATATATATATATATGTTTGTGTGTGTGTGTGTGTGTGTGTGGTTCCACTTCACAATATCGAATTAGTGAAAACTCGAACTTCATATGGTCGAGACCATATGATCGAGTTTTCGGTAACTCAAAATTAGGAAGTGAAATGAAAAAACAAAATAAAACCCCAAACACATAATTTCTGCAAGGGGCCAAGGCCCCCTGCACACTCCCTACATAAATATACCATCTCCGTGATCAAACTATAGTGAGGAAACGGGAGATCTTCTGTTCTTCGCTTCTGCATACAGGGCGGAATGGGAGATTTCCTTTTTCCCCACTGTAATGCAATCTCGGAGTTGGTATATTTAAGTAGGGGTGTGGCGGTGCAGGGGGGTTTGCCCCCCTGCAGAAACAATGTGTTTGGAGGATTGTTTTTTGTTTTTCATTTCACTTCCTAATTTTGAGTTACTGAAAACTCGATCATATGGTCTCGACCATATGAAGTTTGAATTTTCAGTAATTCGATATTGTGAAGTGGAACTATATATATATATATATATATATATATATATATATATATATATATGCTTCTAAAATTTGAACCATATGGTAGAGACCATATGATCTACTTTTCAAAAAGTCAGAGCTTTTGAATGCAGATCGCAGTAAAGTGCGGATCGGGGAATTTACCTTTTTTCCTACTGTAGTGCAATCTTGGAGTTGGTATATTTCTCCTACACAGAAATCCTGGTCTCCTTTCTAATCTTATACAACTCTAAAAACTTCTGTATCATTGTCCTCTATGTTTGCTCTGGTAATAATATACTAATTCTGGAAGAAATACTATCTTGGGCTTCCCATACCATAAAAAATGAAACAATAATACTTGGAGATGTAAACATCAACTGGTCAAACATTAGCTCAAAAACCCCAACCTCCAACATAAACCTGTTCAACTTCATTCAACGTATCACCTCTCCAACCAGATATAATAACAGAACTAATGAAGGTTCAGTTCTAGACTGTGTCCTAGTCTCCGACACATCCAAAAATACATCACCCGGGACACTTCCAAATTTACCAGCTTCCTGTCTACATAACTCATTCTACCCCTCCTCTACCAAAAAAACATCTCTCTAAATATGTAAGAAACCTGTCTAACTTTAATCCTCTTACATTCAGTCTCATCCTTAAAAGCATTAACTGGAATATGATAAAAAGTCTACCCCTAGATGACACTCTTCAACATTTTAACACTACCTTTCTCAAAAGATTAGGCAGCCTGGCAGCCCGCCCCCCCCCCAGTATAAAAAAGTTGAAAGCTAATCATGGACCTTGGTTAACCAAGTCTGCTAAAGAAATATGACAACTAGGGACAAGGCATGGAAAAAATGGCACAGGCATAATAACAGCACAGACCTACAAAACTACAAGCAACTGAGCAACCAGGTAAAAAAAAAAACATAACTAAAGACAAGAAAGAATATTACCTAAAGTTACAAAATAACCACAGAAAAAAATCCCAAACAATTCTGGACTTTTATTGATAACCTCCCAAACCCACTAACAAAAAGTAACCCCTTCAATACCCTGACAAATCTCCAGATCAAATTACAACACTTTTTAACACCTACTTCATAAACTCAAAAGCAAGCATTACTGCCAGTCTCTTAAAATCAATCCCCACATCTAGCACTTCTTTCCATTATACCTCCTCACAGGCTCCAGTCCTTATTACAAACACATCACAGTCCATCAACACATAATCAGTTTCAGCCCTCCCCTAGCTCACACACAGTTTCTATTACAAACAAAGCAAATCACCAAACGAGTAAACGAACTGTCACAGAACAAAAACACACGTAAAAATACTGAAAAGGCAACGACAATAAGATGTGCGGCTACCATAAAACTGTCATAAAACAAGTACTTTAATAGACACGTGTCTATTAAAGTACTTGTTTTATGACAGTTTTATGATAGCTGTGCATCTTGCTGTTGTTGCTTTTTCAGTATTTTCACAATTTCTGTTTCTAAAACTTCCCCATATGCTCCAGTCCTTACCATAAACACACCACATCCAACCATTCTCACAATGTAAAATCTGTATCAACCCTCCCCAGCTCACACTTAAACTCTACTACTACCAGCTCCCTCTTTGAGTTCACACTCAACATTGTGTCTACAGCGACCATAAAAAAAAAGCTACTCCTAAAGCTTAAGCCTAACTCCAATGCAGCAGACAGTTTGCCCAAATAGTATCAAAAAATTGCTGAGGAAAGTATTGCCTATCCTATCAGCATAATCATTAATATATCCACCCAAGAATCCTATGTACCTAACCTCTGGAAAAAAGCATACATACTTTCTCTAAACAAAAGAGGTAACTCTACCAATATTTTGAACTTCCACCCTATAGCTATACTGCCCCCCATCTCCAAACTCCTTGAAACATGTGTGCACATACAGCTGTAAGACTTCCTGCTCAGACTCAACATGGTTTCATACCTAGCCACAGTACTGTCACTGTCTTAAGTTCCTTTATGGATATAGTCAATAAAGCCCGTGATGCTGATAACATTTTCTCCACTCTATTTCTGGACCTATCCAAGGCCTTCGATATCATCTCGCACTCTCTCTTTTTTTCCCAACTTTCCAACATCAGTCTATCAACTCTATCACTTAACTGGTATAAAAGCTAAATATCCAAAAGACAGCAGGCTGTAAAATGGATACAATCCATTTCACCTTATATACACAACCCTACATGTGTCCCCAAAAGATCTATATTAGGACCTCTGCTATTTAACATTTTTATCAAAAACTTTAACTCATCCTTCCAACAAGGGTCTCTTGTGCAGTACACAGATGACTCCACTATCATCTGCTCTGCTGAAAACTCTACACAACTGCAACATATCACCCAAGCAGCATTCACCACTTTTGAGACTTGGCTCCACAATAACCACCTGTCCTTAAACCCCAATAAGACCAAGCTCATGATATTCACTCCAAAGAAAAATACTTCAGCCAACAATCTTCTAATTAACATATACTCTTTAAACCACACAAAAATAGAATTAGTCTCTTACAGAAAATTGCTGGGGGTCATAATCGAAAACTTAAAATTTGACCTATACATTTAAAATAACATCAATAAAACACACAAAAACTATGCCTTCTTTACCAACACAATCCATTCTTAGCTCTCCCAACTAAAAAATCCTTGCCTCCACATTCATTCTACCTTCATTTGTCTATGCTGACCCTTTACTAACCAGCCTTCAATCATCACCATTGCCAAATTTGCAACCAGCATTCGTCTTTCCACTATATTGTAATTGCATGGTATTATTCTTACTTGGTGGAGCTTTTCTCCCCAGGCCCACACTGAAAATGGGATCTGCTTGGCCCAGTGGACTATCCCAGTAAACAAATGCCAATAAATAAAGAAATCTGCGGGGGGGGGGGTGACGGTGGAGTCCCTCACATGCATGGTGCAGGGGTCCTGGAAAAACACAGATTTGTCTTTTATTTTCAAAAAGTTGATCATATAGTTTTGACCATTTGAAATTCGACTTTTTGAAAAGTTGAGCTTCTGAATGGGCATCTGTTGCTTCCAACTAACTGTTTTTGCTCTTATATTGCACTTTAATTTGTGTTTGCATTTTACTGTCTGTTTGAATTGTCTGAACTGTTTTTTGCCACATTTTACTGTATACTGTAGTAGTTCACCTGTAGCATAGCCCAGTTCCAGGTTTGCTGTTTCAGGGTCTGTTTTGTAACTTCTGAGCATCAAATTCAAGCCATCCATTTTGGTGAAGGCCCTCCTCCACCCTTGTGGGAGGAGAGTGCTATCTGGGTCCCATCAAATCAAGCATGCTTGGACATAGCTTATTGTCTAGCTTTAGTTTAAATGGTTATTTTTTGTTTTATTTGAGCCCTACATTTGCACTTGTTTGCATGCAGTGCATCATTGTGCACTTTTGTGTAGTAGTGGTTACCATAGGTGGCTATAGATGCAAACTTTATGTGTGTTAAATTTTCCCTTAGCACTTTGCTTGTGGTCCTGCAGAGATTTTTTGTGGTCCTGTTCTACTGTCAGGTGGAACAAGTAAGCCTAGCCTCAGAGGTACCAACACACTTCCTACCCACTAGCCATTCCTAAGTGTGACCTCATTTCCTGATCATATAAATTTACCTAATACTATGGACAGACAATTTCCCACAGTTTCTCCAGCCAGCTTGGTCAACATGGGCATCCTGATGCAGTGTAGCTACTGCCTTATGTTCACCGACAACCCTCTGCTCCTAGTCCGCACAAACTCAACATGTCAGAGATGCAACTATATTAAGAATCTTGAATCCTTGTTCTCTCACACACCAGTCAGTACATATGACAATGAGCAGGTTGTTAGCATGCAAACTTCACCTTCTACTCCACCCAAACACATATCACACATACCTTATATTTGTGCTATACAGTTAATCTACTACATTTTGTACTGTTATAAAGCTTATTTTACTGTTTCACTGCATTTGTGTACTGTTTTATACTGTTTTAACTGTATTTTTCATTACTAGATACGGTTTCATTACTCTAATTGCATGTTTACTGAATTACTTAACTGTAAACTGCTTTTTCATACTGAGAGTTGTATTTTCTGTTTGTGAGTGTCTATCCGTGTTTTTGATTTTTTGAGGTTTCTGTGTTCTAGTCTAGTCTATTTGCAGTTAAAAGCATTCTCTAGAGTATGCTTGGTCCTTGATATGTTTAAAACTTTCATTTAGTGGCTACAGCTAGTAGATGTAATAGTTTTAGTTTCCCACTCCCCCTCCTTATTGTTGTGGTGTACTTATACTTAGTGGCTTTGCAGTTGCCCGCCCATACTGTATATTTGATCTGTGACACTCCTCCCAGTCTAGTGTCATTAGTTCATTCAATCTAATAGACAACATTTGTGAAGGCCAACCCACTCAGATTCTTAATCTTGAATTAACTTCTGTTCCAGCTTTCTCCATTTTTCACTTTACTGAAAAAAAAATGTAAGCTAGTTTCCCCCCTTTCCTGTAACAAGTCTAGTCCAGATACAGGTTTGCTGTATCCAGGACTGTTGGTAAGCTCCAGAGCCCCCCCCCCCCCCCACACACACACACACTTAACTAGGGTTAAACTATTCCTGGTGCCATAAAGTCTGCTGTTCAAATTTTCCCTTGCAACTTGCCAGTTTTTTTAGTTTTAGCACTCAAATCTGTTTCTTTGAGCTCAGCACTTGTTCAGAACTCATTGTAAGCACTAAATAGGCTACAAATTACTACAGCACTCAACTTTCCTCACTTGTCTAGAGGAAAACAGTTTTTAGTACTTGATAAATGAGCACCTATACAGGCATGTCTAAAGGTCAGCTCCCAGTGTTTTCTCCTGTTTACCTGATGAATCTGGGCATCTTGGGACAATGCAGCAATTGCCTCATGTACACAGACAACTCTTACCACCCAACACTACAACCTGTGAGAGATGCACTTATATAGCCAAACTGGAAGCAAAGCTCTCTTCACCAAAGACTGGACTAGACGGTCAAGAGGAGAAGGTAAACACTTGCACCACACCACACTCATCACATAGTCCCTCAAAACGTACACTAACAAAACACACCCATAGAAGCTCAAAACGCATGCCTACATTCGCGGAGGCTCTCAATAAAAATCTGCCCAACCAACCGAGACCTCCTAAGCAGAAATGCAAGCAACCTACACCCCCCAACACAACCCAAATGAAACATACCCCACAAACTCAGTGTGCCGCTCAATTACAGCCCATAAGTCATAACGTACCCAACACTCTAGTCATAGGTGGCTCTATAGTCAGGCACACTGATGTTCCACTCACCAGGCTAAACAAGGAGAAAGTTACTGTCAGCTGCCTGTCGGGTGCCAGGATCCACCACATAATGAACACACTCACATCATGCCAGAACAAGTACAAATATGGCTCTGTCATTGTCCATGTTAGTGTGAATGACCTGAGACATACCTCCCTGGACTACATGAAAAGAGACATGGAGGAGGTCTCCGATCCTGTAGCCCAAGCAGTTATGACCCTACCCCTGAGTAGCATCCTGCCATCACCCAGAATGATACCATAGTAGAAGGACAAAATGATTGACTTCAACAATTGGCTAAGCTTCTGGTGTCATTCTAAGGGAATCCAGTATCTGTCTGCCTGGGATGACATGATCGACAGACAATGATGCTTTGCCAGAGATTGCCTGCACCTGTCGCCCTTGGGATTCTGGATACTGACAAAGGCTCTTGCCACCCCTATAGTGCCTTTTTTAGGCAAGGTTCAAATGAAAATTCACCACTGTAACAGGTACAAGCAAGCAAAATCTGAGGGTAATGCTACTCAATGCTAGAAGTCTAAACCTCAAAATGCACTCACTCGAGGCACTCCTTAAAAGGAAGAACATCAACATCTGTGCAGTGACAGAGACATGGTTCAAAGCTCCAGAGAGCACCCTTGCATTACCAGGCTATAATTCATACCACACCTTTCGGCCACCTAACCTGGACCAAAACATATTTATTAAGGATATCCACATATCCAAGCTAGTTGCTCAACATAATGCATCCGAGATTATCCAAGTTCAACTAACTCTGGGCAAGACCACAATCCAAATTGTAGCTTGCTACAAACCCCCCACTATGCCCTAGGATTCCCACTCCTCTTTTCTTGATACACTGGAAAATATTAGGGTACAACCCAACACCCTAATAATGGGTAATTTCAACTACGCACCATTAACTGGGAAAACTACTCATGTACCAACTCTTTTGCTCAATGTTTTCTGGAATTCATCAATTCCAACGCCTTGGATCAACTTATCCACACCCCCACCAGGGGCAGTAATATTCTAGACCTGGTCATCACCAACATGGGCAACCGGTGTTCCACACCAGAGGTCAATTCTTCATTGGTCAGATCTGACCACAAGCTAATACCCTTGACATCCACATCCTGCTCCTATCCCCCCTTAGGGAAACAACCGTAAAACATTTCTCCAATGCCAACTTCACGATTCTTAAGACAGAAGTGGCAAACTTCATGACACCCATGCAGATGGACAATAGAGGTATGTCTGCTGAATCCTACACGAATGCACTTTATAAGCACTTACACGAGTGCATGGATCGTGCAATCCCTGACAGAACCAAGATGCTATCCTCCAAAAAAAGGAAGCCAATCTGGTGGTATTCTGCCATAAACTAACTCAATAACAGATGAATGAAACTGTTGCAAAAAAAGAGTAAAATCCCATGATTGTAGGAACTCCCTAGTCAGTCTCAGTAAGAAGCTGAGATCCCTCATAAAATCCTCCAAAGCTAGTTATGAAAACAAAATTGCCACTGATTTTAAAGACAACCACAAAGCATTCTATAGCTATGTCAAGAATCTCAATGGCAACACTCAGATCTGCTCTGAGTTACAGCACAATGGCACTAAATATACAGAACCAACTGATATTGCCAGTATCCTGGCAGATAGGTTCAGTGCTAACTTTACCCCCCTCTCACCCCCTAAAGGGCCCATCTCTATACTGGAAGAATCTGCACAGGTAAAAACCTCACTCTCCAAAGCCAAGAACACAGCATCCATGGGACCTGACAATATATCAGGCTGCCTTCTACACGAACTACAGAATGAACTGGCACCCCACCTAAGTACCATGTTCAGTCATAGCCTCACCTCAGGCTTTGTGCCCATTGAATGGCGCTCACGACAGTTATCCCACTCCACAAAGGGGGAGCCACAAGAGACCCCAGGAACTAACGTCCCATTAGCCTGACGAGCCTGGTCTGCAAGGCCATGTAACGTATCATCATGGAACTCATAAACGAAGACATTGGAGATCTCCATACTCTGGATCCCACACATGTCGGGTTTGTAAAAGGTGGATCATGTCTCCTAAACCTGATAGACTTCTTTGAAGCAGTCACCAAAGCCATAGATGAGGGTAAGGTGGTTCACACAGCCTATCTAGAACTCGCCGAGGCATTCAACATCATTCCCCACTCTGGAATTATAGATAAACTCACTAAACTAGGTATAAATCCCTATGTCACAAGATGGGTTGCCAACTATCTTACTGACAGAACCCACACTGTGAAAGTAGCAGACTCCAAATCCGACTTCAGACCAGTGACAAGTGGAGTATCACAGGGTTCAATCCTGGGTCCTCTCTTGTTTAGTATCTACTTCTTTTAAGTACAGGCTAACACAGAAGGTCATTGGCTTACTAAGTTCACAGATGACTGCAAACTAGGAGCCATAATCAAAACTCCTAATGATGTGGACATCCTACAAAAGGGCCTCACTGAAACTGATGCCTGGTGTCAAAGCCATGGCCTCAGGCTCAATGCCAAAAAGTGAATTGTCATCCCCTTTGGTAAAAACTCTGTACCCATGAACTAACACATAGACGGTAGTCTACTTAACACCAAAAGTGTGATAAGAGACCTTGGGACACAGGTGGTTAGTAGTTTCTCCTTTGATAATCACATCACCACAGTGGTCAGGAAATCCTTCTACATGGCTCACCTCATCACAAAAGGTTTCTCATCCAGAAAAAAAGAGGTCATTGTTCCCCTTTACTCATCACTCATTAGACCCATTATAGAGTACAACACCTCTTTTGATATGTACCTCTCACAAGACATCTACAACAACTGAAATGGCAGCAGAAATACCTCACAAAGAGGATTACTGGCCTCAAACAGATGCCCTACGCAGACCATCTGAAAAAACTCCAGCTTTACTCCGTCGCATATCGCCCACTCAGAGGTGATCTCTGCCTAACATATAAAGCTATGTCAAACCCAGAGCTGTTGGACATGCTCCACTTAAAGAAATCCCAATCCCTCCAAGCTACACGCTCTAGGGACCTAAACCTTGTCACCACAATAAACAGAACATGCTGGAGAGCTAGATTCCTGTCCCAGAGGCTTCCCATACTCTGGAACAGACTATATATCTATGTCAAACAGAGGTCCTCATTAGCACTCTTCAAGAAAAATCTTGATGATTGGATGGGAAATAAGAAATTCACTCTGGGGATCACTTCTGTGGCTTTGCTTGACAGGGACAAAGGAAAATAATTTTCTTGGGTGGCGAAAGCCAGGGTACCTTTTTGGCTAGGCTTGTTTAGGCCCTAGGGCCAATAATCTAGTACCTACCTTTGAACCTATGAACCTACATATGTGAAAGTCCTCACCAGAAGCATACCTAAACACCAGAGACATGCCAAACACAAACACAACCATGCTACACATAAATACTTGCTCTATAGAACACAATACGCATAATAGCTCCTGCACCAGTGTCTCACCTGTCAAGCACTTAAGGCAAAACAGAAAACCAGGCATATTAGTCATAGGTGATTCCATCATTAGACACACACATGTCCCTCTCACCAGGCTGGATAAGGAAAAGGTCATGGTCAACTCTCTGTCAGGTTCTATGGTCCGCCATATTATGCATGCACTTAGGTTTCTCAACAACAAGTACTGTTATGACTCCATCATAATCTATGTTGGTGTGAATGACTTGAGACATACCTCTCCGGACTATATGAAGAGAGACATGACTGAGATCTCGGATTATGTGTTTCAGTCAGATATGTCCCTAGACTTAAGCAGCATTTTACCTTCACCTAGGATGATGCCTCACTACAAAGAGAAAATGATTGACTTCAATAACTAGCTTAGTTTGTGGTGTCATTCTAAGGGGATCCAGTATCTGTCAGCCTGGATGACATGATCAACAGACCTTGATGCTTTTCCAGAGAGGGTATTCATCTGCTACCCCTGAGATTTTGGGTCTATATCATATGAGCGAATCGCACAAATTGCAAACGCTCATAATATCGAACGTGCCGGACCTTGAAGTGCTTTTTCTGAGATCGCGGTACAGTGAAGAATGGGATATTTGCCCTTTCCTCACTGTAGTGGGATCTCAGAGTTTGAATATATATTTAGCAGGGGGGTGTGGGGGGTACAGCCCCCCACAATAGTAACTTCAAGGTTTGGTACATCCGATATTATGAGCTTTCAAAATGTGTGCTATTCGCTCATATGATATAGACTCAAGATTTTGGCTATTGGCTAAGGCTCTTGCCTCCCCCTTAGTACCTTTTTTGAGGCAGTGTCTCAAGGACAAAATTCCAGACATAAAAACTCCATCTAAAAACAACCTCAGGGTTATACTGCTAAATGCCAAGAGCCTTAACATGAAACTGCACTCACTGGAAGCAGTCCTCACCTTGGAAGATGCAGACATTTGTGCAGTCACAGAGACCTGGTTCAAGGCTGTGCAGAGCACCCCAGCTATACTAGGTTACACCTCCTTCCACATGTTCAGACCACAAACTGAAGGAATGAAAACCAATGTAGGCAGTGCATCAATATTCATTAAAGATAAATACTCCTCCAGACTGGTTAAAAGGTATGATTTCCTGGAGATACTTCAGGTGCAATTAGCTGTTGGGAGGACACCTATTCAAGTTATTGCCAGCTACAGCACCCCCTCCATGATGCAGGACACCCATACTGCCTATTTGTATCTACTTCAGTCTGTCAAGATACTTCGAAACACCATAGTTTTAGGTGACTTTAACTACCCATCCATTGACTGTGTAAATTACTTGTGCTCAAACTCACTTGCCCAAAGGTTCCTTGCCTTCATTAACTCCAATTCCCTGGACCAGCTGGTTGACACCCCCACAAGAGGTGCCAACATCCTGGATCTGGTGCTTACCAGTATGGGGGACCACTGTAGCAGCCCCACTGTGAGGTCTTCCCTGGTAAGATCTGACCACAAACCAGTCTCATTTGAAGTAACTATTGTACCTGACTGCCCCCTCCAGCAGCAAATAAATTAAAAAAACTTCTCAAAAACAGATTATAACTGCTTACAGGATGGTATAAATAGCTTTACTCCACCCCTCAATGGAACTGGTAACTATGCTGAGTTCTACACCAATGCTTTATGCAAACACCTGTATAACTGCATTGACAAAGCCATACCTAATAGGACCAAAACAAGCTCCTCAAGGAAGAGCAAACTTGCCTGGTGGACAACTGCCATTAAGATACTTTATGATAAGATACTTTAAGATACTTAAGATACTTGTTTAAGAGTAAGAGGGAGTGAGCACTAAACTGGAAACACTCACTCTTCAGCTTAAACAAGCAACTAAGATTGCTTGTGAAGTACTCCAAAGCAAACTAGGAATCCAAATTAGCTTCCTCAACTAAGGATGACCATAAGGCATTGTTTAGTTGCATCCTTAACCTAAAAGGAAAGGCCCAGATTTGTGCAACACTGGTAGTTAATGATACCACATATACTGAGCCCATGGACATAGCTAACCTGTTGGCTGACAGGTTCTATGAAACGTTCTCTCCTCTGTCCCTTCCACACGTTCCCCATGACATCCTTACCACCTATCCCCTACCTTGAATTTCTAAAGAGCAGGTCGTAAACATCCTATCTAAGGTCAAAAACACAGTATCTATAGGACCTGATAACATCCTAGGCAGCATCCTACATGGTCTCCAACAAGAATTAGCAACACCATGGGGTACTCTTTTCAATCCTAATCTAAGCACTGGCTTCATCCCGCTGAATGGAAAGTGGCCAGCATTATTCCCTTGCACAAAGGTGGTGCTTTCACTGACTCCAGGAACTATAGAACTATTAGTCTGACTAGCCTTATCTGCAAGGTCATGGAATGAATCATCATGGACCTCATCAAAAAAGATACATGTAATCTCCAAACACTTGACCCTACACAATTTGGATTTCTCAAATGGAGATCAGGCCTATTAAACTTCTTTGAGACAGTCACCAAGGCCCCGGATGAGAGGAAATCTATGCATACAGCATACCTAGACTTAGCCAAGGCTTTTGACACTATCCCCCACTCAGCAATCATTGATAAACTCATCCAGCTAGGTGTCAACCCTTATATCATTAGATGGGTCACTAACTGTCTCACTGATAGAACACATATAGTCAAAATAGAGGAATCCACCTCCAACAGCAGACCTGTAACCAGTGGTGTTCCACATGGATAAGTCATGGGACCTATACTTTTTGGAAGCTATTTTTCCAAAGCACAAGCAAAAGCTAAAGATCTGTGGGTGACAAAGATTGCTGATCACTGCAAACTGAGAGCAGTCATAGAATCCCCAAATTATGTCTACATCCTACAAGAGGTCTTACACTGACAAAAAATTGATGCCTTAAACTCAATGCAAAAAAATGTATTATCATCCCTTTCGGTAAGAGTGATGCTCCTACTAACTACCACGTCAATAGCAACACCTTAAGTATGCACTCAGTGGTGAGAGACCTGGGCACACAGGTTGACAGCAATCTTACCTTTCATCATCAAGTCTTCACAGTGGTAAGAAGGGCATTCTATATTGCTCATCTCATAAGTAAGGGCATTGCCACCAGAAAAAAATAAGTTATAACCACCCTGTACTCTTCCCTTATTAGGCCAGTAATTGAGTATAATGCCCCTTTTGTTATGTACCTTTCCAAGCACCTGCAGCAATTGGAGAAGCCAGAAAGGTTCCTCACAAGGAAAATTCAAGGTCAACCGCATCTGTCCTATGTGGATCATCTGAAATCACTGTCACTTTACTCTGTTTCACACAGACTACTCAAAGGTAATCTCTGCCTTACATATAAGGCAATCTCTGACCCTGCTTTATTGGAAATGCTGCATATCCACAAGTCAAATGGTACACGGGTTACTCATTCTAAAGACCTTAACCTGGTATGTGACATTAATAGAACCTGCTGGAAGGACAGATATGTGTCTCAGAGGTTACCAGAACCTTTGGAACAGACTCCCACTTCATGTCAAACAGAGCACCTCATTCGCCCAGGGGGTTCCATGGACATTAGGTGCTGATCATGGAAATAAGGGTAGAACTTGGCTAGGCTTGTAAGGGCCCTAAGGCCATTAGCCTAGTAAGTTTCTATGATCCTATGATCATATACACACAAACACACACACACACACACATATATATATATATATATATATATATATATATATATATATATATGGGATCCATCAATATGTTCGAAGTTTCACTACTTCGAATCCCACTTCACCGAGTCCACTTGTTCGAAGTAGTGAAACTTCGAACATTGACTTTGGCAGTCACACTACAGCATGGAATGGGAATATTCCCTTTTCCTGCTGTAGTGCGATCTCGGAGTTGATATATTTAAGTAGGGAGGGTGTGGTGCGCACAGCATCCCACATGGAGTGGTGCCCCCCTGCAAAAACATGTTTTAGTGCTTTTTTTTTGGGTAGCCCGGAGAACTAGACTTCAGCAAAAGTGCACTATCGTTTAAGTGGACTTTCGCTGAAATGTAGGGTCTACTGCTCTATATCGAAGAAGTGTATTTTCGATGTAAAGCAGTAGACCCATATATATCTATATATATATATATATATATATATATATATATATATATATATATATATATATATATATATATATATATATATATACACAACTACACATGCACACACACACACATATATATATATATATATATATATATATATATATATATATATATATATATATATATATATATATATATATATATATATTGATAGACAGATATAGATATACACACACACACACACACACACACACACACACACACACATACATATAGTTGTTTTATATTTATATATATATATATATATATATATATATATATATATATATATACATATAAAATTATAGCATCCCATGGAAGGGAGATAGGCAATGGTGGGGTTCACTTATGACATGCCAGAATGGAGTATCAGGGTGAAGCCTGGGTGATCAAATGGTCTAGACAGGAATGAATCAGTCCTATCTGAAACCTAAACTCCCTGACTTGGATCATAATGCTTATATACTGCCTTTTTATCCTGTCTTATTACCACTGAGTTAATGATACTATGTAGTAATGCAGTCTTTCAAACCATCATTAAATATGTTTTTGTACTGCAGACTGCTTCTAAATCAGGAATGATAAACAACAGAACAGTTATTAAGACATTATGCAAATTACTTATTTTATTGAACTTGACAAGTTCCGGTGTATCTTGTACCTTTACATGTTGTTAACTATTTAGATATACTGGATTAAATATAAAAACTCATTTTTTGTAATACACTTGTGTACTTCAGTGGTATAACTTAGCAGGCAATAATATTTTTACATGCACGCTTTGTGTTAGTCTGTTTGCAGTTGATAACTAAGTTGTTTTCTTGTAGCATGCATATTAAGTGCTCTACTGAGGACGAGGGTCTATCTATGCTTAATCAACAAAATCATAAATTTAGGTGTACCATTATAGCAATAACCCACATCTGAGTGTAGGTAATGCTGGATTTACCCATGGTTGGTGTGGTAAACACAGCTGTGGGTGAATCAGCATTACCCATATGTAGGTTACTGCTATTATGTAATGACATTATTTAAGAAAAAAGTGGCTTACTTTTCTTAAATAATGTCATTGTATAATGCCGTCGTGGTGTTCGTCTGTGTTGTTTCAGGATTCTGCCCCTTGATGAATTTTTTTTTTTTTTTTATCTTGTAAGAATGGGACTGGCTCTGGTGATGTTATTATGTCCTAACTCTGTTGAACAGATTACAGTGAGAATTCTTTTTTGTGCATTTCTTAACTATTAATTTTGAATATGTTCACATGCAGGACATAATAATTTTCATCCAGTCTGACCAAGCACGGTAATATCTGTTTGTCTTAAAATGAACTGCTGCAACACTGTCTGAGACACTCTGGCAAATACACAGCAGAATATTTGAGGCCAGTTTCATCCATATGCAAATCAGGGAGCTCTGATGTTTTAAATATGTGTCTCATATTCTATCTTTAGTTTCATATTTGCAGTTTTAATGGTACTCAAAATAATTTTGTAAGGATATATATATCGATTGATGGACAGATGAATGGATAGTTGAATTGAATGACAGCTGGATGGAATGGTGGAGGAATGAAAGGATAAATTAATTCAACATTAATACAAACAATATTCACTTTCCTGCTCAGTGCATTAATAGGATATAAAAACTTAATAAAGTCACTTCATAAAACATAACTATTATAAAATGGTACATGTGAGTACATGTGACAATTTTTTAGGAACATGCAGTTTTGAAGAGAGGCCATCTGAGCCAGTCCAGCATATGTAATTATCTCCTTTTTAACTGCTCTTAGTCATTCATTAGTGCAATGATTTGACATGTTACACACAGCATTTCATGTAGACAACCTACAATGTACTAATCCATAAATTACCTCTGTATAAACACCTGAATCATTTCACATTCTATATTAACTAGTTCTAGTTTTTTAGAAATTCATAGTGCTATATATTTATTTCTCATGCAAGTTGTAGCACATGCTTTCTAAAAAATATTAGATTTTGCAAGAACACTTGTTCCTTTATGTATTCTTTTATGCTGAAATAACTGCAGGGAGCTAGCATCTTGCTCTCAATGGGCATAAAGCAGTGAAGTAACTATTCTTGAACAGGATGCTAGCGATAGCTTATGTCAATTTACTAATGTAGGATATGACATGTTTCTTAAGTTTGCTAATATTGCAATTACATCATCAAATTTAGCTATCAATAATAAATAAATAATAGTTTAGTGTTTTATTTACAACTGCTTAAACTCTACTACTTTCAGATGGAGGTCTTGTCTTCTGAATGAACGAGAGGGAACAGTGAGGAAAAATGACCATTTTCTGTATTTACCCATGCAGGCACAACCACATTAATTTATTTCACACTTACATTGTCCACAATATTTATTCATTTATTTATTTATTTTCATTTTAGAAAATGCTGACTATATTTGATGGAGTCGTTTGTATTTAAAATACTACTTCAACAAATTCAAAGCAGTGTTATCTGGACAAGAGTAAAAACAAGCCATAGGTATTGTCCTTTTGTACTCTACAGGAGATGCAAGATGCATTTTATTTCCATTTGAGAGTGCAGTACATTAAGTTCTCATGCCTCTGCATTTCAACATGTTTACTTAACAAACACAATAGATGAATCATTCAAAATATCTTTAGTTGTGTTACATAAATATTCTGATGCTGTACAATCATTAAATCATTTCTGTCATACTTCTTAGAAGTTGTTATAAAAATGCTCAGTTACTAATGTCAGAACTGACCACATGCTTCACTGATGTGTACAGTATTCAGCACACTGACGATTCCTGTTAATCTGCATTGTAAAAATGAACAAAATGTATGCTGGCAGCATCAAATCTGAGTTTTCTATATGGTAAATAGCAGCTATTTTATCTTCATTAGTAGGAGGTATAGATTTGCCTGCCTGTCTTTCTGCTCCATTTCTGAAACAAAAATAAAATCCCTTGAGTCTTCATAATTATACATTGCTGACAAAGAATTTGCTTCTTTATTTAGAATGCTGAGTTCTGACTTGTATGTTTTATTTGAAAAATAACTTTCATTTACACTTTGAATAATAAAGTTTGCCTTTGCTACATAGTTTATGTAATTAGGCAGCAAATAAAAGCAACTCTGTTAAAAAAATACATGCCTGCAATAAAAGAAACACTGGAGGAATGCACATCTTCTAATAAACACAGAACAAATTAGTATATAAAACAAAGCATTGGGATACATAGGAAAAGATGTCTCTTTAATATGTTCCTCCTCATTGTTTATCTTCTAATAAATATTGAAATCTGTGTGGAATGGAATAATTACTTAATAGCAATACATTTATCTAGTCTTATATATCACATTTGTAGAAACAAAATATTGAAATAAAAATACAACATAGCACACAGTTGAAAATCAAGAGTTAGCAAATGAGAAAAAAAGCATGGGGAATGGAAGACCATTCACAAGATAAGGTAAGTTTTACTTGCAAACAGTTGCTTGACATACAGCTCAAAATAATATAAATTTACTACATATGCCAAAACAGATACTCATAACATGCAAGACCAGTAGTAGTAAAAGATGTATTAAACTGATGAGGCTTTAGAGCATGTTTCTTTATCCAACTGATTAAAAAATTAACCAGTCTGCAAATATATCAGGTTGTTGTTTTAATTGTAAAACACACACACACACACACACACACACACACACAGATGCCTTCACAGGGTTGAAGCTAGCACTCCCTGCAAAAATGCTGTAAATGCATCAGAGCGAGTTTTGATAGTCACTGTATATGTGTGTCATTTGCATTTTTCATTTTTGTAGCTGATGTACTTGTATTAACAAGTCTTTCACTTCTGATAGTCCTTAAAAGCAAATCTAAAACATCTATTTTGATAAAAAAGTAGCCAGTGTGAAGGTCAAGCTGCAGCACTTTCCATGAGAAAGTACGATAAAACACTTTATCGCCGTAGTCTAGGTACCTTAATGTGGACACTTAGGAGTAAAGTAATAATTCCTTTTTATAAAACATGTTGGATTTTAAAATGTATTCTAATGCTAATGTTTTATTAAGAGCTTTTAGAAGAGGTTGCTTCACAAATTAATGTGACTTTTGGATTTGATTTGTATTATATCCTGTTTCTTCCGATTTTTATACCATTTTATTCTATGATTTTGAATGAAATTGATTTTCTGAAGAAGTGATTTTTCATGTGTAGCACACAGTTCATATGGCTAATATACAGTAAAAAAAAACATACCCCGGGATTCATTAACCCCTGCACGATGTGCAGGAATAGTGCAGGAGCTGCTGCACGCAATATGTCCACTGAGCGATTCAGTAAAGAGCTCCTGGGACGTGCACGCACATTCCTATACTATTACTGCATGAACACCACTGCCTTGTGCTAATTACCTCATTTGCTGGTGAAAACCATGCAAATGAGGTTAATTAGTGATTCAGCAAGCAGGCAGGTGTTTGTGCAGGAATAGTGTAACCTGCAAAAATGTATTCAGTTACTAGCTGAATACATTTCTGCAAATAAAAAAAATGAAGGCATGACAGCCTCAGATAAAGGATGTATTCCATTTATTAGGCATTCCAATGGCCAAATATCTGGCCATTGGCATGAAAAATAGTTTACATTTTTTTAAATAAAAGGTTTTTTTTGGCCGATCTCGGCCGTTTAAGCATAGGGCAGCAGCGCACAAACGGGATCGTGCCAAAAATAAAAAGAAGTGGAAAAATCAATTTTGAGAGAAATCAGCATTTTGCCATTATAGACAATGGCATGTAGAATGAAAACAGTACCAGGGAATAGTGGTTGCTAAGGGGAAAGGCTCAGTGTAAGTGTGGTAACTCAGGAGTAAGGCAGTGGTGTATGCAACTGAGAGGATTTATACTGAATCACAAATGTCTTCTAAGTGTCAGACTGCACCTAACCGTGTAGGTGCTTTAACATCATGGTGTAGACAGGAGGAGCAACTAACATGAAAAAGGGGTGTGCCATGCTTGCTGTAAGCACATTGGAGCTCAGTGGTCTGTGTTTGCCCTTAGCTATGCACAGCTAAGAAAGGATGTGTGTGTCTGAGGCTGAATATTCCTGTGTTCGCGTCCAGGGAGGGTCAGTTTAGTGTAACCTGCAAAAATGTATTCAGTTACTAGCTGAATACATTTCTGCAAATAAAAAAAATGAAGGCATGACAGCCTCAGATAAAGGATGTATTCCATTTATTAGGCATTCCAATGGCCAAATATATGGCCATTGGCATGAAAAATAGTTTACATTTTTTTAAATAAAAGGTTTTTTTTGGCCGATCTCGGCCGTTTAAGCATAGGGCAGCAGCGCACAAACGGGGTCGTGCCAAAAATAAAAAGAAGTGGAAAAATCAATTTTGAGAGAAATCAGCATTTTGCCATTATAGACAATGGCATGTAGAATGAAAACAGTACCAGGGAATAGTGGTTGCTAAGGGGAAAGGCTCAGTGTAAGTGTGGTAACTCAGGAGTAAGGCAGTGGTGTATGCAACTGAGAGGATTTATACTGAATCACAAATGTCTTCTAAGTGTCAGACTGCACCTAACCGTGTAGGTGCTTTAACATCATGGTGTAGACAGGAGGAGCAACTAACATGAAAAAGGGGTGTGCCATGCTTGCTGTAAGCACATTGGAGCTCAGTGGTCTGTGTTTGCCCTTAGCTATGCACAGCTAAGAAAGGATGTGTGTGTCTGAGGCTGAATATTCCTGTGTTCGCGTCCAGGGAGGGTCAGTTTTGCTTAAGTGTTTACGTTAGCTAAACGGGTATGTGCGGCATGCACCGGGCCAAAAAAAAAAAAAAAAAAACGGATAGCAGAACTGTTTACATTTAAGCACTGGGAATGTGTGGTGCTCATCAGGGCTTAAACGGAGTCAATCAAGGAGAACTACCATATTTGGCAGGTGGAATGTATCAGAAAAAGGTTCAAAGAGAAGGATACCTTTGAAATACTGCTCTAATTATGTAATAAAGTTGAATGAATGATTGTAGTAGCATGGAATGTCTGATGCAGCATCCAGCACACTACTATAAACTATGCAGACACCTTTCAGTCTGTTTTTTCCCACAAACTCTACACCACTGGTGTACACATTCAGGGGAATTTTAAACTGACAAAACTAACAAAACATGTTAGAGGCTGCTGTTGCTTTGATCTGTCAGCATGTGCTAGAGACTGAGACTGGTTAGGAGGGTAATGCTGACAACCAACTCAAACCAAGGAGGAGGAGAAGAGTGTTCAGACCAAAGGAAACCTACCAGGGTCTACATGATCTGCAGATAGTACAGGATGGACAAGGACATACTTCAGCAACTTGTTGAGCTGTGCCAGCCTTGCATCAGACCCAGAACCAAAAGAGGGGAACCCACCCCAGTGGATACCAATGTATGTGTAGCCTTAAGAATACTAGCTACAGGTGCTTTCCAAAGACAAACTGGGGACACCATGGGGGTCTCACAGGCATCTGCATCCAGGATACTCCACCAGTTCCTGGACGCCATGCAACTGCATGCCGCTGAGCACATTTACTTCCCCAGCACCTGTGAGGAGAGGACCGGCAATATTAGTCTCTTCCACTGTGTAGCAGAATACTCAGAGGTACTGGGTCCCATAGACTGCATGCACGTCCACATCAAAGCACCACCCAGTCACCAGAGGTAGGGTCTATCTAAACTGCAAGGGGTTCCTCTCCATCAACTGCCAGGTCATGTGTGATATCCAGGGCATTATCATGAATGTGTATGCTGGCAGCCCTGGAAGCTATCACGACTCCCACATCTGACATTCATCACAGCTGTACTGGATGTTTGCCAGTAGGGACATCCCATATGGCCATCTGGTGGGGGATGCTGGCTATGCACTGGAGTCGTGGATAATGACACCCATCAGAAATGCACACATACCCACACAGGAATGCCATAATGAGGCACACACACAAACCAGGATCATTATAGAGCATGTGTTTGGGATGTTCAAGTCACAGATCTGCTGCCTTGACATATCTGGTGGAGCCTTGCAGTACTCTCCAGCCATATGTGCACACATGTTCATAGTATGTGCCATGCTATGCAATATAATCCTGTAGAAAAAGCTGTAGCAGGAACAAAATAGAGAAGGGCCACACAGCCCCCCACCATTACCAAGGTCTCCACAGGCACAGAAAGACTCAGAGGAGGAACATCCTAAGCCTGCCCCTGTAGGCAGATGGAGGCAGACCCAGTATGCCCTGTCCTTGGCAAAGAGGGAATGCATAGCACATGCATTGACACTGTAGGACCCAAGGGACTCATCTCTTTCTGTGACTCGCATACACAGTAAAATGGATACAAAACAACACACTACCTACACCCTACCATGTATAGGCAGTGTACTGTGTGCATCCAAGCACAATCCTCACAAGGGTCTCAGGCATAAAGTAAGTCAGTCTGCTTAATAAAATTAAAGAACAGAGTGGAATGTTCTGATAGCATATCTATGGTATTGATTCAAGCATGCAAGGGAATGGGGTGGCTTACTTGGATAGCAGCAGACAACTGATAGCTCTGTGGGACAGCAGGAAGTGTATTCCCAGTATTGGCCTACCAACACCATGCAATACCACCCTAGTTGACAAATACCACTGCAGTATGTGTGGTGACCCAAATAACTGGGGGGTCATAGGTCACATGCATGGATGTCTAAGTGGGGGTCCCATACTCAACCCCAGCCTCACCCAGCAGATCAGCTGTAGAAAAACATACTGAAATGCCTGGCAAAGGCCACCACATGGTGACATCCATGAAATCCCCACCCACAGACTTTTACACAGTAATATTACAGCAGGTCTGGCAGTGGTAGTATGGCTTTGTAAGGTAAGACGTCTGAAACTATAAATGTCTATGCCCAAACAATCTGACCTGTGGTCAATACTGTTATGTTTGTAGTCTGAAAGAAAGGGCACATCACTATGCTAAATGGGACCAAAATGTTAAGCAAATATCAGCACAGTCTCTTCAAAAGCATATTGTGTACAGATGTGTCACCCCCCCCCATAGTCCCATAGAAATGGAGTAACATGTACCTAGCCTTAAGCAGCATCCAGCCATTAATTAGAGTGATGGCTCAACACAAACAGAAAGCAATTATCAGTAACACCCACAGTCAACTTACTGGTGCCATCCCAGGGTTGTCCACTGCTGGCAGCCTGGGAACATATCAGAATGGCCTGCATCCGTCACACCTGGCCTACAGGCCTGTGGCAAATGCTCATGTCAAACCCACAGTGCCATGTTAGGGAGTGTCATGTGGTCCATAACAGCAACATTACAGTCTAAAAAAGGCAAAGAAAGGCCATGTTGCTACCTGCTAGGAGAAATCTTGCCAGTGTCAGAGAGCCAGAAATCTGGCCAAAGCCATGAATGATGTGGTGAAAAGGTCCAAAGAGAAGGACACATTTGAAATATTGCTCTAATAATGCAATGAAGCTGAAGGAATGATTGTAGTAGCATGGAATGTCTGATGGGTACAAAGTCAAAAACTGCAATGTCAAATGTCAGTAATATCTGACTTCAACTCTGAGTGACTTTCAGAACACTTTTCCTTGAAAACCACACTTGTTTGCATAACCAATAAGATATATGAGTCATGAATGTGGACATTCTGTGATACTCTGTGCAGTCGACAGGCAGGCATAGGAGTCTAAACATGAAAATGCACTCATTGCAGGCAGCCCTAACCCTGGAAGATGGTGACATGTCTGCACCCAGAGAACACTGGCCCACAGCCATGGGGAGTAACACGCCCTTCCCTGATCACTCATACTATGCAACATCCTGACCCCAAATTATGGCCAGTCAAGCAAAATGAGGTGGGCCATACATATATGTCAGACAAACACACACCTCCAGGCTAGTCAAACAGTTTGACACACACAAGACCCTCCAAGTGCAGTCAACCTTTGAGCAGACCCCTATGCAAAGCACTGGTAGCTATAGGTAAACATATCTGAACTAGGACACCCCCCCATTTCTTATCCCCTACAAATCTATCTAGAGTCTGCTTGTCACCTTGATTCTGTCTGACTTATATTACCCAACTGTGGACTGGAAATCATAGGTTCATAGGTTCATAGGTGTATACTAGGCTAATGGCCCTGGGACCTTTACAAGCCTAGCCCATAGAAATGCCCTGGCATTGTGTGGATCGACGTTAGTTTCCAGTGCCTCTATCAAGTAGAACCATTGGAGTGATCCCTGGGGTGATCTTTCTATTTCTAATCCACTGATCAAGATTTCTCTTGAAGAGAGCCAGTAAGGTGCTCTGCTTGACATATATGGGAAGTCTATTCCAGAGTATGGGCAGTCTCTGGATTATGAACCTGTACCTCCAGCATGTTTTGTCAATTGTGATAGTGAGGTTGAGGTCTCTGGAGTGTGTGGTGTGGAGGGATTTGGATTTCTTCAGAAATAGCATTAACAGAGCTGGGTCAGACATGGCTTCGTAAATTAAGCAGAGATCGTCTCTTAGTAGACGATATGAGACAGAGAAAAGATGGAGTTTTTTGAGCCTGTCCATGTAGGACATGTGTTTAAAGCCTAGGATCCTCTTTGTGAGGTACTTTTGTGGCATTTCCAGCTGTTGCATGTGTCTAGTGAGGTACATGCCAAATGGATCATTATACTCGATGATTGGCCTAATGAGGGAAGAGGAGAGAGAGACAGAGAGATGATAACCTCTTTTTTCCTGGATGCAAAACCCTTGGTAATGTGATGTGCCACATAGAATGACTTTCTGACCACAGTAGCAATGTGGTGGTCAAAGGAGAGGTTGCTGTCAACCTGTGTTCCCAGATCTCTTATAACACCTTCAGTGTTCAGTGGTCTCCCATTGATGTGGTAATTAGTGGGAACTGAGTTTTTCTCAAAGGGGATGATGAATCATGTTCTGGCATTAAACATCAGGCCATGGTTTTGACACCGGTCGTTGGTCTAAGTGAGGGCTATCTTTAGGATGTTAACATCACTTGGAGAGTTAATAATGGCTCCCAACTTGTAATCATTAGTGAACTTTGTCAGCCAGTGTCCCTTCGTGTTGGCCTGGATTTCTGAGAAGTAGATACCAAACAGGAGAGGACCTAGGACCAATCCCTGTGGGACTCCACTTGTGACTCATCGGCGGTCTGACTTGGAGTCTGCTATTTTCACACTGTAGGTTCTACCTGTAAGCCAATTTGCAACCCATCTAGTGATATAGGTGTTGATGCCTATTTTAGTGAGATTATCAGTAATTCCTGAGTGTGGAATGGTATCAAAGGCCATGGCCAGATTGAGGTAGGCTGTATGAACTGTCTTGCCCTCATCCACAGCTCTGGTGACTGACTCAAAGAAGTCAACCAGGTTGAGCAGGCATGATCTGCCTTTCACAAAACCAAATTGAGTGTGCTCTATAGTTTAGTGCTTCCCTATATCCTTGTTAATTAGGTCCATGATGATGTGCTCCATAACCTGACATATCAGACTCATCAGGCTAATGGGGCAATAATTCCCAGGGTCTGTAGTCACTCCCCCTTTATGGAGAGGGATGACTGTATATTGTCAGGTCCCATGCAAGCTGTATTCTTGGCCTTGAACAATGCAGCTTTAACCTGTGTCGAAGAACAGAAATGCACAGAGATTCCACAATTGTAATATGTCACCAAGGTGCTGGACTGTTTCCACAGCTAAAGCAGTGAATTGTTTGTAGGCACGCCTCTCAACAGGCTGGATTGTGCAAGAATGCATAGCATTTGGCTCATAATTTTGGTGTGTGCATAATCCACCCTGTATTCTTCTGGTAAATCACTGTGATGATCTGAGGAGGTATGTCATGAGGTACAGAAACAATACATGACAGTGTCATACAGCATATATGTCAGATGTCTGTTAAAACAAGCCCTGTAACCCCAGAAAACCATACATTACTGAGAGAAATAGTCACAATCACTGTATGGCCCATTGTTCCCCCATTTTAATAGCCTGTCTCCAGATATCCTGCACCAACAGGTTGAGAGGTATGGCTGTAGCACAAAACAAACAGGACTGGAGTACAACAATTCCTGGAATGGAGTCCCATATGTACTATAGAGGGTCACATTGGGCATGCTCATACACTTTATGAAATGTCAGTAGAACCTAGGAATGGACAGGCCTTCCCCACCCAGTTCACTTCCCATTACCCTACATTAGCAGTCCTGAAGATGTCTGTCACCATAGGATCTAGGAATGAACAGGCCATCCCCACCCAGTGCACTTCCCATTGCCCTACATTAGCAGTACTGAAAATATATGTCACCATATAAGTACCTTTCATCAGGCCTCACCCCTGTAAGTTATGTGGTGCATGTGATAACTGTGTAACACTATAGTACAAATAACTAGTTAGGTAGAAGTTCTAATCTCAGTCATGGCAAATGTCAAAGTAAGTGTTTGTGTTTAAAAGTTAAAGCTTTTGGATCCATTAAAACTCAGTGTATTTTCCCTTTCCCACTTTAGCAGTTTTGCAGCTATCATTCACCTTAGAAGTTCCTTTTGTCAAGCCTCAGTCCCAGAAGCTCTGTGGCATATGTGATAACTATGCAGCACTATAGTACAAACAGCTAATTAGGTAGGAGTTCTAATCTCAGTCCTGGCAAATGTCCAACTGTGCATGTGTGCTTACAAGTTAAAGCTTTTGGATCTATTCAAACTCAGTATACTTCCCCTTTCCCACTTTAGCAGTCCTGCAGATATCAGTCATCTTAGAAGTCCCTTTCATCAAACCTCAGCCCCATAAGCTCTGTGGTATGTGCAATAACTGCATAACACTATAGTACAAATAGCTAATGTGTTAGGAGTTCTAAGCTTAATCATGGCAAATGTCAGACTGGGTGTGCCTTTACAAGTTAAAGCTTTTGGGTCCAGTCAAACCCAGTATACTTCCCCTTTCCCACTTTTAATAGTCCTGCAGATATCAGTCACCTTAGAAGTTTCTTTTGTCAGGCCTCACCCCCAGAAGCTCTGTGGCATGTGCAATAACTGTGTAACAATATAGTACAAATAACTTGTTAGGTATGAGTTCTCATCTCATATCTGGCAAGTGTGTGTGTGTGTGTGTGTGTGTGTGTGTGTGTGTGTGTGTGTGTGTGTGTGTGTGTCATATACTGTGTGGGTATACCATTTTGACTTGTGTACCACCCTTCACACCTCACCCTAATTTAGCAGTCCTGTTGATGTCATTCACCTTAGAAGTACCTTTGGACTTTGCTCTGTGGCTCGTCTGATAACTGTGTAACACTATGGCAAACATAGATGGATAGGTACGAATTATAATCTTAATACTGGTGTGTGTGTGTGTGTGTGTGTGTGTGTGTGTGTGTGTGTGTATACCATAGCCATTGGGGGGGGGGGTTTGCAAAATTTCACACCAAGTACACATCCCAATGTTCACTGCATGGGGCCCACTGTTGTAAACTACTGTAGTGGTAGCTGTGAACACTCTGCACCCCTATAAGCTGTGTGCCATGTGAAATAACTATGTAACAGCACGGACGCAAAAACAAGATAGGCAGGTCTTGTAATGTTGTGATACCATTCCCCAGTCAGGAATCATAGACAAACACAGCCATCTAAGCATCAACCCCTATGTCACTTGGTGGGTTGCAACTGGCTCATGCATGGGACCCACAGTGTGAAGGCAGCAGATTAAATGTCAGACTGCCAACCAGTCACGAGTGGATTACCACAGGGTGTGGTCATGTGTTCCCTCATGTTTGTCATGTATGTCTCTGACATCCAGAACAACACAAAGGGACCCTGGACGACAATGTTCGCACACAATTGCAAGGATGGTGCTATGTGCACATCCCCATATCATGTTGACATCCTGCATAAAGGTACCACTGAGACATCCAACTGTTGTCAGAACACTGGCTTTAGGCTGAATGGAAAGAAATGTGTCACAATCCTGTATGGAATCAATGTCGTTACCATGAGTTAATACATTGCTGGTAGTCCAATAGACACAGAAGTCCTTATAAGAGGCCTGGGAACAGAGGCTGACAGCGCCCTCTCTTATGGCAACCACATTGCTACTGTAGAAAGAAATAACTTCTATGTGGCACATCTCATAAGTAAGGGTGTATCATCCAGTAAGGAAGAGGTCAATGTCTACCTCTACTCTCTCCTCATTAGGCCAACCAGCAGGTACAATGGCCCATTTGCCATGTAGCTCACTAGACACCTGCAACAAATGTGGAGACTGCAAGTGTACCTTGCAAATGTAACCCACATACAGCTGTCCTATATGAACAGAGTGCAATACCTCCAAGTATTCGTGACCACATCTTGGTAACATACAGGAAATCCATGCTTGACTGACAATGCGATGTCTGGCTAGTTGTGTTAGGAATGCCATATCTAGTGAAACTCTGATCTGTATGCATCACATGCCATGGATACCCAACCTAATTACCACAATCAACAGAACATGCTGGAGGACAGGTACATAAATCAGCGAGTAGAAATGTAATGCAATATATGTTGCATACATGTCAGCACACCTCACTGGCCCTCTTCAAAAGAAATCTGGATGCGTGGATGGGGAACTTAACTGTCACCCTACCCATCAATTAAGTAGCAATGGCCGATAGACGCACTGGGAAAAAATGTCAGGTCTCATGATGCCAGGGTACTCTCATGGGCAAGGCTTGTCATGGCTCCATGCCCATTAGCCTGGTACACACCTATAAACACATCATCCTATTAATCTCAGTCCTGGAAAATGTGTGTGTGTGTGTGTGTGTGTGTGTGTGTGTGTGTGTGTGTGTGTGTGTGTGTGTGTGTGCGTGTGTGCGTGTGTGTGTTCATGTTCATAGGTACATAGGTTGGTACTAGACTATCGGCCCTAGGGCATATAGAAACCTAGCCATAACAATTCCCTGGCTATTTCTTCCCACAATATTTAATTCCCTGGACCCATGTCTAGTAGGGTGACTGACATGATCCCTGGGGTTAATTTCCTATCTCCCATCCAATCATCAAGGTTCCTTTTGAAGAGGACCAAAGAGGCACTCTGCTTGACATGTATGGGCAGTCTATTCCAGAGTCAGGGGAGTCTCTAGGTCAAAAACCTATTTCTCCAGCAGGTTTTGTTCATTGTGATGACAAGGTTTAGATCCCTAGAGCATGTGGCTCTGAGGGATTGGGATTTCTTTCAGTGTAGCATGTCCAACAACTCTAGGTTTGACATGACCTTGTATGTTAAGCAGAGATCGCCTCTGAGTAGACAATATGTGTCAGATTATAGCTGGAGATTTTTTAGACGAGCAGCATAGGGCATCTACTTTAGGCCTGTGATTCTTTTAATGAGGTATTTCTGCTGCCTTTCCAGTTGCAGATGTCTTGAGAGGTACATATCAAATGGGGTGTTGTATTCTATAATGGGTCTAATGATGGATGAGTACAATGGGACACATGACCTCCTTTTTTCTGGATGAAAAGCCCTTAGTGATAAGGTGTGCCACATAGAAGGATTTCCTGACTGTTCTGGCAATGTGGTAATCGAAGGGGAGACCACTGTCCACCTGTGTCCCTAAGTCTATTTTCACACTTTCAGTGTTTAGTGTACTGCCACATATGTGATAATTCATGGGTACATGTTTGTTCCCAAAGGAGATAACTATACATTTCTTGGCACTGAGCTTGAGCCCATATGGCTCTGGCACCAAGCATCTGTTTCTGTAAGGCCCTTTTGTAGAATATCCACATCATTTGGGAATCCAATAATGGCTCCCAGTTTGCAGTCATCTGTGAACTTTGTTAGCCAGAGTTCCTTAATGTTGGCCTGTACTTCAGTGAAGTAGATGCCAAACAAGAGCGGTCCCAGGACTGAATCCTGAGGTACTCCACTTGTCATTTGTCTGGAGTTGGATTTGGAGTCAGCTGCTTTTACAGTGTGGGCTCTGTCAGTAAGCCAGTTGGCAACCCATCAAGTGATTTAGGGATTAATGCCCAGCTTAGTAAGTTTATCTATGATTCCAGAGTGGGGGATGGTGTTGAAGGCCTTGGCGAGATCCAGATATGCTGTGTGGACTGCCTTACCCTCATCCACAGCTCTGGAGACTGATTCAAAGAAGTAAATCAGTCTCAGAAGACAAGCTCAGACATTCACGAACCCAAACTGGGTGGGGTCCAGCGTTTAAAGGTTGCCAATGTCTTTGTTTATAAGTTCCATGATAATACGTTCCTTGGCCTTGCAGATCAGGCTCATCAGACTGATGGGGTGATCGTTCCCAGGATCCAAGGTGGATCCCTCCTTGTGGAGTGGGATAAGTGTAGATGTGTGCCACTCAATGGGCACAAAGCCTGAGGTGAGGCTATGATTAAGCATGACAGTTAGGTGAGGTGCCAGTTCATTTTGTAGTTCATGTAGTACACAGCCCGGGATTTTGTCTGGTCCCATGGATGCTGTATTCTTAGCTTTGAAGAGTGCGATTTTTACCTGTGTGGCCATTGTTACCGGAATTTGGCAATCTTTTGGTATTGAGTAGGGCCCTTTAGGGGGGTGAGAGGGGATGAAGTTGGCACTGAATCGTCTACCAGGATATTGGCAATATCATTGGGATCAGTATATTTAATGCCATTCTGTTGTAGCTCAGAGCATATCTGAGCATTGCCATTTAGATTCTTGACATAGCAATAGGATGCCTTGTGGTTGTCTTTGGAATCTTTGGCAATTTTATTTTTGTAACTAGCTTTGGAGGATTTTATGAGGGATGTCAGCTTCTTACTGAGGCTGGTAAGGGAGTTTTATGCATCCTGGGATTTTCCACTTTTCTGCAACAGTCTCTTCCTTTTGTTGTAAAGTTTGTTTATGGCAGGATCCACTTCCTTGTTGGGACAGGCCAGGACCACATGCCTATGGCCTGCTGCATTGTGGCATGGACAGCATGCTCCCTGCAGTTGTGCTGCTGGTATTGCCACTACAGGAGCTAGACGCTGCATGGTCAAGTGGAACCTCAGCTGTTCATGCTGCTGTCCTAAGTCCACATGGCCGATGGATAACTCCCTCCACATGCTCTATCACAGACATTCCACATTCAAGGATTGACATTCTACAGTCAAGGATTCCCAGCATCTCATCCAACCATCTATCCATGACCTCAGCATAGTAATATTGGGCATCAGCATGATCATGGAAGATGTCACACATAGCAGGAAGACTGGCATTCACAACCATGAGAAGTTGTCTTGTGTTGTGGTCACTACATGCCTGTCCCTCCATGATGGTCTGAAACATTCATCTGGTGACACTTGATGTGGCACTTGTGACAGGGGCATGATGGGCAGCAGTCCGCCTTTGAGCACCCCTGCCTGTCCACCTGTGCGGGACCTTGCCTGTTATCTGGCTATGGCTGGTGTCTACAGACACACTTGCCAAAGTCACCACACTTGCCTGTCCCATGCCACCACCTGCCAACTGTCCATTATCTATGGCCACTGGTGATGGGGTATGTGCGGGCATTGTGACTGTGTGCAGTGATGGGGTAGACAAAAATGGGATGCCAACCAATGGCACAGATTCAGCTACTGACAACCCCGCTTGTGCTTCACTATGGCTATCATCATTGTCAGAGTCTGCGGAGGCACTGATATCAGTTCCCAAGCGGGAGGAACCCCGACCGCCATTGCCACCTGTGAGTGGAAGACAATAAATGTAAATTAATACCTGTACATTGTGACTGGCTGCCACTCACACAGACATGCACACAGACACTTACAGGTGAGGTGGCACAAAGCTATTACATAGACCTCATATTACCCAAAAGGTGACATGAATGACACAAAGCCCTCATCATCATACATTGCAGCCATTCTTAATCCTTGTTACTAACAATATACATCTCTGGGATGCATAAGTACTGTTAGTAGGTGACGCCCATTCCCCCTGCCTACACTGCTCCCATGCACACATTATTGCTGTTCACCTGTATAGCACAGTGGCAACTACTGTAGACCATACCTCACAACTGTATAAATCATTGAAGAATGTGTAGATATCTGGCACATATGTTTGATCAGTTCCTCACAACCCTTATGTGTTTGTCTGACACATAACTGGGATCATATGAGGCTTGATGTCACTAACTAATGGCATACATTTAATTTGCAGACCTCATCACCAGGAGTGAATGCATATTCACACAAATCCTGTTACACCAACAACCTTCAAAGCTTAACGTGGATATGAAAAGTGTACACACCCCTCTTAACATGGCAGCTTCTTATATCATATAAAATGAGACAACACTGAATTCAAAAACATTACCCACCTTAAATGTGACATATGTCCTGTGCAATCCAGTTATGAAACAAACAAATGTGTTTGTTGTGAAATATACTGAGTGAGATATGTATGATATGGTGGTTGCATAAGTGTGGACACCTTTAAACCAATGCTTTTTTAAAACACCTGTTAAGTGAACTACAGCAGTCACTCCTTCTGTGAGGGGATATATCAGCGTGGCACATCTTGACTTGCCATTATTTGGATAGTTTCCCTGCAAAGGTCCCACAACTCTGTCAGCTGGCAAGGGTAGCTCATGTGTACAGACATTAGAGGTCACACTGGGGGTTTATGATTGGTGTTAATTCTGGGCTTTGTCTGGCCCATTGCATACCCTTGATTGTATTAGGTAGCTTTGGATGTCTGCTTCAGGTGATTGTCATGTTGGAAGCTGAAACCCCTCAGCATCCTCAGCCGTCTTGCAGATCCTTGACGGCTTTGGCCCATATGTGAGTGTTATTTGAACTGTTCATAATTCCCTCCACCATGCCTACAGGCCTAGTTCAAGATAATGAACAGCAACCCCAAAGCAGGACACTGCCACCAGAGAGCTTCAACATGTGGATGGTGGTCTTCAGGTGAAGTGAGGTATTGCTTTTGCACCACATGTAACTGTAGGGATAGTGGCTGTACGTTTGAACCTTGGTCTCATTACACCATTACACATTTCAACACATGCCTTTGGGAGACTTAATGTTATGTTTTGCTACCTGTACACAGCCCTGCATGGTGTTTGGGGTTGGTAAATGCTTCTATCTACTGACCCTACCCCATAGGCCAGACTTATGCAGATTCCAGGTGATTGTTGCCACATGTACTACACAAACAGTACTTGTCAGAGAGTCCTGCAAGTCCCTCAGTGTTGCTGCTTGCCTCCTGGCAGCCTCCCAGACCAGTTCTCAACATGTCTTGTCATCTGTTTTGGAGGCACATCTGATTCTTTTCAACAGCACTGTTGTCCCATATTTATAGGTTCATAGGTTCATAGGTTGGTACTAGGCTATCGGCCCTATGGCCTATACAAGCCTAGCCATAACAATTCCCTGGCTATTTCTTCCCACACTATTTACTTCCCTGGACCCCTGTCAAGCAGGGTGACTGATGTGATCCCCAGGATGAATTTCCTATCTCTCATCCAATCATTAAGGATCCTTTTGAAGAGGGCCCAAGAGGTGCTCTGCTTGACATGTGTGGACAGTCTATTCCAGAGTCTGGAGAGTCTCTGGGTCAAGAACCTATCCCTCCAGCATATTTTGTTTATTGTGATGACAAGGTTTAGATCCCAGGAGCGTGTGGCTCTGAGGGATTGGGATTTCTTTAAGTGAAGCATGTCCAACAGCTCTGGGTTTGACATGGCCTTGTATGTTAAGCAGAGATTGCATCAGAGTAGACGATATGCGATAGAGTATAGCTGGAGTTTTTTAAGGCAGTCAGTATAGAGCATCTGCTTTAGGCTTGTAATTCTTTTAGTGAGGTATTTCTGCGGCCTTTCCAGTTGTTGCAGATGTCTTGAGAGGTACATACCAAATGGGGTGTTGTATTCTATAATGGGTCTAGTAAGGGATGAGTACAGTGGGACAGTGACCTCCTTTTTTCGTGACGAAAAGCCATTAATGATGAGGTGTGCCACATAGAAGGATTTCCTGACTGTTGTGATGATGTGTTTATTGAAGGTGAGGCCACTGTCCACCTGTGTCCCTAAGTCTCTTATCACACTTTTGGTGTTTAGTCTACTGCCACCTATGTGGTTATTCACGGGTACATGTTTTTTCTCAAAGGGGATAACTATACATTTCTTGGCATTGAGCTTGAGCCCACGACTCTGGCACCAAGCATCTGTTTCTGTAAGGCCCTTTTGTAGAGTATCCACATCATTTGGGGATTCAATAATGGCTCCCAGTTTGCAGTCATCTGCAAACTTTGTTAGCCAGAGTCCCTTAGTGTTGGCCTGTACGTCAGAGAAGTAGATGCCAAACAAGAGAGGTCTCAGAACTGAACCCTGAGGTACTCCACTTGTCACTTGTCTGGAGCTGGAATTGGAGTCAGCTACTTTTACAGTGTGGGCTCTGTCAGTAAGCCAGCTGGCAACCCATCAAGTGACATAGGGATTAATGCCCTGCTTAGTAAGTTTATCTATGATTCCAGAGTGGGGGATGGTGTCAAAGGCCTTGGCAAGGTCCAGATAGGCTGTGTGGACAGCCTTACCCTCGTCCACAGCTCTGGAGACTGATTTGAAGAAGTCAATCAGGTTCAGAAGACAAGATCAGCCATTCACGAACCCAAACTGGGTGGGGTCCAGTGTTTTAAGGTTGCCAATGCTTTGCTTAGAAGTTCCATGATAATACATTCCATGGCCTTGCAGATCAGGCTCGTCAGACGGATGGGGAAGTAGTTCCCGGGATCGAAGGTGGATCCACCCTTGTGGAGTGGGATAACTGTAGCTATGCGCCACTCAGTGGGCATGAAGCCTGAGGTGAGGGTATGATTAAACATGACACTTAGGTGAGGTGCCAGTTCATTTTGTAGTTCATGTAGTACACAGCCCGGGATATCATCTGCTCCCATGAATACTGTATTTTTAGCTTTGGAGAGTGCATTGTTTACCTGTGTGGCTGTTATTACCAGAATTTGGCAATCTTCCAGTATTGAGATGGGCCACTTAGGGGGTGAGAGGGGGTGAAGCTGACACTGAATCAATCTGCCAGGATATTGGCAATATCCTTGGGATCAGTATATTTAATGCCATTCTGTTGTAGCTCAGAGCTGATCTGAGCATTGCCATTTAGATTTTAATCCCCCTTTTGATGACTGTTTCCACTGTGTTCCATGGTATATGCAATGCTGTGGTAATTTTGTTGTACACTATTCCTGACTGATACCTTTCAAATATGAGATCCCTATGATGCTTTGTAAGATGTGTGCAAGCCTTGGCTGCTTCTGGTAAAGGCAACTGAGCAAATGCCATGAGTACACTGCTCTGACAGTGGACCATTATTCGTTGTTAGATTGAGTCCCTGTACTTGATGGTTTGCTCCCACAATATGTTATTTGGAGGGTGTGCACGCATATGCATCCAGGGTATTGTAAGGTTTCTATACCCCATATTTGGTGACTAACATATCACTTGGTTTTAGAAGTTAATTGCTCATGTTATGGTCACATTACAGGTTGGAAAATGTGTGGAATGCAATATTGTTGTCTCTCATTGTGTATATCAGACACAATTGGCATCTTGACAGGGGTGTGTGCACTGTGTTATCCACTGAATAGGATTAATGTTTCATACATGTCCCTACCATAGCCCACTTTTCCCCCAGTTTGTTGGTCTCTGTCCAGATGTCTTCCACTGACATGTTGTGAGGTATGCTGCAGGAATGTTACATTATCCTTTAGATAGGCCCCTGTGATGACCACTGTGATGTACTGCAGTTAACACCACCACAAGTGAGCATGGACATCAAAAAATATGGCTAGGTGTGTATTGACAAAGCACAAAAAAAATTCCATACTCACCAACTATAGGTTACATTTTCTGCTGTTTGTCTTGCAAAAAAAGAAAAAAAACAAAAAAATCCTTGTTTCCTGCCTTTCCTGACCTAGAATAGTCCCTAATACAGGCTTTGCTGTATTCTGGACTTTTGGATAGTTCCTGTGTTGCCCATTTCCTTACTTGGATACAAGGAAGCTTCTTTGTTCACCAGTGGGAGTGGGGAGCTTTGAGCAGCCTATCTGTCCCTGGAGGAGTGATCCCAGCATAAGAATCTTGTAGTTTATTGGCCGTTTTGGGCTAATTTCTAGCTCTTTCATGTCCCCCTGTATAAAACCCACTTTGGCACAGTTTTTGCCCTTGTTCCTACTCAGCAAAGCTCCTCGTGGTCCTGCAGAGTAGTGCTAGCAGCAGAGAGACAAAAAAAAAGCGACTGCCTACCTGATTTAAGTATATTTTTCTGCTATTACCTTTGCGACTGTCCTTTCTCACCAAAAAGCGAGTTATTTCTGCTCTTTTGCCTGTTTAAAGCTTGTTACCTGCACTTTAAAAGTTTGTCTTGTTGTATTTACCTGTTGAGGCTACACACTCAAGTGCGCTAGCAGGTGTTAAATATTTACTGCATTTTCTGCTGTTTGTCTTGCAAAAAAAGAAAAAAACAAAAAATATCCTTGTTTCCCATCTTTCTTGACCTAGAATAGTCCCTAATACAGGCTTTGCTGTATTCTGGACTTTTGGATAGTTCCTGTGTTGCCCATTTCCTTACTTGGAAAGAAGGAAGCTTCTTTGCTCACCAGTGGGAGTGGGGAGCTATGAGCAGCCTATCTGTCCCTGAAGGAGTGATCCCTGCACAAGAATCTTGTAGTTTATTGGCTGTTTTGGGCTAATTTCTAGCTCTTTCAAGTCCCCCTGTATAAAACCCACTTTGGCGCGATTTTGCGCATAGTGCAGCAGCAGGCAGTGCTGCTTAATTGGGCTTAAAACTTTTTCGGCTCCACAATGTCTACTCTTCACTTTTTCTCTTAGAACTGCTCTAACTCTTAAAATAAGGACCCTATTTTCTATCTAAAGCCCTGCACTTGCACTTGCTCATACAAGCAATTTTATATAAGTTAGCACTAATAAACCAAAAGCACTACATCCCTAGATACTCCCTTAAGCACTTGGCCCCTATTGGTCCTTTTTGATCAGTTATAAAGGAGTTACCTATACTTTTCTGGCATGACCAAAGGACAGATGCTGGTTTCCTCTCCAGTCCAGCTGGTGAATCTGGGAATCCTGAGGCAATGTTACAACTGCCTCATGTACAGAGACAACCCTCTCCTCCTCCTCCCAACAAGCTCAAATATATGTGAGAGATGCAACCATATAGCCAAACTGGAGGCTGAGCTCTCTCAACTCAGTACTGGCCCAGTCAGTCAGGAGGAGAAGGTAACCACACACACCACAAATCCAGTCTCACATAGACCTACCACAATGGCTAATCAAGCACATAAACACACCAAAACATATTCGGAGGCTCTAAATAAGAATCTGCCTAAGCAGCAGAGACCTCCAAAGCAGACATCCAAGCACCTTCTACCCCAAAACAAAACACGTGTAATACATAATTCACAAAGTCAGTGTGCCAAACAAACCCAGCACTTAAGGCTAAACAACACACCTGATACACTTGTAATAGGTGACTCTATTGTCAGACACACTGACGTCCCACTCACCAGACTAAACAATGAGAGGATCATGGTAAGCTGCCTGTCGGACGCCAGGATCCGCCACATAACGCAAGCACTCAGATCACTCCAAAGCAAGTACAAATATGACTCAGTCATTGTCCATGCTGGTGTGAATGACCTGAGATGTACCTCCCTGGACTACATGAAAAGAGACATAGAGGAGCTCTCTGATCATGTAGCCCAGGCCGGTATGACCCTGACCTTGAGTAGTATCTTACCCTCACCAGGAATGATGCCACAGTATAAAGGCAAAATTATCGATTTTAACAATTGGCTAAAGTATTGGTGTCATTCAAAGGGGATCCAGTGTCTGTCAGCCTGGGATGACATGCTCGACAAGCCATGTTGCTTCGCTAGGGATGGATTGCATCTGCCACCCCTGGGCTTTCGAATACTGGCAAAAGTTCTTGCCACCCCCATAGTGCCTTTTTTAGGCAAGGCTCAAAGGACAAACCCACCTGCATAGAGAATACAGGGAAAAAGAAACTAAGGGTAATGCTACTCAAAGCCAGAAGTCTAAACCTCAAGATGCACGCACTAGAAGATCTCCTCAGTATGGAGAATATCGACATCTGTGCAGTAACAGAAACCTGGTTCAAGGCTCCCGAGAGCACACCAGCACTACCAGGCTACACCTCATACCATGCTTTTCGGCCTCAAAATTCGGACCGAACCACAAAAGGAGGGGGAGTATTCATATTCATCAAAGATACTCACACCTCCAGGTTAGTGGCACTGCATGAAGCAGCAGAGACCATTCATGTGCAACTAACAGTGGGCAAAACTGCCATTCAGTTTATAGCCTGCTACAGACCACCCTCCCAAACTCAGGAACCTCACTTGGCCTCAAAAACATTATACTGGGTGATTTCAACTACCCAAACATCGACTGGGAGCATTACTCAAGCCCCAATGCCCTAGCCCAAAGATTCCTTGAATTTATAAACTCAAATGCTATGCAACAACTAGTCACCACTTCCACAAGAGGGGAAAACATACTGGACCTAATCATCACCAACATGGGGACTCTATGCTCCACACCAGAAGTATACCCCTCATTGGTAAGATCGGACCATAAATTAATCTCACTGGACATCCACATCCCAACCCCACCCCCAGCCCAGAAAACCACAGTGAAAAATTTCTCAAAAGCTAACTTCACACTTCTCAAAACTGAGGTGACATCCTTCAAAGCCCCCGCGCCAGTGGAAACTATGGCCCAAACTGCAGAAACCTTTATAAACACATTCTATGGACACCTTCAGGAATGCATGGATCATGCAATCCCAAATAAAACCAAGACCCAATCCTCCAAAGGCAGGCGTCCAATCTGGTGGACCCCAGCCATAAATAAGCTTTACAACAAAAGGAGGAAGCTACTACATGATAGAGCTAAATCCCTAAAAGGGAAGGCATCTCTGATCAGTACTAGCAAAAAACTATGGTCCCTCATAAAATCATCCAAGGCCAGCTTCGAGAGAAAAATTGCACAGGACACCAAAGATAATCACAAGGCCTTCTTTAGTTATGTTAGAAACCTGGGTGGCAACTCCCAGATATGTTCAGAGTTAATCCAAAATGACAAAAAATACACTGAACCCACAGACATAGCCATCATCCTGGCAGACAGGTTCAGTGCAAACCCCCCCTTCCCCCCCAAAAGAGCAAATATCTATCCCAGAAGAGAGTCACCTCCCTGACATCTCAGATGTTCAGGTGAGAGTTGCCCTCTCCAAGGCAAAAAACACAGCATCAATGGGACCGTACAGTGTCCCGGGCTGCATCCTACACGAGCTCCAAGAAGAACTAAAGCCTCATATAAAGTTACTGGTCAACCTCAGCCTTAGTACAGGATATGTACCCAAGGAATGATGTACAGCAACAGTGGTCCCACTCCACAAAGGCTGTGCCTCAACGGACCCTGGAAACTATCACCCCATAAGTTTGACTAGCCTGGTCTGCAAAGCTATGGAGCGGATCATCATGGAGCTCATAAACAAAGATATTGGAGACCTGCAGACGCTGGATACTACCCAATTTGGCTTTGTTAAGGGCAGATCCTGCCTCCTGAACCTGGTTGACTTATTTGAAACAGTCACCAAGGCCATAGATGAAGGGAAGGTAGTCCACACAGCCTACCTGGACCTCGCAAAAGCCTTTGACACAATATCCCACTTGGGCATCATAAATAAGCTCTCCAGCTTAAATATCAACCCCTATGTCATAAGATGGGTTGCAAACTGGCTCAAGGATAGAACCCACATGGTCAGAATTGCGGGAGCCATGTCAGACTCTAAACCAGTTACTAGTGGCATCCCACAAGGCTCAGTCCTGGGACCTCTCTTGTTCAGTATATATTTCTTTGAGGTCCAGGCTAACATGGGAAGACTATGGCTGACCAAGTTCACAGATGACTGCAAACTGGGTGCCATAATCGACTCGCCAACTGACACAGGCATCCTCCAAAAGGGTCTCACAGAGACAGATAACTGGTGCCAGAACCATGGCCTAAAGCTAAATGCCAAAAAGTGCATAGTCATCCCCTTTGGGAAAAACAAAGTGCCCACAAATTACCAAATAGGTGGTAATCCATTAAGCATGGAAGAA